>NC_141617.1:37490640-37828974 GCF_047967505.1 Dipteris shenzhenensis
TTCCATACATGAGCTAGCAAGGATGTGGGCGAATGTCATGGTCGGATGTTAAATTGATAGTTGATCAATATTTTCCTTGAGTGTTGGGAGATCCTATAGGTCAATGGGAAATATATGCAAAGACAAACAATGCCGCCATGCCTATCAATGGAAAGGAGAATCTTGCACTCTGGACATCTAAATGGAAGACATCGTAGGTTTCTAATCGAAGAAAAACCATGAAGGAGAAAGGGGCTGTTGGAAAGGCAACAGCTAGGGCCCTGGTCCATATGACCGACATGGCTAGTGGGCTAGATGCAAATGTCGATCTAGCCCAAGCTGAAGGAAGAGCACAAATAGAACTATGTACAGCATTTGCTGGCATGTGCTCTCACACCATACACTTTCCATTGCAAGCGCTAAACTTGCATGAACTAGTGGGCAAGGGAGGAGAAGGAAAGGTATTCCAAACACAGGTTATGGGTGTCCCAAGTCTTAGACTAACATCATGGTATGCTAGCAAGAGGAGTAATAGAGACGATGCCCATGCTCATCTAGCACTAAAGAATAAGATAGCATCTCCATGGTTAACACGAGAAGTGTATGCTAGTATGTACTATGAATACACGTCCAAATCCCAAGGGTGCATGGGCACCGGAGACAGATTGTTTTGCTATTGGATGGCTATTTAGAGAAATTTCCAATTTTCTCATAGATGATGCAAGGGCTCTTGGCGACAACTCGGTGAAGGGAGACATTGCAGTCAGACTCTTGGTTGACTATAGGAAATTGCTATGCAAGATTGATCCAGGGGAGCGAGCTAACAAGGAAGCAATTTTGATAAAAATGCATAGTTTTAATGTAAACAAGGATGTGGCAATGGGTCGGAGGATGTGGCAATGCAACCCATTAGCAAAATGAAGACATGTTGTTGAACATAAGTTTCATCTTTCTTGAGCTTGCCCCATATGACCACAATTTTGATTGCATAATTTGTAGTGTCCTTGGATTGTACATATCGATTATTGATGTTCCTATAACATGTATCTTCAACTTGATTGCAAGAGTTTGCTTGTTTTATTTGTTCAATTTAATCGATCATGGTCAAAATCCACAGTTAAATTAGTTAGATAAATTCTCTTATCTTGTAATTTGAATAAGTATGTTACAATTAAATGTTTCAACACCATGTTGCTCATTTGTTATTGACATGGTTATTAGATCTTCACTCACTCTCTCACTCGCCATTGCATCCTCATCACAACGGTCAATGGAAGCTACATACAAGTCATAGGATCAATACATGAGGGCGAAGATAGCAATGCAACATATAATGGATGTAGCTAATTCTACCCTCCTACTACCAATAAGGAAAGATAAGGTTGGTGAAATTGCTAACACGAGCCTCTTTCATGATCCAGATGGTTGGAAGTATGACTGCATCAACACTGTGGTCTCAAATGATGATGTAGCAGTAGTTTGGGCTTGCAATGATGCCTCACATGGACAGTGACCCATTAAAAACTATCGCCACCAAGCTATGAGGGAGAATGCATAATAAATTCATTACATGATCAAATCAAAGTAGCCTCACAGCAGGGCCGTGCCACTATACTTTGCAAAGATGTTATATGCAAAGTGCTTGCTTGATGTGCTTGTAGACTTCACCTCTTTTCCTTGGACACGCACACGAGGGCCATAACAACCACGGACAATCGCCGCCGCCACTATTCCCATGGTTGGATCACCACCCACTAACATGGGAAGCCCTATTTCAGGTGAGTAAAGTACATGCCAATTTGTTCCATTTGTGCTCATAGTTGTTATATCATAGATCATGTACTCATTAGCCATGTTTTGCATCCGTGTAGTTTTTGTGACAAGCAGTGAACTATTTATGAATGTGCATGAAGCTGTGGGAGATGAAGGTATCAAGGGGGGTGATGGTGGAGAGGGCCCACAACTAGCACCAAAAAGCACACCAAGGGAATATCTAATGTTTCCAAGAATCATAGTTCGTGATGCTATGTTTGAATATCGATAGGTGATGAGTGAGAATGAGCGGCTCCTTATTGAAATCAATCACCTGAATGCATTGCTCTAGTCAGTCTGGACACAAGCAAGACATTGAAAATGCATACGAGGAGCAATGCCACATCTCCATTGCATATTGTCAACAAGCATGAGGCCGCACTCCAACATATTGAAGCAGGACGTCGTGTTCGTAACTTGGATCCTAATTTTGTTAGCTTGGCTATCAGAAAACCCTCTGCCATTCCGATGCGTATTACTTTTGTGGATGATGGACGTTTATGTCCTATATGCCAAGACTGTTTTAATACGACAATCGGTTATTATGAATTCTCATGTCACCATCAGTGTCATCTGGCATGCTTGGTAAATAATTTAAAGCCTACCATGCTCCTCAGGCCCATCAATTGTATGAAGGTCTTAGCATCGGAGCAACATTTTTTAGCGGATCCTTAGTTTGCAAAGATTGTAATTCGTGTATAAGTTGAATAACATATATTGTAATGACATATATCAATTTTGTTGATGGCTTTTGGAGATGATGCGAGTAATTATGATATGTCCCCATGCTATATTTTGCATTTGCAAATTACTATATTATTCTGCATAAATTTTTTTACAAGAGTTTTGAGTGCTGCATTTTAAATGTTACGATATTCTAAAATGTTGATCGATTTTAATCATTGAGTTTTTACAAATTGATGTCCTTCAAACACTCACCCATCTCACAAGCATGTTGATCATCTTGCTCTCCATCTGGCTACCCTCCTACTAATGGTGTAGCTTTGTGGCCTCTTCACTATTCTATTGAACAATTGCCACTGGTGCAACTATTTGTATGGACAACCAAGCTGACTCTACTTTGAGCAATTACAAAAAGTTAACTTTTTTATACTTGGCCACCTATGTAAAAGTAATTTTTGTAGAATGGTCATCACTTGTATTGTTTTGGCCACATCCAATTTACCTAATTTTTTGGTAAAATGAGCACTCCTTATACTTTGCTCATATCAAACATGGCAAACAATGTATATATAATGCCTAAATTCTATGTGGCTAGGCATGTATACTTTGAAATTAAATAATGTAAATCGGCATGGTTACTAACCTACACTTTAAAATCACACTTTGATTTTGTTTTACAAATTGTTTGAGAAGCTGCAAGTTTGCCTTTACAAATTGGTCTTTGATGAAATTATAAATCTATCCCGCATAGTTTCATGAGGTATAAGCTCCCTGAGTAAAGTGTGTTGGGAAAGATTTATAACTTCATCAATGGCTAGCACACAACACTCTACCATCTGCTATCTGCAACGTCATGATGTGCATGTTAAAGAAGTTAGACTGAGTTGCATATTAAATACAAGAATTGCAAACGATGATGTAGAAGAATTGCATTTTAAATGCATTGCAACATTTTGTTTGATGTTAAAAAAGAAGTGTGAATTGTAATGTCTCATTTCCATTTTTCCTTGAATTGCAACATTAATCAGACACACTAACATATATCACCACAAAACCTCTTCTTCAGAGTCACTAGGATTCGCGGTTCAGGATGTGTAAGTACAGGGGCATCGTGCAAGGGACCTAAAAGATCTATGTGTACCTGCTTTGGCATATCACCATCACTGCACTCCCCTTTTACATTGTCCAGCACTCTACTATTTGCATAGAGGTATACCAACTTCTTTGATCTCTCTGATGTCAAGCAGTTTCTTGTGACAGAATGCACAAACTTGTAATTACTCCAATTTCGTTCACTAGAGGAGTCGCTACAAGGTTGTGACAATACCTTCATGGACAAGGCTTGCAAATGAGGTGTGGACACTTCACACTCTTCCCACCATCTCCATGCTGGCATATCTTTGGCTAATTCTTTGATTCTTGGATAGGCAAACAATCCTCTCTATTTCAAAAAGTTGAGAGTTCCTTAACAGTAGAGGCATACTTTGTCCTATCCTCAAAGGAACATCCAAGAAGATCATGCCATGATTGCATAATCTGTACATCTGTCTCTGTACAATATTCCCACCATTGCGGATCTAATATATGGGTGGCATAGTGCATACAGTTGTGACCTTGATTCCATCATTTTCACACTATCTTTTGCAATAGGGTCTATCAAGTCAAACTATATCCACCTTCATCATGCCTTGCATCTTTCTTCAAAACATCCCTCTCAGCAATCCACCAAGCCATATAAGCACTTCCCATGCTTGGCCCTTTCACATCCAACCTATGGATTGCAAACCAAATCGGCCTCATCGCTTCCACCGCCTCAGATGCTCTCTTTCACAATGTAGGATTATTACAAAGCATCTTTAACTCGATGAATTTGGCATAGGCACCACTCGAGAATGGCTCGTCTATCCACTTTGTAGCCTCTACACTGAATAACATCTCAGGTTACAAGCCCCTACTACTTCAACAACCGCTCCCTCATTATATAGTTTGTGCCAAAATGCATTTTACCTAGCTTCAAAAGCTCTAGTGGGTGGTTTGCAAGCTGGTGATTCTTTGAATATACCAAGTAATTGCTCGTGGTTGAGAAAGTATAACATGACTTTTCGAGCCTCATCCATAGCAACTTTGAAGAACTGGGTCTCAGGTGTTTTGTACCAATCCTCTAAGACAAGGTCTAGGCAGTGGCACGAGCATGGTGATGCCCAAATACATCGACATCTATGATTTATCAATTTTCCATCCTTTTGACAATTTTTAGCATTATCAATAATCAATTGAATAACATTGTTGGGACCAATGCCTTCAATACATCTACTTAGTTGATCGACAATAAATTGTCTTGGCCTCACTGCTTGTATCAACCGATTGTCAAAAAGTCTTGTCTTTGAACGTCACAACCATGACATTGATTAGAGACCTCTTGCTAACATTCTTCCATTTTTCTATTACGATGCTGCAAGCCCTTTTCTCAATGCCATCAAAAACCACTTGGTACATCTCCTCTTTCATCCTATTGTAGTATGAATCCCACATGCTGTTCCAGACAGCATCATAACTAGGCATTGTGAAACTTGGGCCAGCTTTAGCTATAGAGACCATGGCTTTTTTCCAATATGGGCTTTGCACCATGCTCAACGGATATCTCGTGCTACAGATACCTTCAAACACATCTTGTTGTTCCTTCTTGATATGTTGTGCTTTGAAGGAAGCTTCTAAGGATTACAGTTGTTGCTGCACATGTGCACGTGCATTCAAACAAGGCACATTACTACATTGTCCTCTTTCCATATGCACATTCAAGCAACTTGCCAACTGTGCAAGGGACCTTGTGCCACTACTATGCATGGTTGCACTTTGCAAGCAACTTTTCGTAGTTGTTGATTGCTCACCTGAGGATCTAAGATCCATTGTTCTTTCCTCAATTACAAGTTGAGATTGGTGGCGTGTGACTATGTCATCCACAATTGTGTCTGCACTTGCAGATGTTTCACCACCCAAAATGGCTGCCACTCTTTCCACTCCCAGCCCTCTATACTTTCTGATTTGTCTTTGAGGATCACCTAGGAAGTGTTTGTTCATTTGGGTACCTGAACCCATGTACTCGTTGTGGCAGATGTTACATCTCCACTTTATGGCAGTTAGGAGTGTAACATAATCATGTGCATGCAGCTTTTGTAGGTTTCACCCATGTTTCTTTGGAGCCATGTTCACCTCTATATACAGATACCAATGGATCAGTAATGTGCAAATGTTTCACAAGAACAAATTTTGTTTCTCAATACATTTCAAATTTATTAACTTCCTACCTTGATCAAATTTATTCGGCAAAATGTCTTGCATCAAAACAATCATTTCACTCAGCCTTATTCTGCCCGTGCTCTGTAAGTGCGCTAGACCTTGAGATAGAGCAACCATGCAATCGTCTTGCCCCCTCTTGACATAATTGGATGGCTATAAACATGGTAATCTATCTATGGACATAGGCGTGGGATGGCAAATTTCATTTTACCACATCCCGCTCTCCCTCAAGTAAGCATCTATCTGCATTATGATCATTCATGACATCATGCTTTGTAGACGAACGTTGGTATTTCACACACGCTAGTGCACTACTACTAGTAATGCTTACATCTAGGTAATAGTTCTTTCACTCACATTGACTACTTTCCAACCATATGGCACAACTATTTCAAAGATTTAAAAGCATTTGATCACGTTACAAATAGTCTTAAATATCTGAACTTAGCTTAAGTATCATCAAACAAGGTATGTATGAAACTAGCAATTGATTGATTTGCAATTCCCATGGTCCATATCAATCTCATATTACATTATTACATTGGCATAGTTGCACATGTTAAATGTTCACTCATTTACATCTTCATCCTCTACATGAGGTACTATACTTTTTGCATGTTTAATACGTCGTAGGATGGCAGCAAAAAATTCGACACTTGGTCCCTCACATCTCTTTATTTGTTTTTCTTCATCACCAATCAAATGTTTTCTTATCCTTAAGATAGATCCTGTGAAGATTTGGTTGTTGCAAAAGTTGCACATCCATTTTTGACGACCTAACATTGTAACAAAATCCTTTGGTTTCGCAACATTTGCCCTCGTCCATGAGCCTCGTTCTGTAGTTGATGTTGTCCTACCCTATCTTCTTTGTCTGCCATGATTGCTATCCATGTAAAAGAGATAAACCACCTCAGATCATTAATATTTTCTCAGCAATTCAAGACCATGTCATTAATATGTCATCAAAAAACAATGTAAGTGTGCTAGACCTCGAGACAAAGCAACCATTCAATCATCTTGCCCCCTCCTGACATAATTAGATGGTTATAGATGTGGTAATCTACCTATGGAAATAGGAGTGGTATGGCAAGTTGCCTTTTCCCATGTCCCGCTCTCCCTCAAGTAAGCATCTATTTGCACTATGATCATTCGCAACATCATGCTCTGTACACAAATGTCAGTATTTCACACACACTAGTGCAGTAGACATCAATACCTACATGTGCACTTATCATGATTCTTTGTTCAGATGTACGGAGTAATGGACACCTAGCTAGGTTAGACATACCTAACATAAGTATAGACATAGATAACATACCTACCTAAGTTTAACTAATATTTTGAAAAGAAAGTATTACAGCCTACACATAAATGGATGGTATAGTATGCCACAAATTTCATATTATTAGTAACTAAACAAGTGTGATTTGTAACATTCTCTAGTGTGTAATTTGTGGGTTGATAAAAGCTGGCAATTGCAAGCTACACAACTAGTTAGACTTTCAACGGGTTGTTATCAGCTCTGTTGCTAGCGAATGCGATCAACAACCGAACAAAGCCAAGTATTTATCTTTTCTTATTAAAAACCTATAAACTATATAATATTCCACATCCATGTGCGAGTAGTTACCGGTCGGCATATGCGAACCACCCACTGGCACATGTTAACATAGATATTTTGTATCCATATGCGAGTAGTTACGACTTGGCATATGTGGACTCCCCACTGGCACGTAGATACTTGCTTTCAAAACCATCTACCTTTTTTACTGTTTTTTTGTAAACTATATAGCTAATGACTACTAAACATGAGACTTTTTTACAAGTTTATAAATACTAAAAACTATATGGTTTGTGACTACCAAAAACATCTTCTTTTTTCACTAATTTTTAAAAACTATATAGCTAATGCCTACTAAAATCATCTTTCTTTTTAAAATTTTCATGAAAATAACTTCAAATTTATTATAAAAGAAAATGCTCTTCTTTATGAAAATAATCCTTTCAAATCTCAAAAGATAAGCGATAAATTAAGAGCTTTACATTTATCCATTTTGCATCCTAGTGTGGATAGATATTAGACTCGGCATATGCGGACTCCCCACTGGCACGTAGATACTTGCTTTCAAAACCATCTACTTTTTTATTATTTTTTTGTAAACTATATAGCTAATGACTACGAAACATGAGACTTTTTTACAAGTTTATAAATACTAAAAACTGTATGGTTTGTGACTACCAAAAACATCTTTTTTCACTAATTTTTAAAAACTATATAGCTAATGCGTACTAAAATCATCTTTCTTTTTAAAAATTTCATGAAAATAACTTCAAATTTATTATAAAAGAAAATGCTCTTCTTTATGAAAATAATCCTTTCAAATCTCAAAAGATAAGCGATAAACTAAGAGCTTTGCATTTATCCATTTTGCATCCTAGTGTGGATAGATATTAGCTAGCCTAAGCGAGCCCACCACCAACACTAGACACTTTTTAAAAGGATACAAAAACTTACAAATTAGTTTGGAAGGTTTCTTTTTCCTTTTTTGCTTGTCCTCCTTTGTTTTTTTTGAGACTCCAAGTAGAGATAGATCCTCGAGAATGCAAATAGTATGAGGTGAGTGCACAATATATAAAAGATACTGCATTGCACAATATATTAACAATACCATGTGATAGTTATGATAACCCCACGTGGTATCAACAATTTACCATGCAGTAGATGTATCACCATTCGGTATGGAGAAATACCAGGTAGTATTGTCAATTTCTTACCATGCGGTGTGTCCTTTTATCGTGCAGTAACTCATTATAGCCGGTGCTAGTAAAAAAATGTGACTAGACCGGTTTAAATCACTACAAGGGGCCCCAAAAAACATTTAAAATGTTTTAATTCACCGGTTTAAAATGCCCGTATTAAATCCCTCCCAAATCCTTGCCTTCGAGGATCCAATTATCCCCTACGAGAGCAATAGCATGCCAACATTCTATTCTCTTCACGCGCCTTGCAAGTGGCATTACTGTTTGAAGCAAATTTTGGGGCTTTGTTTTGTCAAATTCTCTATCCCTCCCTCCCCCTCGCTCTCTCTCTCTCTCTCTCTCTCTCTCTCTCTCTCTCTCTCTCTTTCTCTCTCTCCCCTCTCTTATATCTTTTCTTAATATGCCATGCTTTTAGAATCATTTTATCATATTTTGAGTTCACTCAACATACAATATTTTGTTAAAAATTAGCTAAAATTTTACAAATATTGGCTTTTTGCTAAATTTAAGGCATAGATCATCTCTTTAGATTGTAGGGACTTAAGTGCTAAAATAGTAGCCTGCCCCTCCCTTCCTCTCCTAGGACAATTAACGAAGATTGAATAACCCATCTTTTGAAACATAAACCACTAGCTATCCTCACGCCCACATCTAAATTCTTGAAGGAGGATAATGCAGGGTCTCAATCTCCTAACAACAACAAAGACACATCTCTCTGCTTACTACTACCCCCTAACATTCTAAGAAAGAACTGTGACACATGAACTCTTACCATTACTCAATCCTATGCTAATGGGTGAGTGATTTATAATAGCCATCCTTGAAAAAATTGAAGCGATTTTCATGTGTTGCACTCGAGCCCCTAGCCACCTCCTTGATTTGTTTAGATAGGCTCCTTGGGTGAGGTACTACTGCATTCTGCATCATGCCTTTGACTTTAGTTTTCTACTAGGATTTTTCTCAAGCATGCTTTTTTGGTAATAAGGCTCTAGCATCTCCTCATCCTTGGCTTCACCATTAGAAGTACTTGCTAATGCCGAGGTCCTCTCTGCGTTGTGACTCTCCCAAGGCACTATCATGTAAAACTCGACCCTCCTCAGAACCCGCAAGAGCAGCCGCCGTGCATCCGTGTACTCCCTCTTCGTGTAGCTCGATCCTGGACTTCCCTTTCTTACCCAATCTTGCATTGCTTCGACTTTCGTGATAACATCTATTTTATCGATGGAACATCCATGGGAAATGAAACTGCTCATGCCCAACTAATTAATCTAATCGACTTGAAATTGACAGCACCCAACTGACTAATCTATTTTCAACGAACAATATTTCATCTTTGGATCCAGTGGACAATATTTCTCCAATCATCCTCCCAAACCTCTCCTTAATCGAGAAAAGAGATGGTTGAATCTCCCAGAGCCAATGATGTATCACAAGCTTGAGTGGACAATTCTTGGCAAAATGACCAAACCTCTTGCAAACATAACAAGCATCCAAAAAAGGACTGAATCTAACCTGAAGAGTGAAGCTTGCACCATTTGGGAATCTGATGCTGATGAAGTCCGGTATCTCCTGTGTTCTATCCCAGAGTATCCACACTCTCTTTTTGCCTTTCAGGAGCCACAAAGCTAGCAGAATCTGCAGAATTCTCCCAAGCAACACAGTCAATTTTCCAATCTTATTATCAAGCCACGACAGGAGCCCAAGAAACTCAATCCACATCAGACAGTCATGCAGGAGGAAGTAGTCGATGCTGAATCAGGACACCATGGAAGGACAAGCACAGGTGCAATAGAGAACTAAAACATGCACCCCACCAATTCCCTGATCGGCGGTTCAAAAACACATTGAACTAGAATGAAACCTCTGCCCAAACCATGAAGCGGGCCGTGTAGTAGCTCCCTAGCAATTCACTCTCAAACACCATGAACTAGATACACTTGGTGAAGAAGAAGTAGAGACCCCGCCTCTAGCAAGCTTCTCCAACTCTAGATGAATCTCCTCCACTTCCAACTCACATACAGTACCATGCACCTTTTTGGACTCAAACCATGGCCTACGTTCAACCCCCTTAGCACACCTAGAAGCTTCAGCTTGGATGATTTTTTGGATCTCCTCCTCGAGCGGTGGGGTATAGCCACTCTAGTTCTTATTTGTATGCACCTCGATGTATGATGGTGCTTCATCATTCCCATTATGTGTTCCCTTGAACTCCTCATCCACAGACCCAGAAACGTCTTTCTGCACAGCTACCCCTCTTCTTGGGCCATGGGGTGATGCAACTCCTCACTACCATCTTCTCTAATCATTTCATCACACACACAAAGGATGGGACTCACAGGGTCACAATGAGGGCGCTTCAACGATGCCTCGGACCCCTTTCCATGCATGCATCATGACCATGCACCAGTCACAAGCACCCCTTGCTCTGCTCACTCACATTGATTCCCAAGTAACAAAAAAGATATTAAGACCCATTTATCTTTTCTATAGATAGGGCCAGGTTCTATGCTCTGTAAAATTTTCATGTAGTTTTTGAATTTGCAACATTAATGAAGAAGATACGAGAGAGCATACGAAACATGTGGTTGTAAGTTGAACACATCAAGGTAGGTTTCCATGCTGGCAACTAGTGGCAATTGGATGCTACTGGCTACGATCCATGGAATTAAAGAAAAACACCCTAGTGTTGATCAATAGCTTTTCTTTCACGTAAGATGAATTTCACCCATTCTACAAAAAATCTCACAACATAAAGTCTACGAATCACCATAAGAATCCAAGGTTGGGATTTGAACCCATGACCCATGTAGATTTTAGGTCCCTTACATAAACCACTACCAAAATGGACATGATATGTTGCACGTTAGGAGCTTCTCAAACAAAACACCCTTTTGTATGCTTATCTTCGGGCCTTAATTTACTTCCTTATGTATATATATTTATGTAAGTAATGGAATTAATAAAAACCCATGTGTTGAACTCACTTGATATGGTTAGATATGATGAGTGACCCTCCCCTCCCCCATGGTTTGAAGAAACATTATACAAGATTTACAAGAGAGAGAGAGAGAGAGAGAGAGAGAGAGAGCATATCATTGAGGACATATCTATCATTAGGCCTCCTCTACCGGAAATGATACAATATCCACCCTTTCAGGAGACCATGCCCCGGCGACGTATTAACCTCTGGTTATAGTATATAGGAATATATGAATCTAAAGATATGTGACGGACCTTAGAGTACATATACCTGGTTTTGAAGTTAGCATAAGTGCGACAAATAGGACAATCATATGGAAATACTATTAGGGATGCCTCTCCCAGTAATCCCTGGTTCTGAGGTTGGAATAAGCAGAGTGTAAGGAATATGGACGGGTCCGTTCCTGTTCTTCAACTTTGGGTCTCGATTTCTTTCATGGATTCGAGTTTCAATCTGGTCCAAACGTGTCTTGAACTTGTTGAAAGCTTGAAGAACCTTTTCATTGGACGTCCAGTGGGGCGTCTTTCGCTCACCCAAGTACTCCTCATTTTGTAAATGGTTGGAGAGGATTTCTAAGGTGGCCATGACCACCTTAGTTTGCTTGTGATCTGAAAGAGATTCCAGGTAAAAGCTTTCATTTGGATCATGGAGAAGTCTTATGTAGTCCTCAGTGCCTTCGGCTGGAATGAGCTTACTGGCTCTCGTTGGTCTGTTAGGCATGAAACCCCCATATGCATACTGCCCAAAATTCACTGCTGCATGAAGCGCAGAAGCTATCCAAATAATTGTCACAAGCGCCTCCTCCAATTCGTGCTTTGTGCGGAATTTTTGAATGCACCAATCCTCTTCCGTCTTGTCACCGTGACCTTTTTCCTTGATTTCCGACCACCATCTTTGCAGCTCCTCATCATATTCCACTGCGGTATCGTCATCGTAGTAAATGGACAGGTAATCCCTCACCCAAGATTGAATTGCAAACCAAATATCTAGACCATCCACTGCATATGGATAGTCTTCAATAAAGAGTTCTAAACCATTACTTGCAGATCTACTTTCTTTGGCCATACCTCTGCAATTGCAAGAGAGAGCTCATTTTAAAGAAAACATAGGATCAGCATGTACTGAATAGAGAAAGTTTCATAAAGTGCATAAAACAACTACCCAAAAGGACCATGAATTGGATATGAAGAGAGTGAGCAGAGGCCCTCAAGCAGAGTGGCAGATCGAGAAACGTAAACCGTTAGAAACGATTTTAAAATACCTTTTCATCAAGTCTGCAGGCAGACCTTGCTCATGAAAGCGCCAACTCTTGTACACCTGAGAACTGATTTTCATGGAATATTTATCTGTACTAAAACCTGTCTCAATGATCCCACCAGAGTTTATTAGAATTTGTCTAGCGAGTGCGTTGATTTTCATTGTGTCCTTGAAGTGCGGGGACAACAAAACATAAACTGGATGGAGAGCGCTTAGGTGTCTGTTGGATGCAATGATGAACGGCTCCATACAGGCGTGCGTCTTCAGCCTGCAAAAGTAAATTGTATGACACTATATATAGATAGGTGAGTACGTAAATCTTATTAGTACGTTCTGCTCTCACTTGGGATCCTACCAGTGGCTAATGACCTCATGGTGACAAGCATCATTGATGGTCGCATGAGCCTTTGCAAGGTGCCAGAGCCACACTTCTTCGTCATTCTGAGGTGGAACAAATACTCTACCGCCTGCACTGCTGGTCTCGCTCAACTCTATGGCTATAGGCTTCAAAGTCCCATTTGTTAGAAACAAGATCGTTCGAGAAGCATACATTTTGCAGTCACTTCCCTGCAAAGCATTGATCTCTTCAACATAAGGGAGGAACGCGTCGTGATAATCCACAATGTATAGCTTATTTTTTTCAAGAGCCTGCACAAAAACAGACAGAGCAACACTCTCAAGGACTATCAGCTAGGCTACAGCCGACAATGAGGCCATTGACTGAAAACATTGTACACGTATAGGAAAACAGAGAGGAGAGAGAGAGAGAGAGAGAGAGAGAGACCTCCTGGACGTCCAGACCATCCAGGTTGCACTTAATGTGTTCAGCAGTAATGGAAGAGCTGACATCCAGGGCGCTGACTGGTGGAAACCTCTGTAAGACGCCCAAAAATTTGTTGTTAATCTTGGACTGCATGTCACTTTTTGTAGAGATCACATCATACATGAACCCATTATCATCAAACATGCGAAGCATCTCACTTTCAGTCTCTGTATAACCAAGGGGTTTACACCAGACAGCGTCTGTCGACCGAATTCCTCGTCTAGTTTCCATTCTTTGCTGGTCTCCACTCCTTTTTCTGCAAACGTGAAAGTAGCACATGAAATTTTCTCTGCTATAAATGTAGGAAGCTTACCACGGAATGAGAATGCTCGGTGCGGCCCAAGATCACCCATGACGCACCTTTAATGATCTGTGGCAAGGAGAAGTTGAGCAAGTATTTTTTTGGGTCAGACAGCTGCGTGACGAGTTTCGGAACTACGCCGACTGATCCTCCGAGATCCAAAAGTTTGGACGTGGTTGAGTCTGCATCTTTGGCGTATAGCGTGTGGATTTCTCGGAAAGACTTAAACTTAGGGCTTTTCCAGATGCTCAGTGTCTCAAGTGCCTTTCTTATTTCCGGCAGTAGAAGGTGCACGATAGACTTGGCACTCTCAACCGTGAAGTCGGAGTCCTTCGTAGTGTCGAATTGCTCATCGCGAGGTACGTATAAGAATCTCAAGGCGTGGAGGCCACTACCTTTTTTACTTCCTGTTCGGCATCTTCGTGGATATGGAAAAGCTTGAGACCCACCAAGAACGTAATCAGCACGGAGGTCATTGTATACATCATAGTCGTAAACTCTGTCAGGTTCGCGTCTATCCCCGGCCTGTGCAGGTCCAAGCTCACCTCGCAATTGCTGGAGCGCTTGACGCCGCAACGCTTTAAGATCGGGTGGTGTGTTATAGGGCAAATAAGCCTACAAACCAAAGAACACGGATCAAACGGTCCTCCAACGGAGATCAATCAAAGTTACAATGTAAATACGCATGCAACAAGGAGATAAGTCTACGAAATAAGCAAAAGAACACGGATCAAATGGCACTCGAACGGATTGGAACAACTAAAGCTACAACGTAAAATCTGCAAACCCAACAAAACACGTAGCCGTTCTCAAAAGCAAAAGATACATCGGCGCGCGAACGGTCGGACCGACTAGTACATTGGCAAACCTGCAAAAAATCACATAGGCATGCATGCGACAACTCCACGATACCTGATTACTGAAGAAGATGCGGGGCTGGTGGCAGTATTTGTCGATGTTATACACCCAGGAGTTGCATGGGAAGTGGACTTCGGTCTGGTCACGGTGACACGTGAGGGTTACGTGATGCAGAAAGAACTCATTGGTATGATGGTTCTCGACGAGAACTGCCGCAGGAGTCCCAAAGTCCTCGTTCACTTGGAAGGTTAAAGAATACGCACGGTGTAGTCCCATTTTCGTCTTCAAGTTCTTCTTGTCAGTTGTACTTCCGCCTGTAGAAAGCAACCGATCGAAAGAACTCTTATGTATTGTCTACAAACCTGAAAACATATCCGAGCAGGAGATCAGAAGGGACGAAGACATGCAGAGCTCTACCTTTCCCAACGATTTGAAACTGGATGGTGTCACATATAATATCTTGGACGAGGTCTAAAGCCTCGGCACCTACGTTGGGAAGTGAGAGAATACGTTTCTTCCTCAGTTGCACACTTCCCTTCCACTTGACGTCGTTCGACCTTGCCGCTGCACCTATGTTGAACCTTTCTTTCAGGAACCTTGCCATCTCTCTGGGCTCTAATTACACACACAGTGACACAAACGCTCTCTCTCTCTCTCTCGCTCAGCTGAGTGGCTGCGCGGCGCTCCTGATCCTTTTAAAAACACGAGATGCTCTCATTATGTTACACACGGTCCTCATGTCTCTTTGTTGTACTGTGTCAAGCTCACCCCCTATTTATTCACCTTCACTTGTTTTTGGCATGGCGTTGGGGAAGGTCCCAGGAAATCTCAACCGGGAGGAGTTGAGATCACCGGCAGCCCACTGAGCCGTGTTCTCGGGTCTTTCTGCTCACAAATGCACATCCGAGTCCGCATGCCAGCAGCCCGCTCTGCAATTTTGCTACGCACATATGCACAGGTGGTGTGCTGCACCAATGGCACCTCCTACGATAGGCATAGCGCATTCAATGCAAACCTCCTGACAATCAACTTCTCGGGCTGCTAGGGGGTGGCCAGCCCACACCCCAGAACACCCTTAAACGAGCTCAGTTCTCCTGCGCGGCTATCCCAGAAATCACGGAGCGGTTCCATCAATCTGTCGCATGGGGACCTGTTGGATCGTCTGAAAAGTCTCGTGGGGACCTGCTCTTAGGGCCAGTACGTGCACGCGCAGCAAAAAATGCACCCCTAGGCACATAAACACTCCCTAACTCGTGAGACTCGAATGCACATTTGGTGCTCAAATTGGCACCTCGATTTTGAGCACTCTAGCGCCATTTGTGCTACACCCAACAGCACCTTGACATTTGGCATTGCTATATTATTCCTGCTCCCCATTGCAATAGTCAAACAAACGCTGTATGTAAGATACTCTTTGTGGAATATATGAGAATACCTCTTTCAATTAAAACAATTCGTCAAACAAACTCTGCCGCTCGTACCGAATGCCATCATCTGGTTCACAAGAGATACATTCAACTAATTAGAGTTGATAATCAAAGTTGCAACTCATACCAGCTGAACATGTTTTGCTCCGCTTGCACTGGCTCTTAGTGAAGGTTCTAGTTCTACAAAAGGGGAAAATACAGGTTTAAGGATTTTCAAAAATCCTTCAATCTTATTGGCTATTGCCAGGGCCAATGCATGCATTTCTTCCCTTCGCATTAAATCTTGTCACATGCCAATGTCCTACTTTGACAGACTATCCTACATTGTACGAAAGTCGTATAGATTTATATATGTGTTAGATTTGAAGTTGAAGTAACGAGGATTTCTTTTAAAGTATACATAGAAATATAATCATTGATGGTGATCACTACCCTACATATAGGAAAAGGACAAGCTAGAGTGAGCAGGAGAACCATGGATTACCAAAGTTCAACTCATCTTCTGAGTACATTTAATTGAGCAAGTGGCCTACATTATTTGTGCTAGTGATTGAAGTCAGTCTGAAACCGGTCATGTGAGTTGTGTACTCAACTTTTAAGGTCTACGTGAACATGAAAGCCAAATTTTAATTGATATTATAATGTACAAAACATTTAATTCATCACATGTCAACTTTTAAGTTTTTATGGCTAGTGTGAAAGTTAAAGATAAGATTCAAATATTATAATGTACAAAACATTTGATTCACATGGCTGATATGGTACATGTGCACATATGCATGTGGTACCAACGTCATTTCATTTGAAACCGGTCATTTGAGTTGTGTACTCAACTTTTAAGGGCTATGTGAACATGAAAGCCAAAATTCAATTGATATTATGATGTACAAAACATTTAATTCATCACATGTCAACTTTAATGGCTAGTGTGAATGTGAAAGATAAGATTCAAGTGATATTATGATGTACAAAACATTTGATTCAACACATGGCTGATATGGTACTTGTGCACATATGCATATGCTACCAACGTCATTTCATTTATGGTACTTGAAAAATGCCCTCTCACTACTACACACGGATCCTATTGCGACATTTACGTACAGACGTTTAGCGCCCGCTTAATGTTAATCGTTGGTATGAAAAGCGGGTTTCCTAAATCGTCCTTATATAGCGACTCTTGCTAAAAGTCGCTATATAGCGACACTAATATACAATTTTATAGTGACGTTTTTCCAGAGAGGTTTTTTTTTTTATATAGGCCTTAAAAGTTAGTTTTTTCCAATGATAAATTTTTTTTAATTTTCATACATGTTTGAGCTCATAGAGAATAAAAAAATGAGAGCATGTACATCAAGCCTTTGAAGCTCATATATTCATGTCTAAGTTTGAGATGAGAAGAATCAAATAAGAGCATTTACATCAACTGTTTCATCTTGAGCCAAGTCTAAGGCACCAAAGAAGTCTATCTCCAACTCTATACCGAGTTGATCTCCTATATCATCATCGTACTCTAGCATCGTACGTTCACCTAAAAGTATTTGATCATCTCCTTCAATAAAGTATGGTGATTCTTGATGATTGTTGTCTTCTTCCTCAATATCGTGATCTCTATCCTCCTCCCGTGTGATGTCATTATGCGCATCTTCCTCTTGGCTCATATGGTGATCTACATCTTCTTCGCTAGATTCATCAATTGGATCCGGCATTGGTAGTGGCATCTCCATATCCACATCTCGATCTTCAAAAATTTGCTTACTTCGTGGTGCAACTTGGATCACGTACCACCATCTTGGATCAGAACGATCCAGATGAAAAACCACCTATATTGAATATGGGTGCCAAATGTCGTCAATTATATATATGAAATTATGCTCAAGTACATGTATCAATGGACTTTAAAAACGAAAGCTTTCACTAATTAAATCATTAGTATGCACCTGCTCACAGTGCTCAGGAAGAACAAAAGTATCACTTTCATCGGTCCAATGTTTGGTGGAGTCTATTGCAAAGAGACTACTACTATCTTTTCTCACTATCGCATAGGGACCGTTGTAAGTAGTTCTAAACCATTTTACATCAAGAATGAAAATAGTAAATCGTCTGAAATCAATTTCATAGATGTCGCGTATGGTTCCACAATAATCCAACTGTGAGGAGAGAAGATTGGTATCCGAAGCACTTGCTCGGCTATCTTGTGTGAAGTTAGCCATGACTCCACAATCATACGTGACTCTCTTTGAATCGATGTGTTCCACGTGAAAATGTCGTCCATATGACCACAATGCACTGTACTTTTTGTACTGTAAAAGAGCATCATTAAAAAACAATGAAGATGCATCTATTTTATGGCATATATTGCCATAAATAATTACTTAATTATGTCAAGAGGTAAGAAACTTACATGCACCATACATCTAGATGAAACTCTCGCTCGTGCTCGTTTATTGTCTCTCCATCACGTTCGGCTTTACGTAGAGCCAGTTGTAGCCAATCAAGTGACATGTGAGTAGGGAGAAGAGCCAGATCCCATGGATATGGTTGTGATCGCCTGTACATTACTCTAAATCTCGTCCTTGCATTTATTCTTTTTGCTTTGGCCACTTCATATCTCTCAATCCACTTCTGCATCTCAGGGCTATTGAGAATACAAAACTTATTGAATTTCTCCATTTGCTCTTCGCTCATCTTTCTTTCAATCCCTTTTCCTTGGGGAACCTCGCCAACGATGCGATCATCATCCTTGTTGTGCCAAGCTTGCGGCATATCGAGATCCGTGGATGCAAGAAACTCTGTGATATATACTAATGACTCTTGCACAAGCCATCCCTCTGCCATGCTTGCTTCCGGTCTTGCTCTTTGTCTTACAAATCCCTTTAAAGTTTTCATAAACCGCTCGAGAAAAAACATCCATCGACTATCAATGGTACCTGCTATAGCCACCTCATCAAGAAACTCCATGGATGCAAGAAACTCTGTGATATATACTAATGACTCTTGCACAAGCCATCCCTCTACCATGCTTGCTTCCGATCTTGCTCTTTGTCTTACAAATCCCTTTAAAGTTTTCATAAACCGCTCGAGAAAAAACATCCATCGACTATGAACGGTACCTGCTATAGCCACCTCATCAACTATGTGCACAAGCAAGTGGACTTGAGTTGTCATAATGCTCGAGGGAAAGTGCTTCTCAAGCAAGCATATGGCTTCAATGGATTCCACCCTAGCCTTCTCGATGCTCGATATAGAGATCTCTTTTTGAGATATCCACCTATTTCACATGTCCATGCATATGTCAGATATTTGAGATATCCACCTATTTCACATGTCCATGAAGAAAATACATAATGCGATTTCATAGTAAGCATACCTCACAATACCACAGATCTTGAATATAGCATTTCTAACATCTTCTTATAAGCACCCTTTTATTGTAATTGGGAGAATGAACTATGAAAGCAACAATGAAGTCATGTCAACAATATAACATAATAATAATTACGCTAACGCATCACGATTATCAGTACACTAATTCTACTTAGAATACCTGTAAGACCTTGTGCCAATCATGGGACTTGAGCCCACTAAGCTTATTGTCCTTTGAAAATGCTCCTTTCAAGCAACGCATGTACCCTGTCGGTGTTTGAAAAGAGGCAATGTCTGCCTTGACCACTGCCTCCTCCCTCATAGAGAGGATCCACGTTGCTTTTGGGAGGACAACTTTTCCCGAAGCATGCACTTGGGGCCACAAACGAGACATCCTATTCATGGCATGCAAGTCTTCTCGCACTCCTCTCGAGTCCTTGGAACCAACCAAGTGTGCCCAAATAGTAGCCCCCACATTCTTGAAGATATGCATGGGATCCAAGAGATGATTGATTTGTAACTGACCCCAATAAGGAAGCTCGTGAAAGATCGATAGCCTCTTCATACGAGAATACAATCATTATGGCAAGCATGGATGGTATCATAATCCATACCCACCGTTGTTAGCATCTTTTTCGCTTCATCTCTTGATGCGGGCATGGTATTTGGTGCAGGCAACATCTTTTGGAGCAACCTATGACAAAGACACTATCCAAATGGTGATTCTCAAAACAAACAATATCCAAATAATGAGTTAAATTAATGCAACAGCTAACCTCATTAAGGCCGAGACACTTGTATCCGACCACCCATACTTTACTTGTAGATTCAAGATTGAGAGACAAGCATGTAGTTTAGACATCCTAGCACCCTCGTACAATTGTGTTGATTGCAACTCTCGCATTTTGACCTCAGACTCTGACGTCACATGTACGTGGGATGTAGTGCCCCTAAAAATGGAATCCATCATGTCGACCATACCCTCGTCATCATCCGGGAGACTATAGTCTTGCTGAAAGTGAGAAGGTATATGCGTACCCTCGTCACCCTCCTCATCCTGTTTTAAGATTTCGTGTAAATATAAGATCTTCTATTTCCTGGTATACAGTAAGACTGCGAACTTAAATAGCTTTGACTTATCGATAGTCCATCAACACATGCAACACCAACGGTGGGTACTGGTGAGAGTGCTCTCAACGGAAGCAAGAACGGAAGAAGGAGAGAGAGAGAGAGACAGAGAGCCACACAAGTTTGGTGGGTGTAGAACCACCCTAATCTTCTTTTTCATTCATTTATATATGTGTTTGAGTATTGTACATAACTGGGATGAAGGCACAATGACCTTTAACCCCCACAACCTCCGACTTAAAGGACAATGTGCCTTTAAGGGAGAACAACCAGTGAGCATACTATCCAATGCCCATCAATACACGACAATACTCAAACCGTTGACTAGGTAGACTCTTCGTTAGCATATCTGCAGGGTTATCATCTGTATGAACCTTGACAAGCTCTATGCGCTTGTCCTCAAGTACCTCCCTGATGAAATGGTACTTGACCTCAATGTGTTTGGTCTTTGCATGAAAGACCGGATTCCGTGCTAGCTGAATAGCACTCATGGAATCACTATGCAATGTCGGTACACCTGTATGAATCCCCAAATCTCCCACTAGCCGATCAAGCCATATAGCCTCCTTGCAACCCTCTGTGGCTGCAACATACTCAGCCTTTGTGGTAGACAAAGCCACGTACTTCTGTGCACGAGACATCCACGACACTGCACCACCTGCAAAGGTGAACACATAACCAGAAGTGGATCTCCTACTATCCACATGCCCTGCATAGTCTGAATCTGTGTACCCAAGTACACGCATGTTTCCTTTACCAAAGCAAATGCACATCTCCTTGGTACCCTTCATGTACCTCATGATGCACTTAACTGCCTCCCAATGCCTCTTTCCTGGATTAGCCATATACCGGCTAACAACTCCCACTGCAAATGCAATGTCTGGTCTAGTAGCTATCATAGCATACATAAGACTCCCAACTGCTGATGCATAAGGAACCTTGGCCATCATGGCCCTTTTCTCATCTGATTTGGGACTATCTGTATGACTCAGTTTCACATATGGAGGCAATGGAGTACTCACTGCCTTCCCCCCCTCCATATTGAAACGCTGCAATACTTTTGTAACATACTCTTTTTGTGAAAGCCAAAGGAGTTTCCTACTCCGATCACGCGTGATGCGCATACCAAGAATATGACCTGCAAATCCCAAATCCTTCATATCAAAGGCCTCATGCAACTTGGCCTTTAATGCATCTAGCTCATAAGTATTCTTGCTAGCCAATAGCATATCATCCACATATAGTGCCAGGATTATCAGGCTACTATCCTTAGCCCTTTTAGTGTAGAGGCAGTGATCAATTTCACTCCTTCTAAAACCCTGGGACCGAATGAAAGCATCAAACTTCTGATACCATTCTCTAGGTGCTTGCTTAAGACCATAGAGACTCTTTTTCAGCTTGCAAACTAAATGCTCTTTGCCCTTTTCTTCAAAGCCTTCCGGCTGCACCATGTAAATTTCCTCATGCAAATCCCCATGCAAGAAAGCTGTCTTGACATCCATTTGCATAAGCTCCATATCCTCTACTGCCACTAGTCCAAGCATGCATCTAAGTGTGGTCATCTTCACAACCGGAGAGAATATCTCATCAAAGTCCACACCCTTCTCTTGCTTGAACCCTTTAGCAACCAAACGGGCCTTGTACCTAGGCACATCATCACCTGTGACCTTCATTTTGTAGACCCATTTACATGGCAATGCTTTCTTTCCATGTGGCAAAGAAACCAAGTCCCAAGTCTTATTCTTCATAAGTGAACTCATCTCTGATTGCATAGCATACTCCCACTTGCGTTGATCCTCACGCATCATAGCCTCTCTGTAGCAAGAAGGCTCCCCGCAATCAGTAAGCATCACATAGTCTACCCCTCAAACAAACCTATCAGGCAGTCTAGACACTCTAGATGATCTTCTCAAGGGCATTTCAGCTTGCTGTCCCACTTGCATATCAGCCACATTTGGCTCATCATTTCCACCAATAGATGACCCATCATCTACCCTTGATTGTATACGTGTAGGAGTACTTGGTGGCACCATTTCTTGCACATTTGGTGCATGGACAGCTTGCTGTCTATCAACATATGCAGGTGGATTCACATCCTGGAAAGTGATTCTCCTCATTTCCACATCCCTCATGGGTACCTTATGCATCTTCTTCTCATTGAAGACCACATCATGGCTGCGTATGATCTTCTTTGCTTCTGGATCCCAGAGACGATAGCCCATCTCTCCACTTTCACCATAACCCAGAAAGATGCATTTCCTAAACTTAGGATCTAGCTTCTTTCGAAGCTCTTTTGGCACATGTGCATATGCCTCACACCCAAATATACGCAAATGAGAGTAAGAGGGCTTCTTGCCACTCCATGCCTCTTCAGGAATACCACCATCCAAACTCTTACTAGGTGATCTATTGATCACATGCACTACAGTCTTCATTGCCTCAGCCCAAAAACCACCAGAAAGACTTGCATTGGAAAGCATGCATTGCAACCTTTCTTGAATGGTACGGTTCATCTTTTCTGCAATTGGATTTTGCTTTGGAGTACGAGGGGATGTAAGCTCCCTCTTAATCCCACGAGTATCACAGAAATGCTGAAAGTCATGAGAGAGATACTCTCCACAATTGTCAGTCCGTAGGCATTTAAGCGTTCTACCTGACTGATTCTCAACCAAGGCCAGCCATTTCTGAAATACCTGGAACACATCACTCTTCCGAGCTATAGCATAAGCCCACACTTTCCTAGTTGCATCATCAATGAATGTCACATAGTATTCAGCCCCGCCTAATGACCGTGTAGGCATGGGACCACATACGTCTGAATGCACCAAATCAAGCATTTCAAACTCTTTCTTTCCCCTTCTTTTATGGGCTGATTTAGTCTGCTTCCCATAGAGACAGTGCTCACAAAATTCAAAATCAGAGAAACTCAAATGCGGTACATAACCCAAATGGCATAAGAGTTTCATTCCATTCTGGCTCATGTGCCCCAACCTGCAATGCCACAAAGAAGTGCTTGACTGCTCGGTTATTGCAACAACATGATCAAATACCCCTGATACATGTAAGGGATACAAAGTCCCATACTTGGCACCCCTGGCCAAAAGCATAGAGCCCTTCTGAATTTTCCAACTTTGAAAGCCAAAAGTGGTGTGAAAACCAGCATCATCTAGCTGACCCACTGAAATAAGACTCTTGGTTAGCTTAGGCACATGTCTCACATGTTTCAAAACAAATGCAGACCCATTTGCAAAAGAAAACTTTATGTCACCTGCTCCCACTATGTCACATGCATAGTCATTTCCAAGATGCACACAACCTGTCTTCCCACTGTCATAAGTGGAGAACCATTCCTTATGGGGAGTAACATGGAATGAAGCACCAGAATCCAAAATCCAATCCTGGGAATATGCATCATCTGAAGTGGCAAGCAACTCTGCAGATAAAGTAGACATGAAGAGAACATCATTGTAACTATCATGTGTGACTGCATTGATCTCCTCGATCTTCACTTTTCCTTTGTCCTCCCTTGGACTCTCTTCCTTTTGATTTGCACCCCAATTTGCATTCTTTTCCTTTTGCTCTCTTTTCAGCTTGTAGCAATCCTTTTTCATATGGCCCTTCTTGCCACAGTGGTAACACTCAATGTTTCGTGCCCTGGATTTGCTACGAGACTTCACTCTTTCTTGGGACTTCCCCCTGAACTGTGATCTGCCCCTTTGCACATTTAAGGCTGCATCCTGCTTGTTGCCATCCATAGACTTCCGTCTAATCTCCTCGGCCAACAAGCTACCCACAACATCATCAAATTTCAGTACTCCACCAGGTGCAGAGTTACTGACAGGTGTACGGAAGGTATCCCATGAGGATGGCAATGAACATAAAAGAAATATTGCCTTAGTCTCCGCATCAAAATTCATTTTCTGAGCCTGAAGCTGGCTGAAAATAATATTGAATTCATTCAAGTGAGAAGCAATAGAGACCCCTTCCTTCATTTGCAGCTCAAACAACCTCTTCATGAGGTAAACTTTATTAGAGGCAGTTTCCTTCTCATAAGTGGCACACAGTTTCTTCCACAAATCTTCCGTAGTCTGCTCATTTACTACTGTGAAATAAACTGACTCTGCAAGATGAAGTCTAATAGTAGACTTTGCTAATGCATCCAACTCATTCCAATCATCCTCAGACATATCCGCAGGCTTAGCTTCAATACCTGCCAAGGGTTTAATCTGCTTCTTTTGAATAAGCACATCCCTTATTTGTTCTTTCCACAAAGAAAAGTTTGTCCCATCAAACTTTTTAATGCTGAAAAACTCCTTTTCAGACGTGGAAGAGGATGCCATGATGCAAATGAAACAAAATCCCAAATGCTAGTGCCTGCAAGAGAGAATCACACCAAATACTAGGTGCACCCAAATGTGTATGTCACAATAGAGTGAAATATCACCAAAATTCAAAGCTCAAAGCATCAAAAGATGCATCTGACTCATGTGCATATACTATGCATCCATATGAGCAAATCTGGCCCAAAAGAAAATGCCAGTAAGTGCCAAATGACTCAAGCATAAACACTGTCCACTGGCATATCCATCAATTATATCTCATCCAAGAGAGCATAGCACTATCAGTGCATCACCAACAATGTGTCAAAGCTGTCCCTCAGCTTAAAATAGCATTCATGTGCAAAGCGTCCATAAAAAATAGCATCCCACAAGGCAATTTGGGCCTATTAGCGCATCCAACAAGGACCACAATGCATCCAAATGGCCTATAAATCATCCATTGCAACCCAATGCATACCACGAATGAGCGCACATTGCTCAAACTACAACCAGAGTGATCTGCATAAGGTATGCTCAAGAAATCATAGTCCCACGGTAATGAGCGCTACTGAAAATAGAACCTGAGATGCTTCAAAACATGGGTGCCATTGCATAATCGGACTCAGCAAGAAAATATGCAAATATCTCTTTTCTGCCAGAACTCCAAAATCCCAACCGATGAGTGAGAAATGGGAGTCAATACTTATCCACTGCCATGTGGCATAAATCTAAGGTTTCAAAACCTTAGTATGAAAAATGCATAATAGAGAGACTAAATCGAATACACAGAGATTTATAACTCTGAAAATCCTCCACCGAATCACGCAAGAACTAATAGGTAGGGGTTTTTGGTCTCAATCACTGGGTCCAACACACGGACTGAAAAACGTTTTTTGAAACAGAGCTATTTGTAAACTCCACCGGAGTGCGAATGATGAGCAACATAGAAGTTTTAGGACCTCCTGAGTCCATCAAAACTGACAGATCTGCAAATGGTTGCTCCAAACTTGAGTTCCAACACCCGGGCAAAAAACGTAGGAACTGACACAGTGAGTCAGAAATCCACTGAAATGATCCCAGATTCAAGAATGAAGGTGTTTCCAAGCTCCTGAAGTGAAGTGGACACCAAAAGCAAGCAATAGTTGCCTCTACAAGTCAATATGGAGTCTCTGTCATCGAATGGAACAGGGAGAAGCTCAAAAAATGACTTTTTCTTTGAAAGCTCTTAACAGGCTCTCAAAACCACTTCGCAAAGCCAAAGTGACTTTTCCAAAGGTTTCTCCAAGGTCTCTGCACACTCGGATGCAAGTAAAGTCACCCACAAAGCTTCCCACAGAGCTTCTCCTTCCTCCCACAGAGCTGCTGAGCTTCCAAGCATTCACGCACGCTCAGCTAGATCACTCGGGCTCTGATATCAGTTGAGAGTGCTCTCAATGGAAGCAAGAACGGAAGAAGGAGAGAGAGAGAGAGACAGAGAGCCACACAAGTTTGGTCGGTGCAGAACCACCCTAATCTTCTTTTTCATTCATTTATATATGTGTTTGAGTATTGTACATAACTGGGGTGAAGGCACAGTGACCTTTAACCCCCACAACTGGTTCTGGCTCCTCCCTATACATCCGCAAGTGGTGCATGATAATACGATGTTGATGTCGTACTTCTTGCTTGCAATGAGTGCAATGATAGTATAACCTCTCCATAAGCCACTTCGTGCTCTCGGCCGGCGTTGGCACATCATCGGACGAGGCTCCACTCATCCCTTCCATCTACACTTATAAAATCACAACATAAGCATGAAAAAGAGATATTAACAGTTATAAAATAGCATGTATGAGCTTCTTTTCATGCTACAACAAAAAGTGACTGTAAGCGTTGCTATATAGCGACCTTTTTGCTCTGTTCCATCGCTATATAGCGACGTTTTTAATTAAAAACATCGCTATATAGCGACGAATAAGCGTCGCTATATATCGACGCTGTGGGTTAAAATCTAAAACTCTTGTCGCGCGGTGTTTTCTTTATACTATTCTCTAATCTCTCAAGATAGCAAGCCAATATCTCCTCCCACCTATTTTCGATGACCTCCCACCTATTTCAAGCAACCTCTCACTCTATTTTCCACTCCTCACCCTTCTCCTAGCTCTTGTACTCCCTCTCTACCCTTACTCCTCTCTGGTTTCTTGAAAGGAAGTTCTTCAAGAGGTGAGTTTGTTTCAACAATGTAGGTTGTTTGTTTGTTAGCTTTAGTTTTGTGAGTGCTTCTCCTTCTATTGCTAAACCTGTAAACTAGTTTTCATGCTTGTTTTCAAAGGATTGAAACAAAAAACGAGATTTCAAGAAAGAAAGAAGACTCACCTCTTTTTTCTGTATTTCTCTTCCTTCTCTTTCTCCTTGTCTCCTCAATCTCTTCCTTTCCTTGTCTCCTCAATCTCCTCCTTCTAAGAAGTTGCTTTTGTAATCTGCTCCTTCCTCTAACATCTTATTTGAAAAAATGGGTTGTTTTCTCTCTTTTGTAGGGCCAGTCCACAACACCGAGCGGGACGTACTATTTTAGGTAAGTGCTTCCTCTTTTTTCCATTTATTATTTGTGTTATTTGCATTGGCCTGTAGCTAGCACCTTAAGCGCTAGCTGCAGTGATGGGCATAGGAACCCTCTCTTCCCCTCAAACTCTTTCCTTCTTCCCCCTTCTCTTTTTTCCCCCTTCTCTTATTCTCTCTTTCCCCCTTCTCTCTTTTCCCCTCTTTACTTTCCCTCTTATTCTCTATTTCTGCTTAAGCTCATGCTTATGCTCATGCATGAGCATGAGCTTATGCTCATGCTTATGCTTCTCTCTTTCCCCCTTCTCTATTTCCTCTAACTCTTATTCTCTATTTTTGCATAAGCTCATGCATAAGCATAAGCATGAGCTTATACATGAGCTTATGCTCATGCATGAGCATGATCTTATGCTCATGCTTATGCTTCTTTCTTTCCCCCTTCTCTATTTCCTCTAACTCTTATTCTCTATTTCCGCATAAGCTCATGCATAAGCATAAGCATAAGCATAAGCTCATGCTTATGCTTATGCTCATGCTTATGCTTCTCTCTTTCCCCCTTCTCTATTTCCTCTAACTCTTATTCTCTATTTCCGCATAAGCATAAGCATGAGCTTATGCTTATGCTTATGCTTACGCATAAGCATAAGCATGAGCTCATGCTTATGCTCATGCTTATGCTTCTCTCTTTCCCCTTTCTCTATTTCCTCTAACTCTTATTCTCTATTTCCGCATAAGCATAAGCATAAGCATGCTTATGCTTATGCATGAGCATGCTTAAGCATGAGCTCATGCTTATGCTTATGCATGAGCATGAGCTTATGCTCATGCTTATGCTTCTCTCTTTCCCCCTTCTCTATTTCCTCTAACTCTTATTCTCTATTTTCGCATAAGCTCATGCATAAGCATAAGCATGAGCTTATGCTTATGCTTATGCATGAGCATGAGCTTATGCTCATGCTTATGCTTCTCTCTTTCCCCCTTCTCTCTTTCCTCTAACTCTTATTCTCTATTTTCGCATAAGCTCATGCATAAGCATAAGCATGAGTTTATGCAAAAATAGAGAATAAGAGTTAGAGGAAATAGAGAATAAGAGTTATGCTCATGCTTATGCTTATGCATGAGCATGAGCTTATGCTTCTCTCTTTTCCCCTTCTCTATTTCCTCTAACTCTTATTCTCTATTTTCGCATAAGCTCATGCATAAGCATAAGCATGAGCTTATGCTCATGCTTATGCTTCTCTCTTTCCCCCTTCTCTATTTCCTCTAACTCTTATTCTCTATTTTCACATAAGCTCATGCATAAGCATAAGCATGAGCTTATGCTCATGCTTATGCTTCTCTCTTTCCCCCTTCTCTATTTCCTCTAACTCTTATTCTCTATTTCCGCATAATTATGCTTATGCTTATGCTTAAGCATAAGCATATGCGGAAATAGAGAATAAGAGTTAGAGGAAATAAGCATTATGCTTATGCATGAGCATGAGCTTATGCTCATGCTTATGCTTCTCTCTTTCCCCCTTCTCTTATTCTCTATTTCCTCTAACTCTTATTCTCTATTTTTGCATAAGCATAAGCTCATGCTTATGCTTATGCATGAGCATGAGCTTATGCTCATGCTTTTGCTTCTCTCTTTCCCCCTTCTCTATTTCCTCTAACTCTTATTCTCTATTTCTGCATAAGCATAAGCTCATGCTTATGCTTGTGAATGAGCATGAGCTTATGCTCATGCTTATGCTTCTCTCTTTCCCCCTTCTCTTATTCTCTATTTCCTTTAACTCTTATTCTCTATTTCCGCATAAGCTCATGCATAAGCATAAGCTCATGCTTATGCTTATGCATGAGCATGAGCTTATGCGGCATAAGCATGAGCATAAGAAAATGAGACATATTCTCTTATTCTCTATTTCCTCTAACTCTTATTCTCTATTTCCGCATAAGATCATGCATAAGCATAAGCTCTTATGCATGAGCATGAGCTTATGTGGCATAAGCATGAGCATAAGAAAATGAGACATATGCTCATGCTTATGCTTATGCATGAGCATAAGCAGAGTAGACATATGCTCCTTTCCCTCTTCTTCCTCTTCTCCTCCCCCTTCTCTTTTCCCTCTTTCCTTTCCCTCTTCTTCCTCTTCTCCTCCCCCTTCTCTTTTCCCTCTTCTCTCCCTCTTCTTCAGATTCCTCTTGCTCTTCTTCCTCTTCCTCTTCCTCTTCTTCCTCTTCTTTCCCTCTTTGCCTATGCCTATGCCTATGCCTATGCTTATGTTTTTTTTTTGCTTTTTTGTTTTTGTGTTTGTGTCTATGTTAGACATGGGATCACGTCGCTCATCCGATGAGTACGGATAGCCTCGCAGGAGAAGAGCTCATGATCTTTATGCTCCAGAGGACTTTGATTCCTCTCAGGTGACTATCCCGAGGACTACCCTTGGTCTGACTCCTCTCGGACCTAGCACTACGACTACCCCTAGTCTGACTCCTCTTCCATGTAGCACTGTGACTACCCCTCAGGGAACTCCTTTGCTAGCTGCGCATGGCTTTGTTAGGAGTCCCGATGAGTTTGTAGCGCAGATGAGCGATGAGGAGGTAGCGAGATTCTTCTCTCTGCTATCTCAGAGGACCTCAGCAATTCCCTCCCCTACACTGACAGGTGGATGTACTGCCCAGCCATCCCCTCATGCCCCTTCGACTGCGGGGTCATCACCTGCACATGCCTCTTGTAAGGGAAGGAAGAGTAGGAAGGGCGGCTCATGTTGTGCTGACTTGGGAGATGTAGACGAGTCAGCACACTCACATTCCTACAGGTCTCCACTTGGTCTGGAGACACAGTATCAGTCAGGTCCCTTTCCCTCTCCTACTCCCACTGCTACTCCTCACTCCGGAAGCGCTCGCGCAGCTTCCACTCCTTCTGACTCTGCTACCGTCAGTCCTCCTTACTCATCAGGGGATCTCTCCTATCAAATCACAGCTACTGGAGAGATAATAGAAGATAGAAAGGGCAAAGCAGTGATGTCCACCATGAGGAGGTTGATGAGTCATCACTTCAAGAGCGGCATTGCTACCGATTGGCGGTATCAAGATGGCCAAAAGAAGTAGGCGGTCATTGATGAGTTAAAACAAAGATACCCTAACCCGCCAAATGTGGAGTTTAATGAGGATTATATGCGAGAGCGCATGGGTTTGGTCTTGAAGCATCGTAGATCAACCTTGTGTACTTCCATCACAAAGGGGTTGGCTAAACCTAGCTGGGCAGACAAAGCTAATTGGAAGTACTTCAAGAAGCAAAATAGGGACCATCCCGAATTGTTCGAGGGTCAGAGGAGGGCTACGAAGAGATGGCTTGATGTCGTAGGTACTTCGCACTTTGGTGCAGGCGGACGGTATGCATTCGAGGCAACCGTGGTAAGTCTACTTCTTCTCATTTAATGTATTGTTCTATTTGTTTTACTACATATTACATGCACTTTAGCTAACTCTAACTCTCATAAATTGGATCCACAGCAAGCTGCGATGGGTCGTCTTCATACAGATGCAGAGATGCGATGCGCATTTCGGATAGGGTCTTCATACAGATGCAGAGATGCGATGCGCATTTCGGATAGGAACAAAGCCGTGGTTCATTGAGCAAGAGGCAATGGGAGCGACGGTCGATTGGGATGAGGTGGCTGCTCGCATGGTATAAGTTTACTCTTACTTGTAATCTCACTTTTTAATTTAAGTTCCTATCTAATTTTTTATTTATATGGTTCACTCTTAGGGTCAAAGCTCAAGTGTCCCATCATCGGAGGCGAGCGATCAATAGGGCCAAGGATCAGACGCACGTGACAAGGATGAGGGAGAAGACGCAGCTGATGAGGACCAAGGAATAGGCCAACAAGACGAGGATGATTCGAATTCAGATGAGTAGTAGTGGTAGTAGCATTTTCTTCGCCCTGTATGTCATTTTGTATATCCGCTCGTTTGAGCAATTTTGTATCACCCTTTCGAAAGGGTAATTTTGTTACAAACAATGTTGTATATATCCGACATGTATATGCTTTTGTTGCTCATCATTTCACAAGAGCAATTTTGTATCACTCTTTTCACAAGGGAAATTTTGTTATAAAAAAACTTTGTTTTGTAATTACAAAAAAAAAAAGGATTAGTGGGGCTAAACAGGGCCATAGCAAGCCCTATTTAGCCCCACTAACCCTTTTTTTTTAGTTTTGTTAATCGTCGCTATATAGCGACGTTTACCAGTGTCGCTATATAGCAACGATTAACAGTGTCACTATATAGCGACGTTTGTCATCGTCGCTATATAGTGACGATTACCAGTGTCGCTATATAGCAACGCTTTATAACGACGGTCCTTTTTCGATGCTTTTAGTGACTCTTATAGTGACGTTTGTGCCCGTGAAAAAAAAAATTAATGTAAAAAGCGTCGGTATTTTCGTCGGAAAATGGCCTATGCCTTGTAGTGTCTCTTCTTGATACAACTTCACTAGGAGGCCCTATTTTGACGCTATTGAAAATGCATGTATACATTTTGAAATATATGTTTGCCTCTGTCATTATTTCCTATTGATCTTGGAAAAATAACTTCCATTTTCTTTCTTATTTTTTCATTTTATTAAAAGAATAGCATCAAGATACATCTTACCAACAATAAGTGCTAAAAAGAACCTATATTGGACTAAGTAAATGTAAATAAATTATGATATCGATTATTAAAGTAGAGACCATCTTTAATCTCATAGGTGTTTCATCCTAAAACAAATTTCTTTTTGGGCTTCCCATGTATAGGCATTGTTTTAGCTTAAATATTCTTTGATTTGTATTTTTTCATTTTGTTCCTTTTAGTGTGTGTGTGGACTATGTAGGATGCTAATTTACAGTCACTTAATGTACACCTTTTATCCCTACTATAATATCACATAGGAAAGTGTTTCCTGTCAAGGACACAGATCCTACAAGGGAGGAATTAGCTACACTTCAACCCTGCAAAATTAGCTACAAGTGTTCCCTATCAAGGACACAGATCCTCAAGGGTTGCAGGGTTGAGGAATGGAGAGCTAGTCTCCTTCATTAATTCATGGGGTTAAGGGTTTAGGAGGAGGTACAAGGGTTCACGAGGAAGAAGGGAGGAAGAGGAGGAGGAGGGAGGAAGGAGGAGGAGGAGGGACAAGAAGGGAGGAGGAAGGGAGGAGGAGGGAGGAGGAGAAGGGAGGAGGGAGGAGGAAGAGGGAGGAGGAGGGAGGAGGAGGAGGGAGGAGGAGAAGGGAGGAGGGAGTAGGAGGGAGAAGGAAAGAGGATAAGGGAGGAGTGCAAGGGTGAGAGCATGCTTGAACACAATCATGTAAGAAAGCATGGACACTTGGAGACTATTTGCGCAAGAACACCAAAGTAGTATTGAACACAATGCCACTCAAGAGTGGAGGCTTCATTCCATAGAGAGATATTTATACATGCGGGTCCCTTCATTGGTGAAGGTAGTTCAAAGAGTGAAGGCTTTTAGTCTTTCTCTCTCTCTAGATCTTGATTTTACAAGTATGACCATATCTTTTCTAGAGAGGATTTTGGCTGTCCTCATCCCACTAGATTTCTCAAGTTGTATTCCAAGCTCAAGATATTACAAGAAGCGGAGCTTTGCCACTACTCCACACATGCATTGATTAGCCCTTGGTGCCATAGAGGCAATAAGTAGTCTATAAACATAACTATTTTAACCACACACACTGTGCGTAGGGAGGTAGCACAGTTCCTTCCCTAAAGAATTATGCTCCGAAGGGACATCCCCCTTCCCTCGGCCGCATGCTTGAGGAATGTCATTTATACTAATGTCTTTAAGAATTCTTGGGTGAAGAATAGTGGAAACATAAGATCATGACATATTACCTAGGTGTCAATCACTGATCGTTCTCATACTCATATCACAATTCAAGAAATGAATATCCCTACATACACCCTCCATACACCAACCATAGAGATTTCTTTCACTTTTTCAAACATTGGAATACATAGATGTAAATTCAAACATAAAAAACATGTGACAAAATGCCAATCATCCTCATACTCTTATTACAATTCGATAAATGAATATCCCTCAAACACAAACCATGTAAATTTCTTTGACTTTTTGCAAACATTGAAATACATGGATGTGAATTCAAACATACAAATGTGTGATAACTGTATCTAGCATGCAATCATGCATTACTTTTTATAAAGAAACAAGTACAATTTATTTGTTTCTTTTTGTCTAAACATAAATAAAATTCCCACAAGTCAAAATAGTCCAAAATATCAAACTAGAAACAAAGAGAGATGAGCAACCAAAGTAGTCTTGGTTGAAACCACTTGGACTCAAGTCGAAATCAATAGTCCTTTCTCGTCGGCATCCTACCCCAACTACTACAAATTGGATACATATGCTAAACCAATTGGTGGAGCAAAACTCATTGCCCATGCAACTCAGCCCTTTTTGAATCAAATGCAATACAAATAGTTCTTGTGTAAGAATTAAGAAGTCCCTAGAGCACTTGGAAAATAGGTGTAACTATGACCTACTCAAATGGGTGGAGCAAAACAATATGATCTCAATTACTACACTAATGTGGAAAGATATCCCATTGCCGTTGGAACTGATCCCTCTCTAATTCAAAAGGAGTACAAATAGTGCATGTATACAAAGTAAGAAGGCCCTAGATCACTTGGAAAATAAGAGTTACTATGACATACTTCATTAGATGTAGCAAAACTATATGATATACAACTTCTCAACTAATGTGAAAAGATATCCCCATGCCGATGCAACTCAACCCTCTAAATCAAATGGAATAAAAATAATGCTTGTATAAGAAGTACGAAGTCCCTCAAACACTTAGAAAATAGGCAATAGAGACCAACTTGGAACACAAGATTAAATTTAGCAAGGCTTTGAATAAACTAGTAGGAAGTTTTGCTGATATCTTGTATCAGTAGTCCATTTTAATAATACAAATATCCGACAACATGAGAGTCATAATTTCAATAAAGGAAATATTTTGAAAAGGATAACAGCAAGGGAAAAGAGAAAACAAGTAAGAGAATCCCCATCTTGAAATCTACACATATAACGGATACATTCACACATGATTTGGAGCACTTTTTTCAACTTTCAATTAAAGTAAATAATTGGTGAGCATATGAATAGCAACTATACATGCTACCTCATAAAATTTTATAGTGAGCACACTTGCATAGAAATAGAGTAGCAAAAGTGAGATGGGATTCTACCTCGATTTTGCTAGGGCCATACCAAAGAAAACAAAAGGAGACTTGCATGAAACTAATTTTTAAAGCAAGTATAGGCCTTACATACTTTCATGGAACTAAGAAACAGATAGTCAATGCTAAGCTTGATGGAATGACACTAAACTACCAAGTCGTCTCTATAGAATGTTAGTCCCTACAAAAGTGTCGAGTGTATATTACTTTGCAAAGATTCATCGTACCATGCCGAGACCACATAAAATCAATTAGTCATTATCAATGGATTCAAGCGAACTATTCACATCGAAGCTAGCACCATCAGGAGAAGAAGATAGAGATACCATGGTAGGGATGGGTGTAGCCAAGACGGGAGTGGCACCATCTCTGTAAGGAGGAGGACATAAGACAAGTGCAACAAAGGTGGGAGTAGGAGTAGCGGCAAACTAAGGAAGGGATGGCTAGATGGAGGGAAGGGGGCAATGAGGATTGGCAGTGGTAACATTACATTAAGACATTGCCACTGGGTAGGGTAAGGGGCAGGGAGGATCACCAATGGTGGTAAGCCAATATTGCCATTGGTGGATGATAGGTATTACAACTTTTTTAAGTTTGGGTTGATGAACTATGGGCGCAGAAGGCCAATGCCTTCATATATTAGCTCTAAAATGAGGCTACACATCTTCTCTACTACTTCCAAGTCTTCCTATCTAAAGACTAGACATGAGATGAGCACCTTGTTGGATCCTCTTCTCAACATTAAACATCGACCATCTCGAGAACACTCGAATTTTTTGTGCACAAGCCAGTATCCAAGTGTTAGGTCATGAGATTAGAGGCATCACTGAACAAGCCAGAGTTGCAATTGTAATAGTTTTACTTCAGAACACAGAGCATAAAAATTACAAGCTATGATGCAAGAGAGCACAAATTCTCAAGCACAATGCCTTCCAGTTCATTGGTTACATATGCAAAATCTGTTGCTAGAGTCAATGTAACGAAGATTATATTTTTATTCTTTAAAACAATGTTACTTGTTGGCATTGTGTGGATTTATTTTGTTTTAAGTACAAAATGTATGGTGATAATTGATGGGCTATGTTTACATGGCCACAGTTACGCTAGTATGCCTCTGTTGTGCCTTTGTGCCTAGGTAGATATTGTGAATGAGAATCAATGTTTATAATATTTTTTTATGTTTTTATAAAGAAAAGCTTGTTTAAGTATTTCCAAGTGTATAATAGAAAGGGTGTGTGATAGTATGCCAATGGGCAAAGAAGATAAGAAATTCAAATCATATGATTTTGAGTATCCATAATAGTATCTATCTTTTAGTACTTTGTCATTCATAACAACTTTCTATGCTCTTGCAATCAACATATTGTTCGAGTATTTTCAAGCATATAATACCAAGTGTGTAGTCTCGACGGTGACTCAAGTGTCGTGGGGATTTTGAAGAGATGCTGGTGGAGCCACCTCCACTCCAAGCTACTCCTTGTGAGAGCAATGCAAGGCACAAGCCGTCTGCATGTGTCACTCAAGTGGCTCCTAGATTGTTGCAATGTGTTTCCATGAGAGAAAGAGGGAAGGGGGAGAAGGGAGAAGAAGGGGAGAAGGGAGGGAGAAGGGGAAGGAAAGAGGAGAGTGAAGGGGGATGGAGTGGCAAACACAAAGGCACTACAAAGGAAACAAGAGAATACCCAAAGACACTCTTGGAAGAGAAGAGGGAGCTTGTATTCCAACTTGTGCAAACAACAATGAAGACCAAAGTCAACCCTTTGGCCTTTTATACATGTCACCTTTTGAAGGGAGGGCCAACCCTTTCCTTTTGGCACTCTCCCTCTCTTTACATTAGAAGGCTCTTGGGCCCGTAGGGTGCCAAGGCATATTGTTATCTTTTCCATCTCTCCCTACTAGAGGAAATAGCGCTTGTGTTAACCATATAAGAGCGCTTGGGACAAGCTTGGAATTAGGAGATGCTCCTAACCGGCTCCCAAATAGTGCTTGTCTTAGCCTCGCGTCTCCAAGCCCTAAGGTATTTGGGGTTCAAACCCACCCCCTGTACAAGGCTCAAAACCTAAAGTGGTGAGGCTTGACTCCCGCAAGACACTTAATTGTAGCTTGTAGTTGGAACCTGCAATCTGTGAGCTGGAACCTGCAACTTGTGCCCGTTGCCTGCAACCTTTGACCTTGGGGTATTTGAGGCCAAACTCCTTGAGCTTGTACTGTACTCCTTCCATGGTTGCAACCGTTAAAGTAAATCATGAAGCCTTATCACCTCCAATCATGCTTACCCTACATTCAAAGACTATACTCCGTGGATCTAAACATGCCCCCTTCCTATTGTTGTGTTGAGTTGCCCTCGGATCAGTCGTGTTGGAGGAGGTGGGTGGTGAGTAATGTTTATAGGACTGCATAGCGCTCCAGCTAGCGTGGAGTTAGCCAAGTAAGGTACGAGCGATACTTCCAAAAGTGGGTGGTGTGCATATCCTCGTATGTGCAGATGTGGTGGCCGTGGAGATTGCAAACGTGGAGGTAGAGGCGGAGGTCTTGAAATTGCATAGGACTGATGTCGGGGTTGAAGACAATCTGATTGGTCAGATTGTGGAGGCGGTCTCATCAATGGGGCAACTGTGGGTGGGGAGGTCATGGAGGAGTAAGAGGAGGAGCCGATTGAAGTGGACCATTGCCACAATGGTGGTAGGATCAGGTACCAAGCCATACATGTCATTAAATGACTGGAGGCAGAAGCAAAATCCCTCCTGAGTCATTTCTTTGGGGAAGTTGTACTTTGAAAAATTGTACAACATATTAGGGTGTTTCTGCTAGAGCTCTAGGAATTTCGCCCAAGTCCATCATCATTCCATTCGAATATACAAGGGGTGGATCTGGCGATTGACATGGGCACTACCATAGTACCACCAAAACTGCTCCATTTTGAGGAAGGGAATGCACCAGCGAGGTTGTAGACTGGCATCTACACCAGTCTATGGATCTGGAGCATCAGGGAGGAGGTTGTATCCTCCTCTTGTGCACTTTGGATGCATGCATCACCAGTCGTTGAAAGATTGGGTGATGAATTTGTTGGGATATGTGTGATCAAGGGCTTGCTAGGTGCACTAGCAGTCATATGGTTGTGTGTGTGTGTAGAAGAGGCACACTTAGTGCCATAGACCATGACACAAGTGATGATGTAATACAAAGGCCCCCAAATGGGGTGATGCCTATGATTGTGGAGTTCCTATGATTTAGGAGCTACCTCCTTTGATGTAGGAGAGGTGCCATTGATTTAGGCCACCCTCTCTCCATTTCTATAAAAGAGGGACTTCCCTCTCACAATGAATAGAATACCCATTGCTATATCTCATGTGTTCTCACTCACCTCCATGATGAAGCTCTCCTCTCTCCCCAAGTTCCAACATTTGGTATCAAAGCCTCCTTGAGTCCCTAGCCAATTGTAGCTTCAATATGCCACCTCATCATCTTCTTCTCCACCCTCCATCTTCTTCTTCATTTCTGCCCTCTTTCTCTCCAAATTTTGCTTAGCTCCGTTCTCCTCCATTAAGCAACCATTCCCAGAGCCCTTTGAGCCAAAGTTCCCTCTACTTAGGATGCACCTTTTACACCAAGCAATTAGGGAGAGATGCCCTCTACAACCCGTGCCGACACGATCTTTGCTCGACGAACTTTCAAGCAATTTTGCCTACTGATGCAATATTTTGCTAGTTCTTCTTAGCCACACATGGGCGACACTATGAGCTTGTTGCTCATGAATTTTGAGCTCAAATGCTTGCAGGAATAAGGAGAAACAAGCAAAAGACTAGTCAGAGAAGGCACTACTGTCATGAGCAATGTTGCGCATTTTTTTGACAATCCTCTCTATTGGAAGTAGTCCTTAGTAAGAGCTTCTATTTGCCTTTGAAAGGTCTCTCAAAGCTTTTCTCTTTAGCTTCAATCGCACCCTCCAATTTTAGACTACTCAATTTGGGGGTAACAGTGATATCTGCTTCTAAGATGAACCATTGAATATGGTTAAGGGCTAGAAAGTTTCATTATTATGTTAGTTATCTTTGTTCTTTTGGATGTTTGACCATTGGAAGTGATCTGAGGCATTTTTTAGTCTTATCTTTGGAGCATTGTCCTGCAGTTTAACAGTTTTGGTAAATGCTCATAATGCATTTATGTTTTGAATATGCTTGAATGCTATTTTTTGAAGCAATCGACATTGTATCTCCTTAATCTAAGAGTTTGGGGTATCTAACTATCCCTCCAACCAATTATACTTGTGGAGAAGGAGACTTATTTGTAAGGGACTAGACACTACCACAGTAGTGGTAAGACCTTCCCAATATGCCTTCATCATATTGTTCCTCTAACATTGATTATGTATCTCAAAGGAAAGCATTCCAAAAGAAGCCTAGAATGAGAGTAAAGCCCTATAATGGTGAATATTTTATCAAGGTGAACACCAAGAAAAAGATATGTGCCTTCTGTGGAGTACCCAATCATACTATGGAGTATTGCCATCTAAAAAGGTTTTCTCTACAGCTGCTCTCCAAGAGACAAGCCGAAGAAGAGGAGAGGAATGACTCCCAAGAGAATGAAGCATTTCATGTGAAGAAGAGCTGCATCAACAACAAAGAAAATCTTGTTGAAGGAAAGACTCCATCAACAAATGAAGAATCAAACTTTGTGGTAGAAGACAAGGACTATGCCTTTTGAGCACTTTGTCTTTTGAATTTTATTTATCATCACTTGGTCATGTAGTCAATTTTGAGGTTCTCTGCCTAGATTAGTACTCCAAAAAGAATGTTATGGTTTTGCTTTAGTCCATATAGTCTTTGTAAATCACCTCTGGTCACCATATGATGTAGGCCATGTGATGTGTGTTTGCTCCCATGGTACCTCTTGCAGAAATGAGAAACTAGGTCCACACAAAGGCCTATGATTAATCCTTGTACATGCAAGAGAGATAACCATTTGGGGGGGGTCTATCCCATTTTTGTAAACCTTGACCCTTGGGCACCTTTGCTAGCATGAGATCCTAGACATAGATTTATCCTTGGCCACCATGAGATGGCATGAGAAACTATGAGACTAGATGTATCCTTGACATTGCAAGAGGCAAACCCTTGAGGGGGGGTATGTTGGGATATGTGTGATCAAGGGCTTGCTAGTTACACTAGCAGTCATATGGTTGTGTGTGTGTGTGTAGAAGAGGCACACTTAGTGCCATAGACCATGACACAGGTGATGATGTAATACAAAGGCCCCCAAATGGGGTGATGCCTATCATTGTGGAGTTCCTATGATTTAGGAGCTACCTCCTTCGATGTAGGAGAGGTGCCATTGATTTAGGCCACCCTCTCTCCATTTCTATAAAAGAGGGACTTCCCTCTCACAATGAATAGAACACCCATTGCTATATCTCATGTGTTCTCACTCACCTCCATGATGAAGCTCTTCTCTCTCCCCAAGTTCCAACAGAATTGTGTGAGGGAATGCACCCCTAAGATTTTGTAGAGGTGGAGGTGGGAGCCCTTGAGTTGGCACTTCCAATGGTGCATAAGTGCACTATCTGGTAGTTCTTGGAATGACTGCAAGTTGGGGCACTATACATGTTCGGGTGGGGAGGAGGGAGGAGCTTGTGAAGCCTCATCATCCTCAACAGGCATGGATTCTACTTCTATTGTGCCTATTGGCGTTGTATCATCGGTCGTCTTTGGACAAAATTGGCTGCTTTGAGTGGCGTGTTGAGAGCCTCTTCAAGGAGTCAACCAGAGCCATAGAGGAGATGGATGGGGAGGTCCCGTGCTATGCAGCAGTGGTGTTAGAGGTGTTGGAAGAATATTCGGGCAGAGTTGTGCGAGGAAGGGAGGTTGGGTGGCTTGCTGGGTGGGTTGGGCGGGATCCAAAGGAGGTGGTTGTGGGATTTCGGCAAGTTGGGCCATAGAATTAAATATTGCAATGGCTTCTTGGCCTTCCTCCTCGGCTAGTTCCTCAAGATATGCTACATTTATTATTTCAAAATTGCTCACCAAGGACTCAAGTGAGTCTTGGAGAGCTTGTAGCACCCAGTTAAAGAGGATTATAATGTCGAGGGGGTTGTAGATGGTGGATTGGTACGTCGCAAGATGCCCTTGAGATTGTATTGCAGAGACTCCACCATAGGTCTACATCCAATTAATGTCGGCTTGTAGACTTTTGAGGGTGCATGCCCAAGGGCTGAGTTCCTCATGCTTTGCTATTTGCATCACATCATCATCCATCGGATAACTAGTGGACTCCGTGTTAATGCGGCACCAGGTTTGGAAATTTAGCAAAATGGCATGGATGGCAAGAGTTTGGAGGTCAAAGGGGTGGAGAAGAGAGAGACTAGAGGGCTGAAGATCTAAGAAAAAATCTCAAAAAAATAGGACATGGCGAGAATGGGGTGGCAGTGATTGGGGTTACGGCGGTAGAAAATTGTTTGGAGGGCATTAGGAGGGAGTGGGGCTGTGAGATCTAGGTGGAATATAAGGTTTTATGCATGGTGTGCATTTGGAGTGTCTGAGGGATAGTGCATGGTGCGAGTGTGTAAGTGGCGAGTTGTGCACATACCTCCCCTGTACATTCTAAACTCTTGTTGCTCCCAGTCTTCCAACCCTGAGTCTTCTGGGTGTCCAGGGGTGTGTTGTCGCTCATTTTGCTCTTGAAGGGACACCATCAGTGCCCGTTCCTGTGCCAAGAGATCTTGTAATGTGTGGATCTAGCACTCGTAGTTCTCTTGAGTCTTAACATGCTGTGCCTCTGCTTGCGCCTTTTGCTGTAATGCTATTTCTAAGGCTGGACTCCGCTTTGTCGACCTGGTCCATGAGTGTTTGGATCAGGGATTTGCTGGTAGAGAGCTCATCCTTGAGCTTTGTGATTGCCAACTTGAGCTCTTTAGCCTTTGTTTGGTACTCCTTTGCTCTATTTATGGCCATTTCCCCTATGGCTTGGGTGGCAACCATCATTGTGTGGCTATCGTGCACAAAGAGCTATGCCCAGAGGAGATTTGCTGAGAGTTATGAGGCCTGTTCTTGCCTTCTTTGTAGAATTGTTTGTGCCACCTATGGGAGCTAAGTTTTGCTCCATTTGGTTGGCATGAGAGAGTTGCTCGGTTAACATGTGGCTCTAGCCACTTGGTGCCCGATAGTGGGGTGCACTACAAAATTGTAGAGCCTCTATGAGGCTTGACCATGGAGAGGAGGAGGTGCCGGTAATGAAGGAAGTGGTCTCTTGAGGATGGGCCGTTGCTGAGGCCGAGACCTAGTGCATAGTAGGGGTTGCCCACGTGGCTTGGGCTCCTAGGTGGAGGCCAATTGTGACCATCGTTTCGTCACCTGGGAGGTCATCAATTAAGATGGGCTCTTGTTGAACCCTTTTGCCCTTATCCTGAGGATCTGCTCACTGGAGTCATAGTTGACGGCTTAGGAATTCCTGCATTTGTCAATCCTCGTATTGTGCGAGCAACTGACTTGGGTCCGATTATGCAAGACGGCCGGCCGGAGTGGCACTGGGATTTATTTTCGCTTGCTTGGGCTTGACCTATGCTTCTTCTTACTTTATCTATGCCGGTCCCGTGGCAGACTTTTCGACCAACCCATAGCCAATAGGCAGATGCTACTGCGACATGTAGTAGAGAATTGGCATGTAGAGCATTGGGTTGTTGATGACCTCTCATGTGTTTTAAGGTCATCCCTCATTTGATTGTAGAAATAATTTGCCCAATTCGTGACCTGGGGTTCTACCAATTGCAACAAGATATTCGACACGATTGTATGGTGGTGGTTAGTATGCCTTACTTACATCGACTACTGCAGGGCCTTGCCAGTCTTTCCACCTCTGGATTGATAATTTCTGTGAAGTGGATGTGCCCTTTGCTTTTCTTGTGATTGTAGTCGTAGATTTTGCTTAGGGCCTCCATTTCCTTCTTAATTGCATACTTGTTACTGATGACCGACAAGCCCAAGGCAGCTCATACCACGTCTTGATTGAGGTGCTAGATGTGGGGAGTGCGTGTTGCATCTCGAAGGATGCCCACATTTGTATTGGAGTTGTAGGCCTGGAGGAACTCTCCCAAGAGCCTCATGTCCAAGTGGCACAGAAGGTGATTTGCCACTGCACTCAAACCTACAATTGCTAGTGCTTCTTGCACCGTTGGCTCCTTTAGTGCCACATAAGCTACTGATGTGTGGTAGTGGAGGGTGTAATCATGACCCTCATAGGCGTAGCGTGAGTGAATGGTGCATGCATCTAATTCTTGGAGCCAGGCCTCCCCGAGCGGCAAGTGCATATGTGAGCGCACGACTTTGTACTCTCCTTTTGTGGGAGCTGTCCCCTTGCAAATCCTCGATCGGGAATTCAGAGGGCATGTGGATTGTGTTCGAGGGCATGCTTTGTGAGTTGGAGGGAATGGTGGCCTGTGGAATAGGAGGTTGAGGGTGGAGTCCCAGCTCCATCTCAAACTCAAAGAATTTGTTTTTCGGATCCATGGGGAAGAATGAGGCTAACCAGGTGACGAGGGAATCAGTGGAAGAGGAAGAGTTTGAGGACATAAACTGATTGCTGGATGGCTATGTGCTACCCGCCTCTCCTTTTTGTAGCAATACAACACCAACTGAATGGAAAGATACAATTGGATTTACATAAAAGTCTTGAGAAGAGAGGTGTACTTACCATCTTGTGTAGTAGGTATGCTTCAAGGCCAACGCTCACAGAATGTCAAGGTTTAGGATACTAGCAAGCCATGTGGGTGAGCTATTTTAAGGAGATTAAAAAGTTTAATAGTGAAGGCCTATTTGGACCAATAATTTTTTATTTTACACTTATTTTATAATTGATTGTTCAATAAGTATTATTATCTCAAGCTCATGTTCTATTCCATGTATCATTGTCTTCCTTATCATGATTAAGCACATTGCATGTAAACTACACTGTAATCCCAAGCGTTTGTATCAACAATGGTGTCCCCTTGCTTAAGTCCCCAAAGTTTTGAAGCTATACCTTTGACCATAGCTTGATTGGGATACTCCACCTTATCACCTAAGACATCAATCATTGGAAAATAAAGGCCTTTTCAATTACCTTTCTCCTTACACTAAGTAAAATGTTATGGAATAATTTGTTGACATTAAGGGCCTTAGGTGGGAAGTATGGATGATCAATAAATCAGGTGAGAGCAATTACGAAGTTATGATAAGAGCAAAACCTAGTAAACACCTAGGAGTTATTAGCCAATAGGAAATATGTTTTGTGCACTTGCTATAGAAGATGGTTTTTTACAAATTCAACGTTTTTGTGCACTTGATGTAGCATGGAGAATTGTGGATGGATTGTGATGATTGCATGACTTTTAAGATCTCTCTCTCTCTCTCTCTCTCTCTCTCTCTCTCACAAAGTGCTAAAGAGATAGAATAATACACAAAAGGATAAGTCACCACTATCAAGAAAGTATTGAAAGAAAGTTTATTGGATTTTTCAAAAAAGCTTTTCCCCAAATTAGACCAAGCGATCCAAATTAGACATGTGCTTTGATCCAAATTTGTCAGGCTTGTAATCTATGAAGTTGAATCGGTGCTCCATGCTCGGCAATCATAAGCCAAACTACAAGGTGATGTGCCACACTTACATAGAGGGTCCTCAACATTCATAGTCTAGTAGCCAAGATCCATTCAGAATGTTAATTAGCTTTGCATCTACACTACAGTAGCCACTACTACTGCTTCATTAATCTACAGCTCTCGTGTTCAATTACGATGGTGTTTGATTAATGTGAACAAATTTACTAGCACACTTAGGCTTTGGCATGCCATCTCTCAGGTTTTGATTCACCACCATAAAAACTTCTCCCTCCAAATCCTAGTCTTGAGCACTTTCGAGTTAGCTTTGAAGTCTAGTCCTAGCAGAGTGAAGAGCACCAATCTATTGAAATCATCGACATGATGACCCCCATACTCATTCTACCTCAAAGGAGAAGGAAGCTATTATAGGAGTCGTTAAGAAAGACCACGTTTTAACTTTTAGCTTCTTCAAGCTTTCCTCCACAAACTATCTTGGCTACCTTTTGATGACCATAGGATTCATCAGTTTGCTTGGTTGTGGCATGGTGTTCCTCATGTTCTTCTACTTCTTTGGAAAGCTGGTGAAGCGATCAGGAGCACACACAAATCCCTAGGCCCCAAATCAAATCCGTTATGATGGGGGCATGTGGCTTTTTAAATCGAGTTGATGTTAGAAATGAACCAGACAGAGGGCATCCCGTGGGGTAGAAGACTTAAAGAGGATCCTAGGAATTTACGTAGAAGTGTTTAACTACGAAATCCTAAGCTTCTTTCCTTAGGTGTACTCAACAAATGTAGTGTGTGTGCAAGCCAGTATAGTCCTAGTTACAGTTAGTTAGGTCAGTCAATACAGTTAGTGCATGTACCACTTAGGAAAGTTAGGACACAGTCCAGTTAGGGCATTTAGCCCTAGGGTTTTGTTATGTTGGCTCTCTCTTGAGACTCCACTCTCAGTTTTGCAGTAATTCATTACAACATCTCGTTTTTCTCTTCTCACCTCCATTTTGAGCTTCCATTTGCTTGCCCTAGCCTACAATGGTATCAGAGCAAGTTGGGAATCCATTCCCTTAGTCATTGACAGCTTTTCCTAGCTGTTTGGTAGCCTCTTGAGCCGTCATTGTACCGTGGAGTATTTTTGCAAGGATTTGCTCATATAGTATAATGATAGACCATGTGTTAAAGATTAGAATATTGTACTATGGGGTTACTTTTTTCTTTCTTTTGGTTTTTTTGGCAAAAGATGCCAACTTTGTACCTTGGAGTATTTTTTTAAGGAAATTTTGCTCATATGGTATATTGATTGACCATGTGTTGATGATGATAATATTGTGCTATGGATTTCCCTATTCTTTATTTCTTTTTTTGTTTCTTTATAGAGATGCCAAATTGTACCTTGGAGTATTTTCACAAGGAGTTGCTCATATGGAATATTGATTGATCGTGTGTTGATGATAATCATATGGTGCTATGGGTTTACTTTTGTTGTTCTTTCTTTGTCTTTTTGGCGTAAGGTGTCGACTTTGTACCTTGGAGTATTTTTTCTCGTATTTTATATTGATTGACCATCTATTAAAGATTATAATCTTGTGTTATGACACAAACTGACAGATTCTAAAAAATTATATGATCTAACTTTCTCATTTCCTTTGCCTATTGGCATGCTATCATACATACCTGATATTATACACTTGAAAATGCTATATTGATTACAAAATTGGTATTATACACTAGGAAATGCTCAAACAATATTTTGATTATAAAAACATGGAAGATTGTTTCAAAGAACAAAATACTAAAAGGCAGATACAGTGAGTTATAATAAGTTTTTGATCCAAGGACTACTTATAATAAGTGTTGACTACATGTGGATGACAAGGAGCCCCATAGCAACTAGATGTAATGAGATAAATGTACACGATGCCAATTGATCAATCCAAAGAAGTAATGCCTGTAGGAGTGAGTGTCTGTACCAAGGAATGTTGGGTGAAGTGAGAAAACCCTGCACTCGAGCAAACCCATCTAGTAGTGAAGTTGGCCAATGGCAAAATTGTAGAACCCTTGGGAGTCCTTACTGGCATTAACATTAAAGTATTTGGATTCACATACCCCGTCAGGTTCATAGTCATGGAATTCACCCGACAGCCGGGATATGAGGCTATCCTAGACAGAGCCTTTTTACGAATGTCCAAGATCGTACACGACTGGCATACTGATAACATCTATTTGTGGCATGAGGAACAAATCATGCGAGTGGACTTGCACACTACAAGGCCCACCCATTGTTAGGACACCTTTTCGCTGCGGAATCTGACACAACCATCTGGACCACATCCCTGAAGCTATTCCAACCTTGTGAAAGGGAAGAGGATGAAAAAGACATGATGAATTTTGGTATGCACCTCTTCCCGAGCCGGAATTCTCTCAGAACTGGATGCACATCTTAGCCAACATTGACATTCCAGAGAGAATAGGTTCCAGATCACTACCCCCGAACTCAAGGGACTGACCCCGATGGTCCCCCTTAGAATGTTTAACATGCTCAAGCCCCATGAGGTGAACAAAAGAACAGTAAGGGTCAAATTAGATCTCCACTGGCTATCATACATAGGTGCCACGACCGCTCACCATGCATTCTCTTCCAATTAGGGAGCCAGGGTGAGTATAACCTCCCCCGTTGGCTCTATAAGTGCAATCAAAGAGCCCCCTTCAAGTATGAAACTCCCTTTATCCCCAAAAGCTCGGCTAAGGCCAAAAGGACCACTTCTCCTGCAAAAATAGAGGAGGAGGTTGAAGGGAAGGAAGACCTATGATAGGTCCCAGCCCACTACAAGGCCTACATGATCAACGATCGCAAGATCTTATACCAACAGGCCAAGAGATCTCGAGAAGATGGGTGCTCCCAAGGATACGATGAACCAGCCCCAATCAAGGAGGTAAACCTAGCTTCGGAAGGGTAGGACCCCCAACCTATATTCATCGCTTACAATCTCACCCCCAACGAGGAGAACACTTTGATAGCTCTCCTACAAGAATACAAGGACTGCATGGCCTAGAAATACACTGATATGAAAGGGGTTCTTGCTGAAGTAGTGCAGCACACGATCCCCATGCTCGACGATGCTAGGCCGGTACGTCAACGCCCCTACCTTATGAATCCCAAGTATGCACTCATAGAGGGAGGAAATCCAAAAACTCATAGATGTAGGATTCATCTATGAGATTGAGCATACGGACTAGGTGTCACCCATCATGATAGTCTTGAAGAAAAATGGAAAAATTAGAGTATGCGTGGATTTGAAAAAGGTTAATGCCACCACTAGGTGCGACCACTACCCCTTGCCATTCACGAAACATGTCCTAGAAAGGGTAGTCGGAAAGGAAGCCTATAGCTTCCTAGATGGATTTTTTGGTTACAACCAAGTGTCTATCACCCCACAGGATCAACATAAAACAGCCTTCACAACCGAGTGGGGTGTGTATGTGGTTAGGGTAATGATATTCGGGTTGACCAATGCACCTGCCACCTTCCAATGGATGATGATCACGGTATTCAAGGAGTACCTAAGAGACTTTGTGGAAGTCTTCTTGGATGATATATGCGTGAACTCGACATGGGACGATCACGTGAAATACCTCAGACTCGTCCTAGAAAAGTGCCAATTATACTGCATATCCTTGAACCCTCTTAAGTGCCAAATTTGGGTCAAACATGGTGTAATTCTCGGCCACATAGTGTTCGGGAATGGAATCTCTACGGACCACAACAAAATCAAACTCATCTTGGAATTACCACCCCCCACCAGCGCCAAGGGAGGTCAATGATGCCACACAGGCTACTACAGAAGGTTCATCTTATTCTACATGAACATAGCCCACCCATTATATACAAACTACTAGTATTCTTTGAGTGGACCGAGGAATGCAAAAAAATGGGGAGATTCCAATGCTAGAAACATACCAAGAAGGTTGTCTCGCCGGTGTAACCCTCTTTAATCACGACATGGGTAGCATTGTAGTGATGCATCAGGTCGTTGAATTCAACAGGCTCCTACTGCCAGTAGCTACATGTGGAAGCCCTCTAAGGGAGTGTACACAAGCTCTGTCCATCCATGGCTTTACATATGGGTGGACCATTGCATGGGAAAATCCATGAGCATCCATCAATAAGTTTGTTGTAGCCTACTCATTGAGCTCTTGTCTTTTGCTCATGGGCATGCTGGTAGTGGATAGATGGGCAATTTGTGTTTTTTCCACTCTACTTTTGCACATCCAATGATATTATGCAACATGGCATCCACCTCCTCCCACGCCCCTATTACCCACTTTGGGCAATCGGTGGGGAAACACTCTAATTTGATAGTTGAAAGCTTTAAATTTTTATGATGTTTTTTATAGCTACAACCATGCTCCACCTTGAGACTTGCTTGCTCCACCTTGAGGCTTCTTGAGAGTCATCATATCATTTGACTTCGGATAGTGTCAAGTTAGATCCTCTTTCTACATTGGTGTTATGACGAGTCATCATGGAATGGTCCTTTGTCACGGGAGAAGTGGATTCTTATGGGACTACCTTCGGCATAGACATTTGCTCTCGTGAGTCAAATGGCATCATTGGAGATTGTATGATCGCAACTACCCTTGAGGGTTCGCCTTTGGATTTGGAGGGAGGTTCTTATGTAACACCTCGCATTGTAGGGGTTGGTTCTTGGGTTGCTCCTTCACTGCCTTGTGTGATTTTCATGTTGAGTTGGACAATTCGTGGTAATAGAGCACGTTCAAGATTCTGGGGCTGGTTTGTTATGGTCAGTTAATCGGTAGGTTCTTATGGTTCTACACCTTGAGTCAACATAGGTTCTTGTGTTGCTACCTTCAGACACGGTTTGTAACTTACTCTTTGGCACCTAGACGACCTGCTTGACTTGGTCTTACAAGAGCTTGGAGGGAACCCAGCATTTGGAGAGATGCTGCAGTTGAGGAAGTGGATTGGAGCCTGGAGTCTGAGGTGTGGGATATCGGCATGTCCTTGGCACAGATGCTTTGGACAGAGATGTATTTGGAGTGATCAGGGACTCCTGTGCTGCTTGGACTCCCTCTGGTCGTTGTCAGTTCCGGTTGCGGTTCCGGTTGAAGTAGCATTGAGCACAAAGAATACAGTACTTGCTATTCACAATGTTCCTGGGTGGGGGGTGGCAATGGCAACAAAATGGGCAATAGCACTGAGTTGCCACTACGGTTGGCCTTCTGCTCTCTTTGGGGATGGACTCTTTTTGGGGGGTTGGAGGTGGATGGGGCTTCCAGTCGTCCCTCCCATAGAACTTCTTTGTCGTGGGCCGGCGAGGGTGAAGCTGAGGGAGCAAGACATGGTTCACACAGTGGGACTCCCATAGTTCTACAACCATTTGTGAGAGAAGTTGTCCGGGTGCGCCAGTCGATTTGACAGTTTATGGCGTAACACTAGGTCCTTCCCAATATGATCTATTCATCAGTTGCTTCTATAGGGAGAACATCAATTTGTATTTCTACTGCCCGGTGAAGAATCGTTAGACTTAAGTTCACAAAACCTAAGGTGCTTATGAGTTGGCCATTGATAGCCCTTACTGAAGCGACGGTGAGGTTTAGGGGTACCTATAGCTTTTCCCATACCTCACAGGAGATGAAGTTGTGGCTCACTCCCAGATCTACGAGTGGTCTGATGCGCATGCACGGGCCCTACAATTGAACATGCAACCTAGCTGGTTCTATTGTTAGCTCATCTGCTAGTCCCGACTGTTCAAGTGTTGCCTTAAAAGTGTCATTTGCTTACGTTGTCTGAGCTTAGCATCACGTGATCTGGCTTCAGGAGCGTCCAGCCATTGCTGCATAGGACTCGTTGGAGGTTGCTTATAGGGGCTCGTCATATGAGCCATTGGAGCCGACATATCTAGATTTTGTCTGTTCGTAGCGGACTGGAACCAGATATGGCGGTCAGTGATAGAGGCGATGGCGGCTTGTTGTCATCAAAAGATGCTGCAAGTTTGCTTATTACTTTGGCTACACTGAGTAGAGCATGCAGATGGGCCGTGAAGCATTGAGTGAGGCAACATGCTCCGCCCTGCTGGCAGCCCAGTGCTGAGCTGGTGGAGCAATTGTAAGGGCTAGAAGTACAGAAGCAATGCCAGCAGAGTGGAAAGAGAGCTGGGAGTATAACAAGGTGAATTTCATTCAGGTTGCCTGCCCTAGTCAATGTTTAAAGATGTGCAAACAAGGGAATGGTCGGACCAATATATTTAGTTTGTTCCGCTTAGAATTGTTGTTTTTTTAATGTTTGTCCAGATATGGTCAATTGGGGACCCATGTATAGTTGTTGGGTCATTTATGAGTTGGTGAAAGTTTTGATTATGGAGGAATTAATAAAGTTTTGTTGTATTTATATTTTTGGAATTGTAATCAATGTTGAAGTCACCTAAGATGAATGTTGGTGTTTTTGTATTAAATTGAGCGAGAGTTGTTTGCAATGAAGATATCAGTGTTGATTGCGGTGAGGAAGGTGACTTGTAAACATTAATTATTGCGAATTGTGATTGTTTTTTTGTTATGTATTCTTGGGTTTGCAATGTGAAGTTACTTTTGAAACTTATTGCAATACCAATTCCTATGGCAAAGAGATTGTTTGTTTGTCTTTCATATGCAATTCTTGGAGGCGTAAAATTTTTGCATGAGGCAAGGTTTTATCTTCAAGTATGTCCTCGTAATGTGAACTGAGTGCTCATGTGTTTAGAGATTGTAAAGTCATATGGTTGTTATTTTGTAGAGAGAAGTTTTGTTGGTCTGTAATCCATGGTTTTTCATTTCTTAGACGTCTAATTTCCTGGAGAACATTAATGTCGACTTTGATGTGCTTTTTTTGGATGGGGTTGAGAAGGTAAAGGTTGTCTAGGTTGCAGACACGTGAAAGAGCAGTGTATGTAAGACCATGTGCCTTAATGAAGGATGGGTCAAATGCAAGTGTTTCCATGGATAGTAGTCCTTGGGAATGATGGATTGTTCTAGCTGCTATAGGTTGCAAGGGAAATTGATTTCTGCACACCGTATTCAAGTAATTTTTCCCTATTTGAAATTCTCTTGCTATTCAAAATATTGGTGTCCAATTCATTGGAACATTGTTGGAGTATAAGCTTAGGTTGTTGTATCGTGTTTTTTTGCCGATGTTCTCATTGGCAAAGAGAACCCAGACTACATGTGGCTTTGTGTCAATTTTAGAGCTTTTAAAGATGCCATCAGCACCGTTCACCAAACCATCGGGAATGTCAAAGTTACCTGAGCATATTTCAACTATCATGCTTGGTTTTAAACGTAGTGTTTGTGGTGTAGACCCAATGTGCTCTTTGGATCTTTTGGTATTGCAATTGTTTTACTGCAAGTTTTGTGTCTTTTGTCAATAGCTTTTAGAATGTGTGGTTCTTCCGTTAGTATATCACAAACCTCCATATTATGAATATCCTTTGATGCGTTAGTGTAGAACAAATGTGGAACACTTTGTTTTGATGGTGGTTGACGAAGATAGTTTTCATTAAGGTAGTCAATGTCTGCTTGAGTGTGTTCGCCAGTTCTAATGCGATTGAGGATGTCAATGAACGTATTGTTATTTTGATGCATTGGTGTTTTTAACTCAAATAGAAGAATGTTTTCTTTCCAATAGGATGACATAGTTGTAGATCTTGATGATTGTTCCATGAATATCCATGAATTTTTTGTTCGGCTAGCTTGACAAAGATCACCACAAAGAATTATGTCAAGGCCACCAAATGGCAGGAGGGGATTGTGTTTGATTTCTCGAAGGTGCATATCAGTAGCAATCAGAGTGTTGTGTCCGATTAGGGAAACCTCGTCAAAAACAACAAGTTCGATGTCCTTGTACAGTTGAGACAGTTCTTGTAACTTCCCTACTGAAAGGCTTGTGTAATGGGATGCCATAAGAAGTAGAAGCAGTGCAGGATGTATTGTTGTACCGCCAATGTTGTACGTTGCTTTGTCGATGTATACAAGAAGGAGAACTTTTTGTAGGTCTATATTTTTTGTTTGCATATGCGAGTAATGCCTCAAAAGAGCTTGCACAATTAGCAACAGCACATATGTTTTGCCCATTCTTGCATTTCCTATCAAGAAAAGATGGATTGCTTTTTATGGGTTTTTTCTCTTCTTCAGCATTATGTCGTGCAAAATGAGACATTGCTCATTGTTTAGTTTTCTCAAGGTGTTGTAGTATTCACATTAGGAGACAATCTGTATGTTGTTTTTGACTTATTTTGAGTTTGAGCGACTTTAAGTGGAGTTTGCATGTCAACCATGAGGTCGTATGTGTCGGTGGCTCTAAGTGGACATGTTGCAGATGACGTGGGGGTAGTCATGGTATTTGATGACTTTGCAGGAAATGCAAGAATGATTTTGTAGAATTTTGATTTGTTTGTTTCGATGGTGTTTTTGTTTCGTTTAGTGCTATTTCAACTGTGACATATGGGAGGAATAGAGTGCATATTTCTCTGTAGTGGTTTTTTGGATCATTTGCCTCACTATAGTTGTTGAATCGAATTTTTCCTTTTTTTCGATGTGGATGGGAAGGTTGTGTATTCACTAGCAAATGTTGCCAAGCAAACATGGTAAAGGTTGTTATTTCATTTCAAGTACTTTGCCATGATATCCTCAAAGAAAATGTCAGTGCTTTCTAGGTCTCATTGTTGTAATTGTGCTCTGCACTCAACAAGTAAGTTCGCTTGTCTACTAGGTTTGTGTTGATATATTGGAGTTGTCGTGTGGAAGATGATAATGGTAGTGACAATGTTAAGTAAACTACTTGTTGGGAGCTAATATGTTGTGTATTCAAGATAGCATTACCGACTTTCTGAATTCTTTCATTTGGTTAGGCTTTAGAGGCTATGCTTTGGGCAAGTGCAACTTTCACTGCTTGTGCGGTCTCTTTGTTCATTTTTTATGTAAGATGTATAATATGTTGCAGCCCCATGGGGATTTAGTATGAATTGTACATCTATGTTGGCACCCCATAATTTGGACATACTTGGGTTGAAGTTGTTAGTGTAAATGTCCTTTGGTTGCCTCCTTAAGAATAATGTTGGTTGTGAAATGGTACTTCGTATGACAAGGACATATTCTTCTTCTATTAGAGACAGCTCGTTTAGAAAGGTTGAGTAGTCAAGTAACAATATTCTATCTTCCAAGAGCAGTGAGGGAATGTTTTTTATTTTGGTCTTATACAGGTTGTTTTCTAAATCTTGTGGAAGAGGCAGGATTATTTGAGTGGTTTTCATAGGCAAGCGTGGAAAACCAAAGCGACATTTCTCCTTGCACTTGAAGCAAGCTTTTCGATGTCTGTGTGTTTGCATTTCTTGTTTTGCAAGAGGGAATTTTGATATGTCTGTGGAGATGTAGATATCTACGAACTCTTCTATTTCTTTGTTGGAAGCAATTCCAAAAACAGGAGCATGCTCAATCCATAGCAACCCATGATCGTGTTGGCTTCCTCTATTTTGAAATTCTGTAACAAAAAAGCAATCAAGTACTTTGCCCAGAATGATTTGGTCCTTTCGTAGTAAAGTCTTCAATGCTTGAAATTTGTTTACGTAATATTGAGCTGTTGTTACAGGATCAGACCTAATCAAATTACGGACTTGTATATTTGCATCGGCAATCTCTGGGATTTCAATTGGGTTTAGCTTTTAAAGGCAATGGTTCCCAAAGCTTTTCTGCTACGGACAATGTGATGAAAAAGCATGGCGGTTCTAGTTGTCTTAACATTGCAAAGAGGTTTTTCTTAAGGTGGTACTTGTAGTCAATAGAAGTTCTCAAATGGGTGAAGTCTCGAAAACCTATGTTTGATTGAGTAGTTTTTCTATGTTTGTATCCAAGAGAGCATCTTTTACTTGGAGTGTTATACCTCTTGTTTGTGCTTTTCGCATACAAACCCAAGAAGTGGAAAGAACTTGCCGCACCAAAATTTTCATTGTTTTGAAGAAGAAGTTGCCAATAGATAGTGCAAATCGACGATCAACATTCGTAAGTTCCCAAACTGCAATATTTTGGTACAAAGTTCACTCTGGGATGTTGTAGTTGCGTTGCTAACCAAAGAAAAGTTTGGGATAAGCAAGTTCCTCATAGAATTTGTCTTTGAAAATACTTAATGGACTAAATCCTTTGGATGGAGCAACAGCTATTGTTTGATCCTCGAAGTCTAGTACTTGTTGTCCTGCATATATGCCATGGACCAAAGTGTCTGTTATAAATTCTTCTTCCTGTGTTTCTATGTTGTTGCATGGGTAATTGTATTCTGCTTCTTCCTCCTCTTGAATGTTTCTTATATGATTCTCCCAAAGTGAATTTATCTTGACGTTGTATTGTTGGTATAGTGGTGTTTGTATTAGTTCTTGTAAAGCAACCATTGTCATAGTTGGTCTCACTATACCACTCATGTAGCTATGTTTATAAGATAACTTGCGTTTAATGGCCATTGCAATTGTATCATTTTTGTCCACAAATCTTGGCAAAACACTTTGAGCCCTATCAACATTTGCAAAAACATTGACAACACTGCCATGTAAGCTAAATTGCCCTTCATAAGAGAGCTCACGAATTTGAACAAATAGTATTCTAATGGAGACTAATCGTGCCTCTATGTCATTGAGTTTGCTTGTATGAACTTTCTTTTGGGCCATTGTGAGGTTCTTTGCGCACATTAATGGCATTATTCCTTTTTTGACAACTTTGAAACAAAGAAAACATAACATTCTTCTTTCGCAAGTTCTTGGAATGTTAGTTCCATTGCTTTGGAGAAATATTGCCATATGTTCTTTTAGCTTCTTCATTTTCATGGAGAACTTTAGGGAGCCACAACAAGTACATGGGAAATTAGAAGTATCGAGTATTTTCTTCATATATTGTTGTTCTGCTTTGTTCTCATTTCTTTTTCTCTTGCATGTTTGTTGTTTGTGAATGTTTAGCTCTTCTTGTAGTGTGTTCATCTTCATTGGAGTATGCATAGGTTCAAGAACAAGTTTCCTAACTTTATATATTTTGTTTAAGGTAGATTGGATTGTGTAAGCATGTTTTGAAGATGAAGAGTAGAACAATAAAGCTATATCTTTTGCAGGCAAACTTGGGTTTTGCAAAACTATGTCTTCTAAAATTTCTTGGTGTTCTTCATTCCATATTTGGTAGGGACGTTTTGCATCTACTTTGACCAATGGAATAATAGTACAAGTGGGATTTTGTTGTTCCAACAACAGAGAATTTGTCGGCTTATTTTTTGCACAACCTACTTTTTCTTTAACTTGAAGGTTTTTCCCATTGTAGGATAGAAGGATAAAAGATGTACCGAATAACAAATTAAATCGCTTAAGGACGTCTACAGTCAATGCTATAGAGGTAGCAGAGTTTACAAGCAAATTTTGTACTTTTCCAATCGTTAGGATTGGTTTGTTTGATATTGTTTGGAAAATGTTCCATGGATTTTGAGAACTCAAAGGTTCTAAAATGACACTCTAATTGATCATATGTGACACTAGGAAGAATTTGCACAATGCAATTGAGTACATTTGTATTGGAAGGATTGTTATCCATGAAAGATGAATGCTTCATCAATTTCTTCTTTAGTAGAAGTTGCTCTACGTCCATAGTGTTAACAAATGAAATTGTAACAACAATTGATGCTTACAAAAAATATAACGATAACAAAGTAAGTAGCAAATGCTATAGTTGAAAGAAATCACTTACAAGTCCCAAGAAATGCTTCAAATATTTGGTTCAAAAGCAATTACAAAACCAGAGCTGTTTATGGTGAAGCTACAACTGGGTTTTGATGTTTTGAGTGTACTTTGTGCCATCATCAAGTCCTCTTCATACATTTGAAGGAAGGTACACCCAATGAAAGTATGATATCAACGTAGGGGTCTCTAACATGCACAGGGATTTGCTCACCACTACGTTGAACCATGTCTCCACTCAAACTAGTTACTTGACTGATGCTTGCAGGGGCTTGGCAAGAGTAACAATATGGTCGAAGAGGGTCCCTACTCACTTGTAAACCACCACAAGAGTCGCACACATGCTCCACAATATCGGCATTGACATTCGTGAAGCATATAATCCCAAACACCTACAGCTTAAGAGGAGTTAGCAAGTGCTTCAAATAAATAGCATAAGTAAATGTAAAAGAAAGGATTCACCTTGGTCCCATATCCTAGCCGTGACACTTGGCTAGTGAAAGCTGCTTTCACGTGGTCTTTCACAGGGCCGTCTAGAACCTCCGCCAAAACAGTAAAGTCAAACACGCAAATAGTGTTCTTCTTTAAAAATGACACATTCTTCAAGATGTACATCACCACACCTTCATCATTAAATTCTTGGACAAGCCGAGTTAACGTTGGTTTCCTTTCATTAACAAATGAAAGCTAGGCAACAATTTATGCAAGAGTAAGCACAATGTTAATTACTTTGAGTTCCAATCACCAAATTAGAGAATGTAGGTTTAACGTACTGCAACCCTGTCCTCATTTCGTGGTCCATCCACAACAATTATTTGGTCAGCCATTCCCTCCTCGTTTGCAACTTTGATGATGACTATTGCAATTGTCCCCATCACTTGTGCAATGCTTAGCTTTGCGATGGTCACCATCTCAGCTGCCCATCGAACATACGTACAGAAAGAATAGTCTGGCAATAGTCGAAGATTTCCTTCAAAGGGTTCTCCCCTAATAATGCATGTGGTTGCATCAATGAGTAGAGAGAACTTGGAAGTACCACCTTCAGATGGACCTTTCACTACGACACTAGCACCTTCTACTCTATAAAATTCCTCAACTTGTAAGAAGTTTACAAATTGATGAATATAGGTAGAAGGAATAAGTAGTGTGATTGTGTGTGAACAAAACTTATCTGTAAAATCTCCTTTTAGAAAGGTGGGGTACTTAGGATTTGATACTTTATACGTACCATATTTGGAAAGTAATTTGTCTTCAAAGACAAATCTTTCAGCATTACAATCTAAAAGTTTGGTTATTGGAATTGACTCTAAGGAATTTCCACCTCCTATAAAGTTCTCTTTTGAAGGAATGATAGCTTTGGCTATATATGAAACATTATGAAAGGATGGTTGAAATTGATTGACATGATTACGAACATTATGAGAATTCACTTTGTCATTATCTTCCTTGTAGATGAGTTGTTTGCTAGCTGCAAATGCCAATACAAATGAAAGTGATGCACATTATTGCCCGAAAACAATACTTAAAGTATTACAAATTATTAAGGGTGCACTTAATGTAATACAATAAAATGAAATCCTTTGCAAATAATAATTCTTTACAATAGCTTCAAAATGTTTCACAACAATAGAATTTCAATAGATGATAACTAGAAAACAATAGTATAGGCACTAATAGGTCAACATCACAATGTTGTGTACCAATACTTCAAAAAAGCAAATCAATAATTCAAAAAGCAAACATAGGTTTTTTGTGGGGGTTCAATCAATGATAATAACATTGTTTTCTCTTTTCTTTGGTGTGCAATTCTTTGGTTCCTCTTGAACTGAACGCCTAGTGTGACTTTCACGCACATGAGAAGTTATCATGGACTTAAAGTTGACGTACTCCAGATGTTTTCGAACTAGCTTCTTCACTGGCAAAAGCAAAAGAACAAAAGAGAATACAATCAAAATTAATTACTTTCCAAAATTTGCCTACACAAGAAGAATAAAAGCTCACCTTGGGCGTAAGCTTCTTCAGCCACTTCTTGAAATGAGCTTTTCAAAGAACGACGCGGAGTTTTCCTGATTGTTGAGTTCTTCAGAAGATTCTCCTTTGGAGGTCTACTAGGAGTCCCAATGACCATTGGACTTGACTTCGGACTAGGTGGATATGTTTTTTCAACATAAGAACACGCAGACACAGTGGGTGCAACTAGGGAAAAAAAGAACACAAACAAACATGAATATTATTCAAACCATTAACAAAACATTAAGTAACAACCATATAGATAAAGCGGCTCACATTGAAAAATACACTCAGCAAACTGCAAAGATATTCTATGGTATTCTCATTATTCTTTCTGCTCGTAAAAAGCCAAACGCAGGAGTCACGTAAGGTGAGCACAATGATAACTTATGCTATCACCAGGCCTTTCAGAGAACCTTGTCCCACCCACTCGCACATGAAAGAATGCAGTATTCATACTAAGATGAATTTACATGAACAGAGAATCAAGGCGAATTCGACACTAGTTTTGAATTATGCAATACATGCTCATGAAAACTAGCTTGTATATTCATACAAAGAATAGAATCGTGCACGCGTTACAATATGTCGGTGGTCGAGAGCTGAGTCGATGTAGTCAGCAACCATGGAAAGAAAGCAAAAACCATGAAACAAATGCTGTTAACAACCATGGAAAGAAAGCAAAAACCATGAAACAAAAATACAAATGACTGGTTTAATAGATCGCACTGGCTCATGAAAACTAGTGTGTATATTCTGAAACTTTGGATGGAAGTGAACCGAGTGGGCTGCTACAGTGGGGGAATTTCGTCAACCCAAGCGCTCATGGACTCCAGAATGTGAACTGTGGTCCTGACGAGGAGGGATTTGTGGCAATATTCGGAGAGCTTGTGGCCCTTGATGGATTCGTTGAGAGGACAACGCTACGCACACTACTTCCAATAGGAGCACGCATCGCTGAAACAAGAGTCTCAAGGCTCTCGACGACTTGAGGGCAAACTTTAGCCAACCCTACAAGCAGAAACACTTGTTTATTTCAACGAATCACAGAGAGAGCACAAGTAAGAAAACACGTTTATTTCAACGAAGTAGAGAAAGACCAGAAGTAAGAAAAGACACGTGAGGAGAAGATTGAAGTGATGACTTGAGTCCACCTTTTACAAAGGCGCAGCTGTCCGTATCCATATACTCTGCAGAAGCTTCCATCGTGAGATCGAAAACAGAGGACAACAAAACAAGGTACTGACCTTCGACCATGGACTAGCCTTTATAAAGGCTGCAGAGGCTCTTCCACTCCAGCAGGAACCTCGTGATATAGAACAATGTTAGCGATGGCTAACGAGATGCATGCTTCTCAAGGCTTCAATTCCAACGGCATGAGTAATGAGGTAGAGCCAAAAGTCCGTCGAATTGCTCTTCTACCTTGAAGCGTAGAATGTTTTCCCCACATAATTGGCCTGCATGCAGTCGTGCCTTCTCGAGAAATTGCCTACCTCAGGACTCACCATCACGCCTTTTCTTCTTTGATGACTTGCATTGCTAAGTTACTCATCAATTCTACTTTCGTCGCAAAATATCACAAACGAAGCACCACAAGAAGAGACGTGAGATGCGAATTCTACTTTACCAGCCTATCCTACTTTACCTGCCTTATCGCTAATTATTGCGTGCATGTTCTTAGAAGACTCCACCGAGCCGCGGCCTCCCTCATCTTCCATTAAATCGTATCCAATCTTGTCGCAAGATATGGGCAGCCTTCAATACAGGATTAACAATACACGACTCTTCCAGCGCAATGAACGCAGAAGAAGAATATGGGCAGCCTTCAATACAGGAATATGGGCAACCATACACAACTCTTGCACCGCAACGAATGCAGAAGAAAGAGGAAGTTTGCACCACAAATTAAGGGCACATGCAAAACAAATCTCAACAAATATATGGCTCACACATGGCCCAATAGGAAAAATACCAACCCAAAATGATAGAAAATGCTTATTTACTTGTCCAGCACTAGAACGTTTTTTCAAATTCTGAAATCCTGTGCTTCCACATGGCACAATATACACCCTTAGATTTAAATTCTGAAAGCCCAAAAGCTTTGCTTTGAAAGCTTTTGAAAAGCCATCTGCGTAAAAAGCCAAGCTTTGAAAGCCAAGTAAAAAGCCAATTGCACCTTTAAATATAGGTGAAACATACCGCTTGTCCCTATTTCAAACTAAACAAAGTCTTCTTTTCCGTGAGAGAAGTGAAGTAGCAGGACTTGAAAGTGGTGGCAAGTAACCAAGACTTTAGCTTAAGGTTTCTCGAACGCGACAATACGCAGCGATCTGCGATCTCTTTCAAGAAACTTTGGTGAGTTGATCTTCTGCTATCACGAACTTCTTTCAATTCCATGCAGCAGGTAGGATATGCAGTTGTTAGATTGCGCGGATCGTATAAGCAACAACAACTGCGTTTCATACCACGTCAAGTAGCTCCTTCCTGCGTTTCATACCACGTCAAGTAGCTCCTTCATAGCTTGGTCTCGCGAGGCTGGATTTTTCCTTCCACGCCCATCCTCTGGAGGTTGGATTTTTCCTTCCACGCCCATCCTCTGGATTGTACGTCCTGTTCTGAACTTGAAGAGCGCCATAAGTAAGGATATTTCTTACTTATTCTTACGTATTTCTTACGTAGTGATTGAACACACCAAGGCGGAACATAATGGCTTGGGTCATTGAGTTCTTCAGCTGTGGAGATACAATTACGAGTTGGCGGACACAGAGACAGAGAAGGAGGATTCTTTTGCACCCCAAGGTAGTTAGGCCTTGTTCCGCTGCAAAATATACGCAGCAAAATTCATCGAGTAATATTCAGAATAGTATGGCGTACAGTAAAGCGAGCTTCTGGAGCTCAGGACTCTTTGAATTTTGAACACATACCTAAAGCGGAAAAGGGCCAGCAGAATAGCTGCGCTGCTACTTTTGAGGATTTTTTCTCTGGAAACAGGGAGTTTTTGCAGAGCAAGTCAATCAGTCTAGCAAGGGCAGGCTTGGATTTGGAATGTGGAAAGACGGAAGGAGCCTCACCGGCGGGTTATCTTGAGGTGGTTGTCTTCACTGCATTCATTAACATCTTTCAGGTGGCAAACGAGCGATGAGACTGCTTGCGATGAATGCTTACGTCGAGCGTCCTGAAATTGCGATGCAGACGCAGCAGGAGATCTCTATTAGCTGAAACAGTTGAATTTCTGTCTGCTTCCCTTCTCAAAGAGTCTTTCATCAGGGCTACCACAAGAGGAATGGCTTGTGCATCAATTTCACCCAGAGCGATAACCTCTTCTAGATATCTTAGAGCGATTTTTTTCTGCAAGCGACTATTCTTGTTGACGTCTCATCCTCCCTCTCCTTCAGAAGTTAGAACTCCGTCGAAGCGTTGGCATTATCGTTTATCCTGTTGGCTTCGACCTTGCTCAAGGACCCACTTTATCATGTGCAACCGTCAGCATCCCTCGATGCTTGGAGACTATAACAAGCCCTCACCCACACAGACAAGCTGCAACTTGCAGCTCCATTGATCGGCGACTAAATTTGAGCTTTCAAATCCCCAACCTCCAAAATTCGAATCGAACGAAGAATCGGACTCCGGATCTTCGTAATAAGTTCTCATTTCTTTGAGCAGAATAGATGGTTGGAGAGAATTGCGTAAAAGCACAGCTGGTAGAACACCCATGACGGGCTTAAAGACAAAGCTCCAGTATATGCTTCTGCTTCCACGATCAAAAGCCTCGGATGCTCTTTGTGCGCTTTTTCCACTTGACAAAGTTGTGGATGCTTTGTGTCGTCATTAATTTCCCTTTCCTCCACGGGGACTCCAGGACAAAAGTCTACACAGCTATTCTGCTGCCTGCACAATTGCTGCATTAACAAATGCATACAGGAGAGAAGCCCATCTCGCCGCACATCTCTTCCAAAGCTTACTCTCCATACATGAATCCATGCTTTTATCCGTATCTACAAAGACGATATGTTAGATCTGTACATCTCTAGCTTGATTTTGAAAATGGCGCGTGACGTGCACTTTTGTTTATTGTGTTCATTAGACATCCTTTGTTTCTTACTTCGGGAGGTGGCTACTAAAAGCCTCGAAAGTATTCCACAATGCCACTTGGAAACCAGTAAATTTCCGCTCTCTCTCTTTAAATATATGTGGGAGGGTAACCACCCCGATACCTGAATGGATTGACGTTTCGATTCCGGATTCGGTTGAGAAGCTACAGTTGAAGTTAGAGATCCAAAAAGAACTGAAGCATGATTCTTTAATTTCCGTGCCTACGTACCCATTTCATGGTTCGTGCTGCAAGAGCTCAATGGCAGAGGAATTAAAGTCCTGAAGAACAAAGCTGCTGCAGCTTACAAAACTGCAGCAAAAGTTGATTTATTGGTTGCTGGTTCTGCGGTGTGGGCTTGCAACGAGAGATTGGTGGAGGATTAAAGCTGGATAAATTCAATCAATTCCCATCGAAGTTCAGGTATTGATGGACTCTCCATGGGTCTCATTCTACTGACAGGATTTGTCACTACTTCGGCAACCTCAGCAGCTTGGCTAGTTACGCGGAATACACGTCTATTCTATTTCTTGATGTTGGCCATGTATAGCGGCCAAATAGGACTGTTTGCTTCTCGAGACAGACAGACGGGTAAAACAGCAGTAGTTTCCATTGTAGGTTGCGCTGGCTTGCCACAACCTTGTTTCGTTGTAGGTTGGGATGTGAACCCCCTTTTACAACTCACAATTTCCAATCAATAGTGCATATAGGTCGATAGACAAAAGTACCAAAACGCTGATGAGAAATTTTGACATTCTCTAGGTCGCTACAAGCTCGCAGCATTGACAAATAATTACTAAAGGAACTAAGCCTCTGAGAGATAGATATCAGCACACGGACGATGTCTAACGTTGGATTGTGTATAGCTTTTCTGCTTGAATTTATCATCTTTAGGAAATTGCACATATGCTAACAAACATATCCAAACATGCTGAACACGAGGAATGCATATTGACTAATCATGATTGTTTTTCAGATTCCAACACTCCAGCAAAGAAATAGGCCACTTGTCGTCGAGCTGTGGACGTCAGAAAGGATACTCCACGTAAGTACAATGTACGGTCATTTCAATTCTGAAATGTTTCTGCACCGTCTGTTGCTCTGGTCCGCATTAATGCGCTACACCTCCAACACTGGAGGTGACTATTCGAAACGGGGGGATGGCACGTTCCCCTATGATATATAATTTTTGGAGAGACATGTGCCGGCTCTCCACCATACATTACGTATGGTTTTTTTTTTTTTAACTCCTCATCTTGAGCACGCACACTTCTTCGCACATTCTGTTTCCGCAAGGGAACATTACATTTGCTTGGTTCGACCAACATACTAATCATGTCTGCAACACTTCTGTTTTCGAGATGTTTGCAGCCTCCAAACGAGTGTCTTCTCCTAAAGGTACGCACAACAAAATGTATTTGCTTGATTCAAGTTATTTTATCAATTCTTTCACCTTCTAAAGATAGAGGTTCAGTCCATTTTGTTTTTCCTGTTGCGTTTAGACAAAACCACGTGAGTGAAATTGTAGCAAAGTTTCGGATGGTTTTTATTATTAATCCCTGTAGGTGTTTAAACCCGAACATAAGACATCGATTCATGTCACGATGTAGAAATGACCACCGGAAACTCCTTCGAACATGACCATTCGTCAACGCTCAGAGCAGCCAGAGATCGAGCTATTCAACTTGATATAACATCAAGAAAGATGTCCTTGAGGCCAGCTACGTCATCGTGGTTGACCATCGCAGATAGATACAAGCAATGGGTTAGTAATTGCGCGGCTATTTTCTCTAGCCTTCAAATCTGCGGTGTCTGTGGCATAACCACGCTAGTGTCTGCAAACCAAAGGATCGTTTCTTCGCAAGGCATAGGGATCTCAAGCCACAGCCCCGCACTCGGAAACATGATACTTTTGGATGCCTGCGAGAATATGGGCATGCAAGTGACTTACTGGAAATGCCAAAGCTGCACACGAGATGCCCAGCGGAGCAGATACATTGTGCGGTTGATGCCACAGTACTCTCGGCAGTTGCTTAAAACAAACCACCTCCACACGCAACTGCTAAGCATCATAGATGTATCCATTTCAGTTACCACGACTGCAAATGCGATTGCTCGTGGCACACTCGATCGAAGGTCACTTCTAGACAATCCTCTGATATCTTGGCGAAACGTCCCACTAAGCTCGGCTCAAGAAATCGTGACGAACGAGCTGTCAGGTGTGCTCGCATACAACATCGAGAACAATCCAATATTGCGCAAGTACAATTCTTTAGCAGAGCGTGCGGACATCAAGATGGGTATGTGCATCTTGAGTCCTCAAACCATTGCAGGTATCTTGGAACTACACGATGAGACAGCTCCCTTCGAGTTAATGTCAATAGCGGAATCTCAGCCTGAGCTCCTGCTTTTGCAAAACATGGTGGACCCCGCGAACCGTCGCGCCTTTGATGCAAGGGACAAGCATGAGTTTGCCTCCATACAGCTACGGGGTACAGAAATGCTTTCAGAGAGGGTCGCTTCATTCCACGTCGATGGAGTAGCAGCAGCTGGCAGTGCATGCGTTGACATAACCATGGAGTCAGCAGTGTTCCCATTCCTGTTCCCTTTCGGACGGGGCTACTATGATGGCTGCATACAGTTCAGCAACTATGTGAAAATGAGAATATGCACCTTATTCTCTATCTACACGCTCTACAAGCCGTACCTGTTGATCATGTTCCAGTTAAAACAGGCAGTGATGATTGCCAATTCAAGCAACTCTACATGCTTGCAACGAGACATCGACCAATATAGGAAAGCCAACCCTGCCACGACCGATGAAGACGCAATGAGACACGTGCTTCGCTACAGCATGCCATCAACAATGCCGGGGTCCCCATCGTGGCATCGACGACAACTGAAGGACCTCATAACGATGGTCGATGCTTGGGGCCTCCCAGATTTCTTTCTGACATTCACTGCAGACGAGGTCACCGATACACGGTGGCAAGAAATTAATGTGATCGAGAGCATCGCAACGCATTATAATGCGCAATTCACTTGGAAGGACTGTCCTGTTGAATGCGTGGCAATTTTCCACGCACGCTTCCACATGTTCATGCGCAAGCATTTGCTTTCATCCGACGGTCTGCTTGGCCGAATACAACACCATGTCGTTCGTTATGAGATACAAAACAGGGGCTCCCTACACGCCCATGTCATATTGTGGGTCCACCATGATGACCGTCAGCGAATTGCAAATGAGATTGCAGCTTACGTCCCCAAGGACGAGGCCCTGGATCCTCGAAACACAAGGCTGCGAGAACTAGTTCTCAGGAAGCAATCGCACGTATGCAGGAAAGCGTGCTACGTCGGACCGTCACACCACAGTTGCAAGCACGGCTTCCCTTTCGCAACACAGCCAGAGTATGAACCCATCCTCGACCCTCTGACGCAACGTTGGTTGTATTACCGGCCGGGACATGAGCACCGAAACGTCGTCCCCTACCACCCTTCCGTGTTACTGTTGTGGGGTGCGCACATGAACATACAGCGGGTGACAAACTCTTCAATCTCTCACTACCTCCTCAAGTACGCGATGAAATCTGAACCAATGGGCAAACTGAACATCCGTTCAGAAGACGCCTCACGTTTGGGGTTGCAACATCTCGACGAAGTAAAGCTGAAACTCATCGCCGCGAGCCTCCTATCAAAACCAACCTCTCCAACAGAGGCCGCGCTAAACTGCATGCAGATACCAACAATCACAAGGAGCGAGACCGTTCACTATGTCGACTCCTCGCCACCATCTCTAAGACAACGCATCGTCTCGCGAAACAACAACGTCACCCTGCACCCGGTCGACATATACTGCGGGAGACCGAGCATCATCGAGGAGAGCACGTTCTACGATTATCATAGGCAATATGTGATACGAAAGCCCAAGGAAACGCAACGTGGAACGGTCGGTCTTGACCTCTTCGGCAACAGGATCGCAAAATGTGAGCGAGTAGTCAGATTCACTGACTACCACCCTGGACATCAACCAGAGGGGTACTTCTACAACGTGCTCTTGCGAAAACTCAGCTTCAGGAATGAAACGGAGCTCATATCACCTGCCAACACAGCTGGATCCTACTTTGTCGAATGCCAAATGCGCGGCCTCATATTGAGCAATGAGGACCTCGAGATGTATGTGACCGAATACACGCAAAGGAACTTGCTAGCGACTGATCACACGGACCAGTTGATCAATATGATATTGCAAAAGGTTGCGATCATCCGAGACTGCCCGATGGAAGCGCCTAACATCGACCAGCAAACCGTCGAAGGGCCAACACGCGCGAGGATGTTGCAAAAAATGGCCGAGTTTCGCACCGTCGCCAATGCCGCATTGACAGTAGAACAACAAAGAGTCTTCGAAAGCCTGGCTTCAACAAGCTCGGGGCTACACGTTGTCTGTGGAACACCAGGTAGCGGCAAAAGCTTCTTGATACGGTACTATGTTTCGCATCTGGTAGCGCAAAACAAAACGGCAATACTCTGTGCATCAACAGGGGCAGCTGCGACGCGGCTGAGCGGGATTGCAACCACTGTACACTACCAATTCAAGATCCCTGTGTGCAGCAGTCAATACCCACTGAACATCCATGAGACGGATGAGCGACACCTCGCAATCAAGGAAGCCAACGCGATCATCATTGACGAGATGTCCATGCTAACAAGGATGACTTTCGATCTCGTGGTAAGACAAATCGTCAATGTCACTAATGGCACATTGCATGAGCCATTCAGACACAAAATGCTGATAATTTTTGGTGACCTGGCACAATTACCGCCAGTCTGCAAACACCGCGAGGATCTCTGCGAGCCGTGCCACATCACGTCCTCCGCGCACTGGCCTGCAGCGAAAATGTACCACATGCAATTCTCGGTGCGACATGCACAAGACATGCCGTTCCTCGCATTCTTGCATACCATAAGACTCAGGACGCCCACAACTGACGAGATTTCCGACTGTTTGGGGCAGTGCATTGTCGACAAGGAAGGTGCATGCCACTTCATCGATGCCGAAACAACCATCATTTGCACACACAGAGTCGATGTCGCTACCTTCAACGATGAGCTTGTGGAGAAATTCAACACTCCCGAGACGATTGTGCATGTTCAAATACACAGTAACGCCGCGAGCGAACCAGCTCTCAAAGAATGGTTGGAGGACAAAAGCTTCAACGAGATAGGAAAAATTTGCGTGGGGGCGAAGGCAATGATAACGGAAAACATCGACCTCGCAATAGGTGCCGCAAATGGAGCAATGTGCAAAATCAAGAGCATCAATGAAACTAGCAGGGGGAAATCAACGGTATCATTGTCGTCGTGGACACAACAGCGGCCGTGCTCACATTACGACGCTCGAAGCATCAGCGAAAGGCAATAAATGGAAAATGGTTCCACAAGTCCACATTTCCACTGACCCTAGCATACGCTATCACGGGACACAAATCCCAAGGCGCAACCATATCCAACAAAGCGCTCATATTCCGAGGAGTGTTTGCCCCTGGCCTGGCATACGTGATGTTGTCCAGAGTGACTGAGAGAACGAGGCTGCGCATACTACATTACCCACATCCAGACATATTCAGACCAATTCCACGAGAGTTCTCACAGCCGACAACACAACCACGCGCATAAAGGTATTCACTACCAGAGATTGAAAAAGGCAGAGGCAAATCATGAATATGTTGCGTCAAACATGCGTGCAAGAAAAATGGTTTTAATATCTTGTCTGTTGTCGAGAACAGGTGCAGAGAATCATAAAGCTCGGGACATTGCAGCATAAGACATGGACGCAGACAAGGTAAATTCCACCAGCATGAAAGAATCTTTTTTTCTTGAAGATTTAAAAAGACGGCTCATTTGAAAAGACGCTGTACTAAGTCGTGCCTGCAAGCAGCTATTTGCGCTATACAAAAGCAACGCGAAGGCAACAAAACCTCCATCAGCAAAGAGGAGGTTCTTCCTAACCACAAAGCAATTCCGGCTAGCAAACAATGCAGGAGAACGTCCGGGAGGTTACATCAACGGCTTCAACACGTATGCGGAACTACGCGACTTCATTGACAACTGCAATAGGCGTTTGCCAACTAAAAGAGAGCCGGGAGGCTTGAGATTCGCAAATGGTGCGTAATGCTTCCGAAAATTAAAAAAAAACGCAACAGTTGAGAAACAGAATTAACGAGTTGCAAGAACAACATACTCATCCTGGATTGCACTTCTCCTGCAGGACTCCTCAAAGAGATCCTTGTCGAGCTTGACATCGAGTTCGATGAGACCGATAGGATGATGGAAAGTTTGGAGGGGCAGAAGCTACTAGACACGAAGACGAAAGGGATCACAGCGTATGCGTGCGAGCTGCTGCATTACGGGTACAACGTATCCTTGGAGTTGCTGAGGGACACGACGCGCGATCAAGCAACGGCTATACTCGAACAATTCATGGAACAATTTGGAGGGACGCACGACGCGACGCACCCGGTGACGACAATGGAGAAGCTTACGTATATTTTCGACAGGGACTTATACGAGGAGCGCTTCGGTATTGGAAACGATCCTTTCACGGCAACAGAGAAAAACCAGGGCAAGTAAATAAATGCATTCTATTATGGACGTCAAACGAAAAAAAAAAGACCGAAAACCTCGATGACTAACGTAATTGTCAATGTTTACGTAGGTACGACATTGAAAGACGCGAGCCTCGAGATGAAGGAGGAGCCTCCACTGAAGCGCCCGCGCAAGGGAATCGCGCGAGCCTCGTCGTCTACTGCATCACGTGCAAGCCCAACAACAGAAAGTACATAGGGAGCACGACGGACCTGCCGCGGAGGATCAAACAGCACAATAAAAAAAATGAAAGAGGACTTGCAACATTACAAGCCCTTCGAAGAAAATTTCGAAATCAAAGTTTTGGAAACAACAGACACCGTAGACAAAGCACGAACTTTAGAGCAGTACTACATAAGGAGCCACAACACAGTAGGTCCATTAGGTTACAACACGCTCGAGGGCCATCCGGCCAGAGCGCGGAAGTACTATTTCCTAAAGCGTAGGAACATAATTTGACCCAAAAAATAAACATTTGTGCCTTCGAAAAAAGGGATCCAATGAAGTTGCAAATGGTGCTGCAACTTTTGTCGTACATGCAATGCAGCTTTGGGTTTGGATTTTTCCTGTCACAGTTGCATGCTTCTGGCTCAATTTCGTTTTGATTTATTATTTATACATTTCTGAAATACATCTCCTCGTCGTTCGCTCGAAGTGGAATGACAATAGATTTGCTTACAATGCAAAGAATAGGAATTTGTCTTTCTCCGGTTTTACTGTCGACATGAACAACATCTCTAAAAAAGGTTGCATGCAATTGAACATCCCAGCTGGACAAGCACTCTAGTTTCTGCTTCTTTCAAATCACATCGTTGCTTAGGCTACCCACAAGGGCAGGCCAAAAAACTCCAAAGCGAAGAGGGAAAAGAGGGTGCTTTTTGTTGGGTTGGATGTTAGAATAATGTGGGGGAATAATAAAGAGGAAAGTGTTAGATGGGGGAAAAAAAAAAAGAGGAGCTTTTCTTCTTCTTCTTCTTCTTCTTCTTCATCTGGGTCTTGTTGTTGTGAGCTCTGGCTATGGCGGCCTTTCCGTTTCCTCTGCCCTAAACACTTCCCTCAGCTCCATATCCATGGACTCCTCCCCTTCTTCCCCTTTGCCCTTCCTCACCTCCATTCTACCCATGTAATCACTCCCCATCTTTAGATCCCTCGGCTCTTCTTGCATCCGGACACCCCGTGTCCTGACCACTCGCACGGGCTTCCACCATGCTGGACGTATCGCGAGTGCAGAAAGAATTGGTTGAGATCGAACGGGATAAGAAATTATCCGGGGTGAGCGTTCAGATTTGCGGCGATGACCTAGCCCACATGAAAGGCACCATCGAGGGACCAGTTGGGACGCCCTACGAGGGCGGAGTGTTTGTAATTGAAATACATTTACCATGTAAGTGTTTGCTGCTTGCTGCTTTTCTGGGGCTACCCTTGATGAATTACTCTTAAGTTTATGCAGAAAAGCACAAACTTTGACAGAGGGAAATAGGGTAGCTAAGCATCGCTTCTGCACGGTCGTTTCCCATGGACTAGAGATTCCAATGTTGGATGCGCTGCTTCGCCTCATTAGATCTTTTGCTGTGGTCCCTTGCGGATTTTACAGCACCACCTTCGCCTGCAGAAGAGCTGGTGCCTCATCAACTGGGCTTATGAGATATCCTATGCGCAACGTGCCTTTGTGTATCTTGAGACACGGATTGTAGACTGTTGTCTGTCTTTACTTTGGCCAATCTTGTCTTGTATCGCTATGATTTTTGGTAGCCATTTCACAACAACTAGATAGAATACTTATAGGCTGCAGGGGATCATTGAGAGTGTGATCAAGTGGAATTCGCTCTTCCTGTTTGTCACCCAAAGCTGCACTTTTTCTCTGTTCACGGTCTTAGAGCAGCCAGCGTTCGCTCAGTTTGAATAATTTCTTGTAGTGCTAGCTAGATGAACAACTTGGAATTGTCAGTTAAATCATGATAATCTGAGTTCATACAGTGCGTTGTTAAAGGCAGGTGCATCCAACTGACAGGCTCCACATGGTATGAAATCAGGAGCTTAAAAGGAGCCCACAGCCGTGTATTGAGAGGGACTTACGTATTCATGATTGTTGCTCCTTCTTAAAGCTGCTTAGCTTTGAGAATGTTTTCAGCCCTCGTATGAACAGAATACCGTGCAATTTGGGTATATAAAGGAGAATAGAGTACTGTGACCTTAGTGCAGTCACAATGATTTAGTTTGAGAACCATGAAAAGCAATGTAATGAGCTTCGATTGACAGCAATAGGTCAACCTGTTCCGAATAAAGGACTTGTTTGCTCAAAACAAGTTGGAAAAGGGGATTCCCAAGTCACCAAGAGTCCTCAACACTAACTTCTTTTAAAGAACACATCGGTGGGTTCTGGATCCAGGATTTCTCATCATCTCTGGATGTGTGCATGCTGGCCACTAGTAATGGTTGCGATTCACTGTCAGTCTGGCTGTCTGCAAACTCTTAACATTGACAAGTTGTGGTTTTTCTATGATCCAAATAGTTTATGGTTTTCAACCTTGTGACATGAGATTGAAACTGCACACTGTCTTGTATTTTCAGAGGATGAGTTTGGGCGTGTTCCTCTCTCTCTCTCTCTCTCTCTCTCTCTCTCTCTCTCTCTTTATATATATATATATATATATATAAGGTCATGCTTATCCCACAGAAAATTGCTACGAGGGAGGAGAGGAAGACCTCCTGTTCACCCAAATATTATTATGGCAACCATGTTGTGTGTTGGGTATAAGAAAATCAAAGGGCTCGGCATATCGTCTATCATTTGGGGTCAAAAGGGAGCATTATGAGAGGCCCATGTGAGTCTTGTGCTCAGGTAAGTTGGAGTGCTCCTCACTTGATCTTTCCACTAAATTGCTAAGCTTGGGACACATGGTACCCATCTTGCACACAGTCACTGCTCTCTTAGAGACTTGTTTGATTGTTGATCATAAGTTTAGTCAGGTTAGGAAGTTCATAGATAACTTATTTGTCCCACTTTAATGGTTTTATGTACAAAGATCGAAATTTTTTTGGTGGAGGAATTTAGCCTTGGGGATTTGTGAGCTGAATTGTACAGCAATTAGGAGCTTTTGCAGTTTCTTACATCCTCGCATTATTTAATCTTCCTTAGCCGTTGATATCTATGATAATTGGGAACAGCTTGAGTCATCAACTCAAGCGTTTCTAATATGGCTCTCTTGTCTTATACAGAGGAGTGCTTTTATCTCTCAGTTTTTTAAATTATCATCTTATGTCTTTGAAAGGTCGTTTTCATTTTAAGGAAGAAGATCTAAGTTTCTTCTTATCTGATATCAATACTTTTTCAAATTTGTGTAAAAGGTAGGTTGTTTTCTCCTCGTTGTGGTTCTTGTTGATGTCACCTTTTGTGTTCTCTTCTCGGCAGACCTTGAAAAACTTGCTCTTTCTTTGGGATAGTTTCTTTTCATTTTGTGTTTAATCTGAAGATCATGTGAGATGGTCCTCAGTTTGCGCATTATTTTCTGTTTGCACCCACATATTGGCTTGGGTTTGGTCTTTCTTCTAAAATGCAATTATCATAAATTTTTTGGTCATTAGAGAGAGAGAGAGAGAGAGAGAGAGAGAGAGAGAGGATATTCTGACTATATTTTTTTGTGTGTGTGATGTAACAGCTGCGTATCCATTTGAACCACCAAAGATGCAATTTGTCACTAAAGTTTGGTGCGTTCTATTGAAAGAACATTCTTGCCGTGGAATTTGATTGTCTTATAAGTGCTATTTTGAAGGATGTAGGCATGATCAATGACTTCATGCCTGCATATGACATTTGGTTTATTTCATTTAAATTTGTTGCTTGAAAGTTTGTTCTTTTCACACAAGCTGGTTTGGAATGGTGATGTAGGCATCCTAACATTAGTAGTCAAAATGGGGCAATATGTTTAGACATTCTCAAGGACCAGTGGAGCCCTGCCCTTACATTGAAGACTGCATTACTCTCTCTCCAAGCATTACTTTCAGCACCTGAACCAAGTGATCCCCAAGATGCTGTAGTTGCTGAGCAGGTATAGTTGTTTATATGGTGCTTTTGAAATTATGTTCAACTAGTGATCTTCCGTCTGAATGTCTAGATTTTCCTTGTAGTCACAAGACCATGCTTTGTTAATGTCTTGCTATGAATGCATAGTTACTATACGGCATATGCAGCTCTTACATTCGTTTAGTACTTTCCCATTGTCTATCAATTTTGTATGAACAGGTAGCAATTCTTGAATAATTTCTAGCCTTTTGGTACGTGTGTTAGCTCTTGATGCTTTACGAAGAAGCAAAAGCCAACATTTATTAGCTTGGAAAAGTAAAATATTTATCAAACCCCCTCCTTGGTCTGGCCTTGTAGGCTAGTATGCACATTGTCCACTATTAGTTCACTAGCATAGGCAACCTCCATCACCACTCGTACTTCTCTTGCACTCTTGTGCTGCTGCAATAACTTACACAGCTCGTTTTTCAGCTTCAAGCTCAGTTTCTGAGGTCCATTGCTTTCCAGCAGCCTAATATGGTATTAGAGCAAAGTTGAAGTCCTGCCATGTGTGCTCCAGCCTGTTCTGGAGCATTTTTGTTGCGAGGAAAGGTGAGCTATAGCTTCAGGCGACTTCTGTAGGTGCAGCCGCTACCTGCAGCAACTGTTCTGCATACGTGTGGTGCATTTCCCAGCTGTACGACCCTATTTGGAGCTGCCTAGGTCTGCTTCTGTCAGCAGTTTGGGGTTTTCTGCTGATGTTTCCAGCCATTGCAACTCTTCCTGCAGCTGTTCACAGTAGTTCAGCAGTGTTTTATGCAGTTTTGAAGCTGTGCAATCACTTTTTCTTGCAGTGGACTGTTGCATCAGTCAGGGCTTATTGCATTTGCTGCACTTACGGTGCAAGCTTTTATGTAAAGAATTTGGGCTTGCATTGCCCTTTCTTTGCAGGTCATTCCAGTTACAGATATTGTGCACCTTGTGTGGTCAAATCAGACATTGCAATTGCCTAGTACTGGCATTTGATACAATGGGTGCTTTGCATTTGTGTCTTATCTGCAATGGAAGGGAATGATCTTTTTGGTATGCTTGCTGCAAGCTTGATGGCACCAACTACCCCATGTGGTCATACATGATGTGTCATGTGTTGGTGGCCAAGAACTTGTGAACTTTCACAAGTACCTGTTACCACTGCACCTGTTGCTACGGGTGGTGGTATTGTTGTTAGCTTTTCGTGATCTACCACTGCTGCAGCAATGTCTCCTACTTAGGATCAAATCAGATGGGATGGTAGAGATGCTCAAGCTCATGCCTTGATTTGCATTGTTGGTTAAGAGGATGATAATCCCTCACATTAGTTCTTGCTGTACTGTGAAGGATGCTTGGGATAACTTATCCTCATTGTATCATATTCGCAATGAAGCACTGGATGCATACTTGTGGGAGCAATTGGATAATATGAAGATGGATGGAGGGGAGTCTGCCCTTCACCTCCGGAGTGCCGACAGAAACTCAGTACAAAGACTTTGTATAAATGGATGCTCAAGTATGTGTGGGTGTGTGGATTTGTATGTGTGAGAGCATATTTTGATACTATGGTCTACATCCACTGTTGGGCGCTGATGACGTCAGTGGGGATGTCATAGTAGCTAGTCCCTGCTATGCATGATGGAGTTTATGGTTTTCAACCTTGTGAGTGACTATCATGAGATTGAAACTGCACTATGTTGTGTTTTTAGAGGATGAGTTTGGGAATGTTCCTGGATTCATCTAGGTATATGGATGGAGGGGAGGGATGGATGCATGTTTGATTAAGGTCAAGGATTTGAAAAAGTAGCTGGCCAACATTGATGAGGTCGTGCCAGAGAGTCAGCTTTTATCCACGATGCTGAGTGGACCTCTTGACTCATATCAGGCATTTGCTACCACATTGAGGTTGGTTGTCATGGACAATGCCAACCATTATATAGCTTTGACCAGCTGGTCACTCTTTTGTTGCAGGATTAGCAAAGCCATGCCAATTGGAATGCTTCGATCTTTGGTGATCAAGCTTTTGCTACCCATCATAAGGGTAATGCAAAAACAGCAAAGCCTAGTGGTAAACCCATGCACAATAGTGGTGGTACTTGGGATGCCAACAAAAGTGCAGAAAAGAAAAAGAAAACATACAATTATCGCAGGAAGCTAGGTCAATATCTGAATGGCGAAAGCGCATAGAGTCAAAGAAGGAGGAGCAATAATCTAGCCTTGCAGTTACGATGCTTCCTCTTCCCACGAGAAGAATGAATCAGCGGATGTGGCTCATCATGATTGGGTCTTTGTGGTTACTTGTTTCGTACGTTGACAATGGTGCTTCTAAGCACATCCCTTCCTGCAAGAAGTAGTTTCTTGCTCTGTGTGATGCATCAAAGTGGGGCACAACAACTTGCGCCAATGAGACATAATATGCCGTGAAGGGCATTGGCCAAGTTAAACGTACTGCAGCATTAAGGATCCTGTTTGCGTTAAAACGTACTGCACATCAAAAGAAATTGTCTCTTACAAGATGTCTTGATATAGAGTTATCTTTGATGGTTACCATACCATTGTCATCATTGGGACATTGACTCGGGGTTTGTATAGACTAGATGCCTACGACATAGAGGCATCGTTGTAGTAGAGGATTCTGTGCTTTCAAATACTCATTTGTGGTATGAGCGCTTCAAACATTCGAATTGTGGCAGCTTGGGAAGATTGCTTTGACAGAATACGATTGTTGACCCCCAAAGATGCATGCGTTGGCCAAACATTGTTGTGAGGGATGCCTACTTGGGAAAATGCACTGGTCTTCTTTTTCCAAAAGACCAGAGTGTCGGTGCATCCTGTAAGTTACATTTGGCATCACAGTGATGCAGGTGGACTGATGCGGATGGCATCTATTGAGGGCTAGTTTTACTTTGTTACCTTTGTGGATGATTTCACTGGGCATAATTGGGTTTACACCTTGAAATGTCTTTGGCCGTGGTTGAGAACGCACACTCCGCACTGATTGGGGTGAGTACATGCTGATTTTTTAGCATTTCACGGCATCATACGTCACCGTACAGTGCCATACACACCACGACGGACTGGTGTTGCAGAACAAAAGAATATTAGTTTGATGGAGATGGCATGGAAAGGGAACTCTTTGCCAAATAAGTTATGGTTGGATGTTGTCATGTGTGCCAATTATGTCTTAAACAGGTCACCAACTTGGGTATTAAAGACTCACACCTTAGACAAGTCGTAAGCCGGTTGTTTCACACGAGAGTGTTCGAATGTCAGGCATATGCACATGTTTTGTCTCAACTTTGACATAAGCTTGAGGACAAGGCTGTCAAATGCTTGTTGATTGGATACAGCTCAGAAAGCAATGGGTACAGGTTATTACAGGCAGGCTTATTAGTAGCAGAGGGGGACGAGCATTTTCTGAGCGAAATCTTCCGAGCGTCCGAGCGAAGGAAAAAAAAAGCTTCCAACTATGCATAAATATGGCAAAAATCGATCAGAAGAAAACATAGTTTCACTTAGAAATATGCAAAGTATTATAGCAATGCCTATTTTATACAAAAATCTTTAGGTGAATCTGTAGGAATGGTGAGAGCATAATGGGATGGCTTTTGAAGAAACCCACATGTAGAGTAGACTTCTCTATGAAAATTCCCTTATGATCCTTCTTACAACTTTTACTTAATAGGGGGTGACATTGAAAACCCTCTCTCAACCTATCTTCATGAAAGAGTTTCTTCAAAGAAAACTCATTGAAGCAAGCCATCCAGGTAGTTTCGCCAGCGAAACCCCTTTGAAGCAAGTCTCCCAAGGTAGTTTCGTTGGCGAAACTACCTTGGACAGCACTTTTAAAAGTGACATAACTTTCATATCCAATGTCCAAATATAGTCATTCAACCACTCAAATTGATCAGAACACCCCATTTGAGCACATCTATGAAGTTATATTTTGGAAAATCTTCCATATATAGTATTAAATATTACATGTATTTTATGAGAGTGATATATAAGCCCAAGTTAATACTTATTTATAGTAATTTAAACTTCTTTAGAAACATGTCCATAAATATGCTATAAAAACACTAAAAAGATATTGCCATATGATATAAATGTGTTAATAAGTAATTATATATGCATAGTATTATTACATTGAGAGTGATTATGAGGAATGTTTCTTAAAGGAATCAACACTTTTTTAAGGTAATAACAGGGGTACAAAGGGATGTCTCTAAATAAGAAAATTATGTTATGTAAAAATGAATGAGTGACTAGTCTGTATATTTTTATGATAAAGGGATCTAGTTCTAGTGAAAATAAAAGTGTAAAAACCATGTTTTCTAAAGAAAAACATTTTTAAAAATCTCTTGAAAAACACGCTCGGATAAACCTGCTCATAGGTTTTTGCTCGTAAAATTGACGCATCCGTAGCAGAGATGTGTTTCTTGCTGAAAACTTGTCATGCCTTTGTTGGACAGTCAAAGACAACCAACTATTGTTGCTTCTAACGTATTCGATACATTGTTGCCTCTGTTCAAATTCCACATCAGATTTTGATGAGCCCATGGAGGCTTCACAAGCAGGTTCCGACAGCCACATGTTAAATCTGATTTACAGCCTGATATGCCTCCCATTGACCAGGGCACCACGGATCAAGCAATGACTGAAGAGAGGGCTGTTGTAAGACAGCAGAAAACAGTCCCTAGATGGCTGTTGCATACCTTAAAGGATAGTGAACAAGCTGAGCCTTTGCCTGGCTGAAGGAGGGCCACCTCTTGTCCTATGCAGGGACTCTTGGAGGAAACTGCATTGATTGCCACAGCATGGAATGAGGAGCCACTGTGTCACAAAGCCGCTTTTGGGAGCAAGGAATTGATGGATGCTATGCAATCTGAGCTGGATTCAATACATCAAAATGGCACTTGGGAGTTTGACTTGCCTAAAGGCAAGCATGCCATAGGCACCAAGTGGGTTTACAAAAAGAAGGTTGATGGCAGTGTTGACTACTATAAGGCCTTCATTGTTGCCAAAGGCTATGCATAGCAACCCAGCATTGGCTTTGAGCAAACTCTCACGTCACACATTATGACCATTCAGTGCGTCATTGCCATAGCAGCCCATCATCTTTTGCTAGTACATCAGCTTGAGATCAAAACTGCTTTCCTTCACAAAGATTGCTAGAGGAGGTCTATGTCTCTCAGCCTCCTCGTTATGAAGTCAGAGGTCTGGAAATAAGGTACACCATTTGCATAAAGCATTATATGGTTTGAAGTAGGCTTCTAGGGCATGGTATGCCAAGATTCATACACATCTGATCAGCCTTGGTTTTCAGAACCGTCATACAGAGAGCACTCTCTATGTGCACATGTGTATGCTGACTTGCTGGTTCTTATGCTATATGTGGATGGTATGCTCTTGATAGGACCTTCCACTCAGCAAATTGCAGCCTTTAAGGCTGATTTGCAAGAATCATTTGCTATGACAGGTTTGGACCAGCTGCACTACTAGCTCGGCATTCAGTTTGCTCATGTGGAGGGGGAAATTATCATCAGTTAGTCCAAACAGAGATTTTAGTTTGAGGACTGCAAACCAGTTTCTACCAGAGGGTAGAAATGGAAATCCCACCAGAGAATATCCCGCAGTGGAAGAGTGATATATGAGTCCATGAATTACACGTGGAAGTGTTTCACTACGGAATCAAACTTCTTAACTTGTGTGTACTTTACAACCATAGATGTGTGTGCAGACCAGCAAATAACAGTGCATCCAAGACAAATATAGAAGCAACACTGATATGTTTCCATCCGTTTAAAACCGGAGAGATGCGGAGTTCCACCAAACCGTGGTCCTCCGATCTAACCAAAAGTCCTCCACTATTTCCTTGGCACCTCTAGATCTCTGAGCCTGATGCTCCTTTGAGCTTATGTAGACTCGTTGCTCGGTGATCCTTCCACCTTACCGCCTGGGTAGTCAGCCTAGGTGGGCAGCTTGCCTTGAGCTAAGTCTAAAGCCCTCTAGATGTCTCCTTCACCTCCTGGATGTGGGCCCAAGGGAACCCATTTGCTGCTCCTTTATGCTCTGGATTTCTGCTCCAAGTGATACCAAGAAGGGGCCCAAATGGGCCCAAATGGTGCCCTTTATAGGGGCTGAACACCTGCCAAAATAACTGACTGGTAGGGGGCTTCCTGGCTGACTCAAACAGCCCCGCAACCCCGCCCCCCCCCCTCCTTCCCCCAACCGACTTTTTCTGCTGCGTATAAGACCCCCTTGTGGGGCATATTTCCAAATTGTGGCTGGCCCTACCTGGACACGTGGCAAGCTGCCACTGGCCCAGGCAGGCCTGCCCTTCTTCCAGCCTGTTATCCATGCCCATAGGCCTTCCTCCACCTCTGCTCAGCCCTCGTTTGAGGTCCATACAGCCTGTAGAAGCCCTCCGTACCTTCCATACACATGCTGACATCAGCGCCCTGTCCACGCAGTGATCTCTTTCTGGAAACCCTGCCAGATTTGCCCTTTCCATGTGTGGACAGCCTCTGGAAATGTCTCTCCTAGATCTGCCCTCCATGGAGGCTCTCCTTTGCCAGTGATCTCCCTTTCTCTGCTGCCTACATGGCAGCTTATGTGCTGCCCATGTTTCAGCCCCATGTCCCATCCTATTATTCAATGGTCCAGCCCCTCAATTTGGGGGCTCACAGGTGGGGAGGTGACCAACCCTACTCCAACACTGCCTCTCACCAATCCACATTGGCCTGATCGATGAAGATGCTCCAGTAGCTCCCGTGTCATAGCCCTCTGGATCACTTTGGTATCGTCATAGTCTTTTCCTAGCTTTTAATCCAATGGCTCTTGCTCCGCCAGGTCTGGTTCTGCATCGGCAGACCAGTCTGGTATACAGGTCATCCGGATGGCACCACTAGCTTCCATCACGAACCCGCCTTCATACTCAAGCACTGCAGGTACCAACATTCTCCAACTGTCCCCCTCACGATGGGTGAACAGCTTGAAGTCCTACAAGTACCAAGCTCTCAGGATCTGTTTGAACCTGTCCTCTGTCTGGCCTTGAGATATTATATATCTAGATGACCTAGACCATGAAGCTCCATGTGTGGTTCTGTGTTATCCCCCTACAAGTCACAACCTCTGTCTGACTTTGAGTCTCAGATCTTGTCAAAGAATCCCCCTCAGCATCAGCAACACCAGCCAAGCACCTAGATGGTTCCAGGCACTCATCACTGTCCTTCACCTTCACAAAGGTCTCTGACTCCTCTCTTGACCAATCCTTAATGTCGGACATCCTGATAGTAAGATCGGGTCCGTACACCAAATCTCAGCAGCAGTGGGAGTTGCCACCAAGAAAAGTTCCCTCTTTTACCACCACCAACTAAGCTGACTCCTTTGACTCTGAGCTGGCCTCCTCCTTCTTCTGATCAGCCTTTTTCTTTATGGCTCATCACGATAGAAGCATTTCTTTTCCTTCTTTCTCTTCTTCTTGTTTTCTTCATCTGAATAGTCCTCTCCGTTGTCAGATTTGTCCTTCTTGGCCTTGCCTTTGCCAAGCTTACTCTTGCCCTTGCCTCTGCTCCTGTCCTAAGCTACTAGGGATTTATCATCCTAATCCATTCCATCATACTGCTTTACCCAAGCTTCTTGTTGCAGCAACAATGGGATCAGCTCCTCGAAAGTCAAAGTTGCTGCCCTTTGCCCTGCAATCATCGCAGTCACCAAACTACTATAGCTCGGAGGGAGCATTCCCAGCAAGAGGCTTGCCATCCTGGTCGAGCTCATCTTTTGACCAACTGCCGCCAGCTGATCCGCACCACCTTGATCTTGGTGATGTGTTCCTATACCTTTGCCCCTTCATCCATGCTCATGCCATACAGCTCCGTCTCGAGGTCCAAGATTCTCGTCTCGTTGTTGGGCCCTCAATATTGTCCTTTCAGCTCATTGTCAATTTTTTCCAGGCCAACAGATATCAGATCCCTAATTTTGGTGAACCCCTCCCAAAATAACCGACTGGTAGGGGGCTTCTTGGCCAACTCAAACATCGAGGTCCAAGATTCTCGTCTCGTTGTTGAGCCCTCAATATTGTCCTTTCAGCTCATTGTCAATTTTGTCCAGGCCAACAGATATCAGATCCCTAATTTTGGTGAACCCCTGCCAAAATAACCGACTAGTAGGGGGCTTCTTGGCCAATTCAAACAGGCCCCTCCCACCGACTTTTTCTGATGCCAATAAGACCCCCTTGGGGGGCATATTTCCAGACTTTGGCTGGCCCTGCCTGGCCACATGGCAGACTGCCATTGGTCCAGGCAGGCCTGCCCTTCTTCCAGCCTGTTCTTTATGCCCATAGGCCTTTCAAACAGCCGACTCCTGCTGCGCCCCTTAGTCTAGTTTAGTGCATGCTGGTTCTTCAATTGTAAGTGGAGCATGTCAAAATATTGGAGGCATGGTGCATGCACACCCCATGGTTGGGCATGCATATTTCCTTGTTTTTATCTATGCCCTTTTATAGAAAAGAATACCAAGTTATACTTGAAAAGATAGGGCTGCAATATCCAATTCATAAGAAATTGGAATGTGGCTCAAGCATTAGGAAACCCAAAAGGCATACCATGAATTTATAGAGGCCTCTCATTATCTTTGAAGTACCTGTGCCCTTTGAGCTCAGCTAGTAGGTCATCTAATATTGGTATTTGAAATCTGTTATTAATGGTGATCTTATTGAGATCCTTGTAATCAATACATTGTCTAAAGGATCCAACGAGCAGAACCGCATAGCCACCTCGCTTTTTTCTAGCTTGGATAGCCTGTAGGGAGCTTCATTTTCTGATTCGGAACCCTCCTCTAGATGAAGAGCATGATCAACCTCCCTCTTTCATTGGCCAGCCGCCAGCTTTAAGAATACATCTGTAAGTAAGGCCTGCATATCAGGGTCTTAAACTTTAAAGCTAATGTCACCCTTCTTGGAGCTCCAAGCACACCCCTTTAAGCATATAAATGCCCACATCTTCTTCAAACTTTGAGAAGAGATGACCTCCATGATTGAACTTCATGTGCAACAGTGCAAGGTTTATAGATGACTCTCCCAAGGTTTTCAGCCATGCAGAGGCAGTCCTATCTTCTAATTTTGAATTAACATCAGAATCTGAGATTTCAGTTATCATACTGAAATTACCACTCCTTGAGTTGTTGTGCAGCCCTAACTTTGCATTTGGACCGATGGTCACATGTCCATTTCTCACCACATTGATAACATCCATTTCTATTCCTTCTCTCCTCAAAGAGAACCAAAGATCCGCTTTTTCAACCCATCCTTATCCAATTCTTTTCGCCTGCTGCCATTGCTTGATTTAACTGTAGGATACCTAGGTATAGAGGAACTTTGGTTGAAAAATAATGAGGCTTGGTCGTGCCTTTCCTTGACGTAGCACAACTTACAACTGAGAGAGTCAATGGGATCAATGGACTCTGGGTCTTTGTTTAGGCAATGAATGGAACACATTTAAAGGTGAGTCAATGTCTAGTGTGGGCAGCATAGTACACATGTACAAATATGCCTGCAAGAAGAGGGCGTCTTGAGATGAGACCCATGGTGAGGGTTAGCTAGGCCCAAGCTTGGGTGTAGTCTAGGTTCCTCGTCCTACAAAACAACCATAGATTAGAAAGACCAGTTTGGGATGTGAACAAATCGTAACTATCACAAGTCATGCTAGTGAACATATAAATGCTGGAAATTTCAGCAGACATACCTTACATGGCTACATGCACTGTTTTACCTTTCCCCTGTGCAATATCTTTTAGAGCCACAAACGTACACTTTGTGAGGTTTGCAAAACTTGAAGTTTAGGACAGCTGCTGATTTTCTGCAATTACAGCAAGACATGTTGCAATGGAAATTTTTTGCACAGCTTATGATAGAGCTTCAATTTATGCACAGCTTATGCTAGAGCTTCAATTTATGCAAATCAGAAGCGCTCACCCTGTGTGTTTGCAAGGAGGCAATGTGTTTACCTCATGGTCCCCAAAAGACTTTGGACCTTCACGAATTGGTAAAGTTTATAAACTATCAACTCGTTATTGTGGACCTTTTAAGGTTATCTGCTCGATTAAATAATGCAGCTTCTAAGCTGGAGTTAACTCCAAATGTGAAAGTACATCCAGTTTTCCATGCAAGTCACCTAAAATCGAAATTAAGTGTAGCTGATAAGTGAGTTTCAGTAGAGGAGCTTGTTAGATTACAAGATTGGTCAATATCTCAATTCTGGATTATCAGGAGAGGCCTCTCGGAAATAGGGTGATCCATGAACTAGTCATGACAAATCTAGTCATGCCAACTCCTGGGAAGTGTGGCATCTCTGTGCAATGACAATTTTCCGATTTCATAGCCCAAAACTTCATAGTATAGATTGTTTTATGGTGGGTCATGACCCAAAGTTTATAGCATGAAGTGGCATTTACGATGGGGTCAGGTTCAAGCGATTGATCCTTTACGCAGAGTGGGATAGTACTCGAAGACTATTCCCAATGTATTAGTACCCTTAGAATAAAGATACTCTTGGGTGAGTCTATATATATAAGCTGTAGGCTCATATGCGGGGACTCCTTGGGATACTAACATCTAGAGCAGGATTGGTGGGCTTCCATGATATGGGACATGGTAGATTGTGGCCTGACACAGCAAGGTGCTTGACTAACCTCAGGCTCGGAGGGTGATCTTTATACGAGATCTATGGCTGGGTTGAGAGCTCACCACTCCGGACAATTGCCCACATGATCTTTAACTCATCCATAGAGCCATAAATAGATGTCAAGCAAATATTCTCTTTGATAATGCAGGACAAACGGAGCAACTAAATCAATATCTTGAGGATATGCTTCGAGCATATGTTTTCTTGAAAGCAATCTTATTGGGTCTCGTGGCTGTGTTTGCATATAATATTGCAAAAGACAGCCACTGAGTAGAGTCTGTTTGTCATTATGTATGGATTCCAACCTAAGACTCCGTGGACTACACGTGAAGAAGCTCCTTATCCTTCGAGTTCTTGAATCCTTCCATCGCTACTTTCAAGGAAAGCTTGCAGCAGGAGTTGTATTGGTGTGGGGCCTCTTTGTTTGGTTATTACTTTTGGCACTTGTCTTTGAAATTGCCATCTGACAATCCACCAAGTGTACTTTCCCCCTCATGGCACGACAGTATCATCATCAGTGCTCACAAAATTGAACTGGTGAACCTTGTTGAATTTTCTCATCACAATTGAGGCAGGTCGTTGGATATTCAGAGACATTATCAGACTCAGCGTTGTGCTGGATATTTTAGAGCTGTAAACTCGTTCATACAGCAGGATTATCTGTTGACAACTTTGTGTCTTGTTTTAGCCCATTATTGGTGATGCTATGGAGGCTTAAGGCTGGGTTTCTTTGTTTTTGTTGCAGTACTTAAAGCATAACTCGACATTTGTGGCCACAGCGCGCTATTGGACAGAGTCCTTTGCAAGGCGAGCTTCTATTGGAATGCAAGAAAAGGTGGTGCCATTATTAGCTATACATGTACATAGTAGTTTGAGTCTTTTTTTCTCTTTCGTGTTTTTTTAAATAAATTGACGTTGAACCATACTCGGTAGTACTTGCTTCCTTTTTACCTTCTTAGTTGGTGCACTATCTATACATAAAAGAACAAGAAAATACTATACATTTAGGACATCCTCATGGTATGTTTGACCCTGCACAGATTGCAAAACTCGTGGAGATGGGATTTTCTGAGGACGCTGCAAGTGCTGCACTTCAGAGTGTTGGTGGAGATGAGAATGCTGCACTTGAGAAACTTTGCAGTGGATAATGGCCCAATATGAGACCGTGATGGTATTTGTATGGATTTTGGGGAAGCTTAATCACATGGTTGCAAAGCTTCGACTTAATACATCATTAAAGGCCTTTATTTTGTGTTGGGTTGGGTCAGTCCTTTGGAACACCTATGCCACTTTGGGAATCATTGTCAATGCTCAAATCTATGAGGATACAACATTATATATCACGCTAAGGTTGTTTCACATAGGGATTTGATACTGAGATTTCTTCTAGGGTATTTGAGAACTTCTATCGATTTTAAGCAACGTTATCAGGCGTTTGTCACTGATTTACAGAAGATATGGTAATGTCTATACAGTATTGGGTTTCACCTCATTTATTTCTGTTGGGAGAGCAACGTGGAATACATGGTTCTGAACTCATTTTGAGTTCAAGCTTTGCTAGCATGCTATGTATCAATGAAAGAGTCGTATTTCTAACCAGAAACAGAGCAAAGGATCTGCCGAAAGTAGCCATGTTGGTGAAAGACATTTGTCTCCAGGCATATTTCTTGATTTCGACATCTGAAGTTCATAGTCACCGGAGTATCTCTTGAATGGCTTTAGCTTGAAATATGTTCGGCATCAAAAGTTAAATAATACTACAAGCTAAAGCATTGCAGGGACTGGATGGATTTTGCCCAATCCTTTTCCTCTACTTCAACAATCCTACCAGGCGTCATTGCTTTTCCTTTATAAATGGTATTGTTGTAAAAACTCAGCTTGCAATCTCATCAATTGGCATGTTTCGAGGTAAGATGAATAGTTGTTGATCTCCTAGGAGCCAATGTCTGCCTATGGGTTCCCTCACCTCCAATTATGGCCTTATCTAGCCTTGACATAAATGTGTGTAGCGTGTTCTCTTTGTAGCCTTGCAAAAGCATTTATGGTATTGAGCTTGAACCCTTTGGTTGCCTTGGTGTGATCTACTAAGAGGATAGCATCCCCCTTGCCCCTTGAAAATTAAAAAGGAGTTGTACAAACTTGCAGAAGAGAACAACGCAATGGCAAAAGAGATACTCATCCTTAGAGAGTTGCTACAATCATATCTATGTGCACCTTTCACCAACTTGAAATCTAGGACTGCTGCGGATTTGTGAAACTATCAAAGAGATATAGATAATGCCGCACGCTCAAAACCAACATGTTATTTTAAAAAAGGTTTGAGTATTTTGGCCATCTCTTTGTATCCACTAGTCATAACCAACTTGCATACACAGCCATTGTGGAGCCCTTGCGTGATGAGTGTGCGTTCTTTAATAATGTAGCACTAGTATACCCTTGCATCATATCATATCGCTTGCTTCATTCACCCTCTTTGCCCCCTTTGGCCAAGGTACCATTTTGTACCAGCTCATGTTGTACTACTTCCTTTGCTACTCCTAGTGCTACGTCATGTATATTTGAATGAATTGTAAGCACAAAGTAATGTAGGTGCAAAAGAATATTGTGTTGAGAATGGTGCTATGTGAATAAGATAATTGACTAATTCTTGGAGCCAAATGTTGAAGATGCATTGCTATGCTAGCAACCTTGTAAGTAGCCCTTAAAGATTACTTTTACATTGCTAGGCCAATTGGAGACACAAAAGGCATAAAGTGATAAGTTAGATGCTCATGTGTTAGCAAGCTTTAAGATAATTGAATGTTATCTTGATTCCATTTCAGTGTTCTTTTTTGGGCATTCATGACCTATCAACCTTATAATGAATGTATAGGTATTGGTTGAATCATGAAGATTGCTTAGTAACAGTAGCATGACTTGATTGTGCTTTATCATTCAATAGTTTGAGTCCTCTTATAGTAACAATAGCAACCTTCCTATAGGTTCACTTTTTGCTACTCTTCCATCTCTCTATTATATGACAATGATGCACAAGGTTGAAATATTAGGTCTTTGGTGTTGTTCAAGTTGCTTATAAGAGTAGCATGACTTGCTTGTGGGTTATTATACACTAGTTTGACACCTCTTATAATAATAATAACCTCCTCATCATTGTCTTATAGGTTCAGTTTTTGCAATTACTTTGACAATGATGCTTCAATGCCCTAGCAATGATGCGTAAGGTTGAAATATCAAACCTTGGAGTGTATCACCTAAAATTTTCAACCTCATTAATCATCACTAGAGATTGTTTGGGCTTAAAAGGCCTAGTCATTTATCTTGGTATACCATGTTTATGGAGCCTACTTGGATCGTGTAGATTTGTCTGAAGTTGCAAACTACTTTTGTGTTGGCAAAGCAAAACATGATGGATGCTCCAAGTATACCTCCTTAAACTACCAAGAAAGCATCTCTAAGCCATTTTCTAAGCTCGCAAATTTATTCTCTTGCCTTGTGGAGCAAAATATGATGAATGCTCCAAGTATACCTTGTCCTCCAACAACGTACTTAACAAGGACAATCATGTGGTGGACTAAGTACACATGATGAATAGCACACAAAGGCTTAATATCCATTATAGTATCATCTTTGTGAAATGGTCATAATGCTTGTGGGTGTTAGCTACCATATTGCATTGTACTTGATGCCATAAACCAAATTATGACCAATCCATAATTCCAATATGACAAGATTCCATCATGGTGTTTTGCATGGGTTGAAAATTTTACCTTTCTTGAATTGCAAATCTTTGTACACATAAAATTTATGGATACAATATAATTAAGATTGTAGCCCTTTGATTATGAATGAATCAAACCTAGTCCCTTGCTGAATATGCTCCCAAAAAACAATCTGGGGCTCCTTACCATACTAGTCCTCAAATGTATGTTTGACTTGCAAAGTTTTACTAGAGCATCTAGTACCCATTTTCTTGCTTACCTTTATTACTTTATCCCAAAAAGTATGAATCTTGTGCCTTTAAACATGCATCTTTACTAGGCCACATTTTACATGATTTCAAAATGCACCAAAGTCCCAAAGTTCAAGTTGCCAAACTTTGATGCTAAGAGAGATCATATCATGTGTAATATTAAGTGCATTTACTATTGGTAGATGTAGGCATTCACAATTGGTAGAGCTCATTTATGTTTAGCCTTTGGTCATTATAAAGTTGAGGACATTGATTTTCAACCTTCAAGCTTATCTTTGAAATTTTACTTATTGAAGTAATGGTTGGCTTCATTCCTCAAATGTAAAGCACATTTGAATGTTTTTTATATTATTACTATTGGTCATGTGTATGGACACATTTGAATGTTTTGACATGTGCCTCTAAACATGCATCTGTATTGGGCCACATTTTAAATGATTTCAAAATGCACCAAAGTCCCAGGTTCAAGTTGCCAAACTTTGATGCTGAAAGAAATCATATCATGTGTAATAGTAAGTGCATTTACTATTGGTAGATGTAGGTGTGCACATTTTTGGTAGAGCTCATTTATGTTTAGCCTTTGGTCATTATAAAATTGAGAACAATGATTTTCAGCCTTTTTTTGGATGAAATGGGATTCCCTTCCGGGTAGTCTTATGCTTGTTGTTTTTTGTCCTAAGCTTCAAATTGTAAGCATAATATTGAGAGTCTTAAGGAATGTTTTCTTTCTCTTTGTCGACACGCTCAAGCATAGTTTCCTTATTTTAATATCTTCAATAAATATGATAAAGGAATATTTCACTCTTAGTAGCTAAGCAATCCCCTTCCCCTTATATGAAGCAACACTTTGCATGCCATGAACTCATTGAATAATTACGACAAATCTTATGTTGCTCTTCTACTTTCATCACCTTGCTAAAATGAGGTACTAATTAACCAAGTATTTTGTGTTTTTTTTTGCTTCCCTCAGATTCTTGGTGGTGGGGAAAAAAGAAGCCTCAACATTTGGTGATCATGGTGGGATAATTGAATGACAAGCTTATTGCGCTTCTATGGACGGATGTGTTACATATCCTTGGGGTCGCAAGCTAAAGGCACACTCATGAAGAATGCATTGCTAAAAATAGTATATACATTATGATGTAGTGTGAAATACAAAAATATGTGCTAACAATTGATTATCTTGAAGCCATAAATAAGGTTATGTACTCTGAAGAAACCACTCTGAAGAAACCCTAAACCTCAAAATTAGGAGATATTTTGACCCTATGAGTCCTAGCCAAGAAGCATACGGGTAATATTTTCTTTGTAAATTGCTTATGTTTGTTAAAGGATGTTGTGGTATTGATAGAATATTTGGAAATCTTGTGTTCTTTCTTAAGGTTGTGATTGTAAGTGCAATATCAAGAGTTGGAGGAATATGGTGCACTACAAGACATTGATGCTTCATCTTATAGTGTTACGGCCTTATCTTTCATTTGGTTACATTGAGTACGACGTAACTCAATACCAAGATATTGTTCATATACAAGTTTATAAGATAGTCGTAGCCTTTCTCTTTGCAGACATGCTTAAGCATTTACATATGAGTTTATGGGAAAATCATGGTCTTTCTCTTCTTTAACATGCTCAAGAATAGGCCCCTCATTGGAATGGATTTAAAGTATATGATAAAGGAATGTGGCAAGTTCATCCCACCAAGAGCTCTTAACAAGCAATCTAATTATAGAAGCATCACTTTGCTTGTGCAGAATTCATTGAGTAATTAAGACAAATCCCATGTTGCCGAGATGAGGTATCAATCAATCAACTATTTGGTATCCCCTTTTAACAATCACAGTGGAGCAAGAAAAATAGAAGCTTATGGTGGTTCCATTGATGGATGTGTTATGTGTTCTTTGGACTGCCAAAAAATCAGTTACTAACTTGCTATGTGAAGGCAAATACATATTAGACAGTTGATCATGATTGATTTGATAGAAACTTGATGAATTATCTAATGGATATTAATGAGAGAGGAGAATGAAGACTGAAATATGTTGCTCAATATGCCATGTCCTTCAACCTTGGTCAAGAAGCTATCTAGGACTTCATGGTGATTCTAAAATGGTGTAGTAATGCCCATCTAGAGGCCTTATAGGAAAAAGATATGGATTTGTGAAAAGTTCCTAGCGACATCTTGACTCAAGATGTGAGCTCTCTAAAGATGAAAGAGCCTAGTGAAGAAAAACCAAGAAAAGACTCCAAAAGTGTCCAAGAGACTAGAGTAGTAGAAATTTCCAAGTGAGGGAGTAGACCTCTCACCACAATCCCCCACCCATAAGAAATTTCAGTAAGCTGGTTTCTTGCCACGACCCACCCACAAAAGGGGTAGAGTTGTAAGCTAAAGTTAAAGAAACTTGGCCCCTAAGAAGCACAATAAGGTAGGAAAAGATCTTGGATTAGAGCCCAATGATGAATTGATGAGCAAGTTTATGCAAACACTTCGCTTTATGAGCCAAGGACATCTTATGAATTGAGCTATAAAAGTCCTTCACTGAGCTCGACATCAAAAGAAGAATTTGGTACCTTTAGGGTACAAAGACAAGCTACTCCACTAATGGCATTTATTAAAACAAAGATTGGTATGTGGGGGTTTTCCTTCTTCATATTCAACAAGAAGAGTTATTCTATCCGAAGACTTTAGATGAAGCTTATTTCAAGTTGGGCCCCAAATCTAGTCATTCCTCCAATCCAGCCCATCAATCTCCTCTAAGACCTTAAACAATACATCAACAAACTCTCATCAAGATACTCCAATAAATGAAGTATTATGCAGAGAAAAGGGGAAAGAAGTTTTGCAACCATTGCAAGAAGATAGGACTAAGTGAAGCAAACCCTCACTTACGAGGATTAAAAAGAAGGAAACTGGGAATACAATCAAGCAAAGAATTCAAGAAAGTAATGGGAACTTGGATCAATCTTTCAATGACATAGAGAATTGATGAAACAAGAGACACAAGGAGGCCATAGAAGTGAACAAGCAATGGAGAGACTTGTGGAGGTGGTGGATAAGTGTGTAGTGAATCATAGTAGATAGATTATGTAGCAAGATTATTTTATTCAATTTGCATGCCTTTTGCAATCGAATCATTACATTTCTCCTTATAAGGCATGCTATAAGATATCTTCTACACATATCTCCTTGTAAGGCATTATAATTTTCATGCTAGAATGGATTCATCTCTCCTTGCCATTGAATATTCTTTCTATTTACATGGAAGTTATTTCTTGAAAGATTTAAAAATTATGAATTATAATGAAAGTTTTAACATGAATTAAGTCATATGCCTAGTTTAAGTTCAACCATCCTTTACGTTCCCTCACCCCTCAATTGACCAGTGAACCGATGCTTAGTGAGACTGACAAAGTTCTTGGTGTGGAAGATTCCCCCTTTTGCAGTCCGAGGTATTCCTAGTATCCAATGAGCTACTTGGTGCTCAGATGTGGGAGATTGAATATCATTCTATCCAGGGTTGTGCGAGCATGGACAAAACAATATGAAGATGGGTGATCAAACGAGCACAAGTGAAGGCAAGTATCGCGCATTTTCCCCTCAACCCTCATTTGAATAGTGCACCTAATGCTCAATAAGTGACAAAGTGCTTGGTGTGGAAGATCACCTCTCTTGCACTCTGATGTATACCTAGTATGCAATGAGCTACTTGGTGCTTGGATGTAGGAGATTGAATGTCATTCTATCATGGGATTGTCTAGGTGTGGGCAAAATGGTATGAAGACAAGCAATCAGGCAATCAAGCAAGCATGAGTAAATACAAGTATTGCAAGAAAACCAAGTAGTAAGCCAATATGCAACCAAAGTAATTGTATTAAAGAAAGAGGCCTCAGCCTATTACAAAGAGCTATATACTTGGAGCATAGCTGCAAGGGTTCTCATGCAACAAGTAATAAGCCAATATGCAACCCAAGTACTTGTATTAAAGAAAGAGGACTCGTCCTATTACAAATAGCCATATCTGGAGTGTATTTGCAAGGGGGCTCGTGTAACAAGTGGTGCAATGACTCTCCTACTCACCTTAGCTCGAGACACAACTATCATTTAGAGTAACATGGCTCAACCTTGTCTAGGACTACTTCTACTCAGAACTAAACACTCGATGGAACCCATTCTACTTTAAGTTTCCCCCTTGAGTAATCCTAAGACTCTCTAAACTAGTCATTTATGTGAACTACCTTCTGTACTTGGTCAGAGGACTTCTCAAAACTATTGTTGTAGATTGGCTCAATTGTGTAGCTATCACTCGGGATTATGCTCATTGATCCAACAGCACCTGGTCATTTGGTTACTCAAACTGAGTGGACGAGTTGCTCCTCAAAACTGAGTGGCCAGATAGAGTGAGATTAGAGAGACACAGAAAATGGACAAGGTAATACAGTGGAGATACCATACACCTCTATGGGGTCTAGCAAGATGTAGCACCCAATGGGATCATGGTACTCGAGAGTCAGTATAGGTGGCCAAGGATAGAGGGCATTGAGGTTGACTAGCTCCCTTTCAGGGTGCAAAGTGCCAATCTTCTTCTTATCATCTAGCCATGCTAGGTTTACATCTAATTCTACAATACCAGTTTCTTAACCTATACCTATACCTCTTGAAATGCATTTGAGGCTTGGTCCACTTGGAAATTGGACTTCTGTAGACATCCAATAAATGGTGCCACATATTTGTGGGCTCAATGATGGCAATGCATAGCACTTGCTCAACCAGAATAGATAGGTGAGGTATCCATACTTGGTATGGGGAATTTCTATACCTTTTCCATCATGGCTTGTTGCTCAGCTCAAAAGGTTGCTTGATGGTGCTTGGCCTTTTCCTTAGCTGCCAGATCAAATTCCTTATAAGCATGATTGTAAAGAGACACTTTAGTAGGTAGTACTTCCAAAGGCTCCACTTGGTGCAATTGCTAATATAACCATGAAGGAGAAGATTCAAAACCACCTCGTTCAGCCATGGTCATTTCCAACACACAATAGGACAACAAAAGTTGGGCCTTGCCAGGAATAGCTCGCAAAATATCACTAGGGTTGAGAGCTGGCAAACCTTCCTAATCAAAGAGGAGAGACTTAGTGATTGGTAGAAGCTATGGAGAATTTTGCATGGCCATCGCAACCCAACACCTAAGGGAGGATGAGCCAGATGAAAAGAGTGGATTAGGGCAAGGCTTAGAGTCCAAGAGTAAGAGAACTTTAGTTGTGGGATTTTCATCCAAATTGTGCCCTACTGCTTGCTTAGTGTTGGCTGCCTTGGCCTCCTTGGTAGCTATCATCTTTGAGCCACTTTGTTGATGTGGTTGGCATGTGAGGCTTGGAAAGTATTAGTAGACCATCTTTGTCGTCCATGCCCCTTTGTCAAGCAAGCTTAGAGGGGTGTTCATGCACCAATAGCTTCTACAATAAGCTTGAATCTTCTCCACGGTTGCCACCTTCTCCTAGAGAGACTCATATGTACTTGGCACAATTGATCAAGTTGTATGGTAATGGTATGGATAGAGTAGCTGATGTGGCTTGTTTCTCAAGGTGCCGAATCACTTGCTAATGCACCTAGTCTTTTGTATGTGCTTCCACTAGCTCAACTTTTGAAAGGTACAGGGTAGCCGGGGTCTCTTGGAATTGAAGGGACAAATATTGGTACTCCTCCTTTGACTTTGCATGATAAGGTGTTATGCTCCACTTGCATCTTATTGATCACTATCGCTTGGTGAGAAAGCTCAGTAGTGTAGTGCTCATTGAACTTTTGTGCATAGTTTTGATGTTTTTTGTTGTAATATAGTGCTGAAGGGGGAGACCATTTCTAATGCAAGGTCCATATGGTAGTGCTCGCCTCCTCCGTCAATGTGTGCCAATTGGATTCGACCCTTCATGAGATACATTGTGGTCAAAGTAAAACAATTCATCAATGCCTTCATGGATTGAGATCTTTCACCTTGGTGCTAATTGCTCATTCTCTTCACCTTGGTTATCCAACTTTTCATATTAGGCTACTCAAAGATAACCTTGTCATCATCACCTTGTCACAGGTTGCTCAAGGGTAGCCTTCTTGCCTTAGTTATCTAGCTCATCTCCATTATTAGGCTATGTAGAAGCAACATCTTAAAGTTCCTTATTTTCCTAAGAGGTGCCCATGCCATCATTATGCTCTTATTACCTGGATGGTCAATGTCCTCATCAAGAAGAGTCTCTATTGGTGTATGTGGCTACTCATTCTTGGGATCCACGAATATTGCTTAATCTGTAGAGTTGGTGGGAGGAATTTGATTTACATGGTTGTAGGGAGGAAGGGGTATCACTTTTTCCATAGAATTTGAAGCAAGAAAGGGGTGCAGGTAGTAGAGGTTGAGGTCTAGAAAAAGGACCAAGTCTCTTGATCAAAGCTTGGGGTGAGTTATGCCAAGGTACTTGGGGGACGTTCAACCTATACCTCAACATACATAATTGGGGGACAAAATTACAATGTGCTTTGCCCTTGCTAACAGTGTCAAAAAATTTGACACATACACCCATCCACTTTGTCCTCGTACCCAACTAAAGCCTTAGCAACAAAAGTGTTAGGTATGTTACGTATACTCTTCTTGAGGAATCCCACCTAGGTTGCCTAAGAATCAATGTCTTAGCAGCTCTCTTCTTAAGGGAAGGGAATATTGCTAACAATTCTTCAGTCCATTGAAACCTGGTATCTTTTTTGTGGTAAGCTCATATAAGGGAGCTACAATCCTACCAAATTCCTTTGCAAATCTCTTGAATCCAACAAAGGATGTGAGCCTTGTTAGAGTCTTGGATTTGGGGATCTGTTTGATTGCTCAGATCTTGCTTGGCTCAATCCAGAGGCCTTCTATGGAAATCACATGATGAAGCAATATACCAATTCTTAGAAATCACACAACCAAGAAATATACCAATCCTTCGATCTAGAGGCCTTCCTTGGAAATTACATGACCAAGAAATATAGCAATCCTCACATTAAAATTATGGGATTGTATGTTGCAACATTTTATTGAATTTGAAACTATACCAAATTATATAATATAAGTTTTCTTATTACAAATTTATGATAGAGTATGTAGTTGAGTATCCCAATTTTAAGACTACAACAAGGTATGTTGCAAAAGTTTATTGAATTACAAATTCTAGAAAAGAATGCTTCTTTAGGATATTGGAATGGCCCAAAATTTCTCTGCATTTAACACGTATTGTTGCAGCAGAGGACATTGGTGTGTATATGTGATACTTATAAAACTATATATTATCCTTACTATGCTAGCATTACTCTCACCTTTGGGCCTTAATATTTAATTATTTTGGAGGGCCTTTGTTCCTATAAAAGGAGAGCCTCAGGGGCAGCAGGTAGGCAGCTAGCCTAAAGGACCTATCCAAGAGCAAAGAAGGTGGTAGATTGCAATAGACAAAGAGATCACAGAGTCTTCACCCTAGCAAGGAAGACGGATCAAAGGGGGAGCTTGTGCCTCACAGTTCCAAGGCAAGAACTACCTTATATGTGGCAATTCGAGAGGAGTAGCCTGAAGGTGTGTTTGTGTGGCATGATGATGAGGCCCACAAGTTCATAGGAAGCACATAGGCCAAGTGATTTGGGAGTGCCACAAAGGTAGGAGGATAGCTTTTGTTTATGTTCAAAGGTCCACATCTAGATAGCACTATATACTAGAGGGTGAGACACTCGACATTCATTTTTTATTGTGTCCATATTGGACAGAACTATATATATGTCTTCCTATAAGTTTTCTAGTTCTATATCTGTCTTATGCATTGCCTACCTACTTGTTGCACAACTATCTAAGTATATACTAAGGAATAAAGCTTTGGATTCCAAGTATACCACTATGTGAGTTCCTAGGCTACATAACACTACTACATTCTTTTGCTCTAGCATTGTAGCAAATCCCTAATGGGAGTTCACAGGTGGTAGAGCATGAAGGCAAGGACCTTGGGAAGAATGACCTTCATTCAAAGCTTGAAGGAAAATTGTATGAAGACGAGCAAATGAGCATGCTTAAATCTAATACAAGTTGATACAAGGCACTCAATAAATAACCAAAATAGTAAAATGAAGGGAATCATCTTCTACATGTGAATGACCAATGCCCTTGTGCAAAGAGGGTGACTCAAATGCAAGCGGGTCTATGACTTTCTATCTCTATTGTTTCAATTCATTATCATAGCGGCAAGATATCTGATCCTGAACTTCGGTAAATGGGGAAGTTGGATGGGACAAATTACCCTCTATGGAATATGAAAGTCCACGTCCATTTGGTAGTAAAATCGACTTGGGGGATCACTATAGGGGTGGAGTTAATGCCTCAGCCCATGGTGACCCCAACTATAACAATGATGGTTGCGACAATAGTGCTTGTGAATCTAGTAGCAATTAAGATTTGTATGATGTGTGATGTGGAGGCATTGGCCATAATTATTGGTAGGTAATTATGAAGTAGCACCATTGCAAATTTGGTACTACCTCATATCCAATTGGTGGACACTTCTTTGCCACTTGGACCATATTAAAGAATATGTATGAGGTGAACAACAGAGCTATAAGGCATGAGCATGGAGGAAGAAGACACAGTATACAACCACAAGAGTCAGGGACAAACTCTCAGTATCTAATCAAGCATCTAATCAAGCAATAGATTCAATGAGGATGACTATGATTCTGCTCGGCATGCTTTCCAAGAGCTATTAAAGGTTATATCGACAATGATTGCAAGGTAGAGGATGCCGCTAGTGACATTTGAGGAGCTAGTGCCATCACTACTGCAAGAAGAACCTTGGGAACTAAAGTACAAAGGACCTGTAGAGGAGAAGGCCTTTCATGCAAAAGACCTGTAGAGGAGAAGGCCTTTCATGCCAAGGACAATAGCAAAGGCAAGGGTGATTTTGGCAATGTCAAGCAAGAAGAAAGATGTCAAATATGAGTAATGGGAATACTTCCAATGATGTGAATAAGAAGAAAAGAAAACTACAGAAGAGGTGCTTCTATTGTGATATGCCATGACATGTTACAAAGGGCTGCAAAAAGAAGAAGGCAGATCAGAAGAAGAAGAAAGACTCACCATTACATACCTCATTACATGTGGTAATAGAAGAGCTTTCCTTGGTGACATCACCATGTCTTGTTGAGGTAAGGCTTGCAAAACCGAGTATTTACAGTCAGAATGTTTGAGATTGAGATGTCAGAAGGAGAGTCAAATTTGTGAAGGTGAAGGACACCATTAAGTGCTTGGATTGCTCTAGATGCTTGGCTGGTAGCACTTACATGAGGGAGGATTATTTAAGAGGATCTATGAATCCCCTATAGATTTAGGGTTAGATAAGAGCTATGACATTGAAGGGGCATTATAAAGAGTTACGTAGAGTGGTTGATTTTGCCTCCATGAGGTGCATGGTTTGCTTTCAGACCAAGAAAACAAGCAAGTGGATTATTTGGTATGTGCATTCCTTGAGTCATTTGAACCTTAATTAGTTGTTTTAGGCAAATTTTGTGCTTTGCATTTCTAAGGTGATGAGAGATTGGAAGGTGTGTGCCTTCCTAAAATTTATAGGGGGAAGTCTTAGCACTTCTCTGAAGCTGAAAAGTAGGGTATTAGAACCCTGAAGGTGAAGATGGTGGACTTGTTGAAGCCTTAGAAGTGGAGACAGGGACACGTACAAGAGGACAAAGTGTGCTAAGACTAGAAAAGTACTTGTTTGAGAGCTCTTTGGGCGATCATATTCTAGAGTTCTATTTGGGTTGGACTTATGTACTAGGATGGTTCTTTTGTGGAGAGGTCTGGACCTAGAGGAGCAAGAGCCACCGATTGAAGAGATGACAATGGATCCATGTTGTTCCATAGGCTTTGTTATGGGAGCTGTGGATGATCAGCATCACTGGGTTGGGATTTTCTGACAATGTGTTGTGAAAAGGGTGTGTTGGATTTTACATGGTCACCTCCACATTTGTAAGCCCCCATATCAGGAGTGCATGGGGGGGAGGTGGACCAAGGTAGGAAGGGGCTACCACATGGACATTACATTGGTTGTCATGTGTGCAACAAGCTCAAAAGATGTTTGGTACACAGTTCGAGCAGCACAACAAATATGGGACCCTATCAGTGGCAACCATGAACATGTGGCACAACTGGAGGATGTCAGCAGGTGCACATCCTATCATAAATCTTGGATTAGAGCCAAATAGATTTGTTAGCTTGAGTGGATCTTTCAAGGAGCAATGGAGATGGTAACATGGGATGACCAAGAGGAATTTGGAACATGTGGCACCTGTGTATGGCATGTATGGAAGGTTGGAGATCTTATATAGTGCTATGGTAGGTCTCATAAGGCTAGAATAGCTCCAAGAAGATGGCAAGGCATCAAGAAGATTATTGTGCTTGATTTGGAAGGAGTTTGGCCTAGAAGAAGGCCATGATTAGGCCTCGGGAGGACAAGTTAGATCTACTTGGTCCATTGTCAAATGGACACATGGCCAAGGGGTCTCAGCCATGCAGTCAAAAGGCTACCCAACTAGATAGTGTACAGTCTAGCTAGGTCGATTGGGTCAGCCAATTTGGGCCCAATCAGTCAATTATTTTGGAGGTAAGGACTCATTACCTATCTGTTGTGGGGGTTAAAGGCCACTGTACCTTAACCCCAATTATGTACAATACTCAAACACACACACATATATATATATGGATGACATAGAAGATTAGGATGTTCTAAACCCAACAAACTTGTGTGGCTCTCTCTTCTGGCTCTCCCTCTCTCTCACTCTCTTTTGTTTTGCTTCTATTTTTGAGATCTCTCAACTGGTATCAAAGCGCAGGTGTTCTAACTGAGCTTGGGTGTGAGCTTGGAGACCAAAGTCTACTGCTATAGCTCTATGGGAGGAAGGAGAAACTCTATTGGGTGACTTTACCTACACCCTAGTGTGCAGAGACCTTGCAAAAACCTTTGGAAAGTTCTCTTAGTGATTTTGGAGCAAAAAAAATATGTTTTTGATGATTCCCATGTTCCTTTCGACAATGCGACTAAGAGTCCAGAATGACCTGCAAAGGCAACCATTGCCTCATTTTGGTGTCCATTGCCATTTGGGAGTTTGAAAATCCCTTCATTCTTGAATTTGGGATCATTTCATTGGATTTCTGACTCACTGTCTCTATTTCAACGTTTTTATGCCATTGTATTGGAACTCAAGTTTGAAGCAACCATTCATAGATCTGTCAGCTCCTGGTGGACTCAGGAGGTCTTAGAACTTCTGTGTTGCTCATCATTTGTAGTTCGATGGTGTTTACAAATAGGTCTCTTTGTAAAAATGTTTGTGCGACAAGAAACGCTCACGGAACCTGCAAATCCTTAAAAAACATAGCAACACTCTTCGAAAATATGCACAAACTCTCAAAACTCACAAACGGAAGAGACAGAACAAGCCTGTTGGGTATAATCTCCCCCCATAGGTGTGGTGCTCTTCTTCCACCTCCTATGTATTTATGTATATTCCCCAAAAAGCTTCCGAGCAAGAGTGTCATGCTCATTCCTTCTTTGGTTCCCCATAATCATCATCTTGAGGGAAGGCCTACTTAATAATGTTGATTTTGAGGGAAGATGTTGAGGATGCATCTCAACATCATGTTTAATATTGTGCAGAGCACTAACCAAAAGTGCAAAAAGGCACAAGGGTTGGAAAATCTAACTTTAACCCTAAAGGGGATTGTATATATTCATTATTTTCAACTAAATCTAGCAGTATATGCATACCAAAATAGCCCATAGCATCTAATATATTCAAGCAAAAATTAGATTATAAATGGAAATTAAATCTGTAAGCTTTCATTTCAATATTGGCCCATATATTCAATCCAATAACCACCCATAGCAACCAATATCTTCAAGATTAAATTAGAGTATCAATAGCAACTAAATTTGTAAGCTCCCATTTCAATATCATCCCATATATTCAAGCCAATACCATCCCATAGCAACCAATATATTCAAGATTAAATTGGAGTATACTACTTACAAGATATCCCATACATAGTGTCAAAAGACCACGCCAATAGTAGCATATATTGAATAGGTGTCCTAACTATGTTAATATTAGGCCGTATATTCAAGGAAACTGGTAAATATATTATCATGTAGTCACTCGAATGGCAAATTGTATCAATAAAAATCAAATCTGTGAGCACCAACGTCAGTAGCAGCCACTATCATCCAATACATTCAGGGAAGCTAGAAAATCTATCCACAAATTTATGTACTATTTTACTACCACTACTACCCTGTGCATGAATAAGTCTTTAGATAATGTTTTCCCATCACAATATGCAAACATGCTAAAGCTTATTCATAGATTATAGAATCATGGCCATTCACAAATTTCAAGTAGAAATAACTCCATCAGTGGACACGTAGGTGGGGACTCAATAAAAAATCTATCTTCGTTCAATCTCATTGTGCTATGTACACTATGTACTCTTAATGGTGACATATTGTTAGCAAAACAATTCCAAAATCATATGCTTGTAGAAGGATTCCCTAATTAATTTCATTTTGAGTATTCAATCAAAAAAACAGTTACAACATGCATGATTTATCAGAGAAATCCCTTGAATAATTTTGTGGAAAGAGACTCAAAGAATTAAATATCTATGTTCTGATGGCAAGAATATGCCAAATATAAACATGAATCTAAGCCATATCATCAAGAATAGTGTGTATTTGTGTAGTCATCTGCACTCTAGGAAGAAATGCCTCATAAGTGAATCATTGGCACTGTGTGCTCTCCAATAGAAAAGGTCGCATGAGTATATAGTTGGCAGAAAAGGAGGTGGATATGATGCCATCATAGCCTTTCCCTCTGCATTTACAGCCTTTTGCATAGCAAAGTCATCTGTTGCATTATAGATGGATATGTTGCCCCCGACTTTCAATGCATAAGTGATGATAAGTTGTGAGAATCTAGCTACCATTGATGACCACGTATGTTAGGAGTGCATACTCAATCATTCGGTGTGGATGCAAGCCCTAAAGGCCAAAGAAGAATTAAAAGCTTAACCCTTTGTATAAGAATACAGTTATGTGTATTAAGGTCTTTGAAGCCCCAAGGAGCTCTTACATGCCTACCCTTATGTAAAATATCATGTAAGAGGCTTAATATACCTTGTGGTTTAGTATCAATATAAGAATCATTAAAGGCATCATTTCTCCACTTGCTGCTATGGACACCCTGATTTCCATCTGTGTTTCTTTCCTCTCAATTGTGTGTGTGTGTGCACGTGCACATGTGTGCGCGTGTGTGCACATGCACATGTGCATGTGTGCACACAAGAACATGTGCACGTGTGGATGTGCATGCACATGTGTGCACACCTATGTGCATACGTGTGCGTGCGTGCGTGCGTGCATGTGTTCATGTGTGCGTGTGTGCATGTGTGTGTGTGTGTGCATGTGCATGTGTGTGTGCATGTCTGTGCGTGTGCACGTGCACGTGCACATGCACGTGCATCTACGTATGCACATGCACGTGTGTGTGCATATGCATGTGCATCTGCATCTGCATTTACATGTGTGTGTGCATGTGGGTGTGGGTGTGCGTGTGCATGTGCATGTGCATGTGCATGTGCATGTGCGTGTGTGCGTGTTTTTCCTATCAAAAAATCTAAACTACTACACTACTGGACCAATTTCAAATGTTCAAGTACATCAAATGCAATCATATGTCATTGCCCTTTTCAAACAACAATTAGGAGTTATCCATTCTTATTCAACCCTTTGAGACAAAGCATCAATAGGAATACCCCAAATCATATTAATAAAGTGTCTTAATTTCACAAAGATATTCAAGGTTATTCTCCCACAATACATTCAATATTGTTATACAGTAGCTAGAGACACTCCGTCACAAACTACTTGTCATAATTGCCAATGCCATATCTTAAGTCCATTAAAACCCGCCAAAGATTTAATAATTGCAAATCTGATGGAGAGGTATGCCGACTCACCTGGCACCATAACAATACAATGAAAGTTAGGACATCTCATTCAGTTGTGGAAGCCAAGCTTTAATGCCGGCACACAATTGTTATCCATGTCACCCTATCTAGATCAACATCAATTAAATCTTGGCTTTCTTGCATTCCATAAAATAGACAAATGTTAGCAAAATAACCCAAAGTTTATGGAAAATTTGAAGTAATAAAGAAACCTTCAACTATTCAAATTTTGTCCTAAATGGTATAGACGAATAGTCAAAGCTGTAATTCAGCAAGTTCTATTGTAACTTCAGCAAGTTTTGACTGTAATTTTAGCAAGTCAAAACTATAGTTCCAGCCAATCACAACTACAATTTCAGCAAGTCACAATGTAATCTTAGCAAGTTTGACTGTAATTTCAATGAGTCAAAACTGTAGTTTTAGCAAGCCAAACTTTAATTCTAGTAAGTCAAATCTATAATTACAGCAAGTCAAACTGCAATTCCAGCTAATCAAAACTGTAACTTCAATAAGTCAAAATCGTACATTTGCAAGTCAAGCTGTAATTCCAGCAAGTCAAAACTATAATTTCAGCCAGTCATACTGTAATTCCATCCAGTCCAAACTATAATTTCAATAGGTTTGATTGTTCCAAAGGATGTCCCAAATCCAAAACCCTTTCCCAAGCAACCCAAGGGGATTAAATACTACCTCTCAAACACTAGTTAAGTCAGACAATTGCCATTCATGCTTCTCCCAAACATAAAAGTAATAAATCTACTTTATGCCAAAGGGAACTATAACTAGCACCAAGTAACATTTATAGCAATATTTGTGGTATCTTCTTGAGAACTTGTCCTGATTAAGAGACATAAATACCCATGGAAACCTGAGAACCATAGTAATTTCTTCCATGGTAACTTATCGCATGGCAACTTAAGAGATATGTATTTCCATGGGAACTTGTCTCGTTTAAGAAACCTCCATAAGAAACGTAAATATGCATAATAACTTATCCCACTTAAGAAGTATTAGAATGACTTTAAAGACAATAAATTTAAAATTAGTAAAGGCAACAAGAGTTCTCCCATTATGTCAATTGCTATGTAAATTTGCTCTGCAGTATATTAAGTTCTACATATGTGTATACATCCTTTATAGCTCCAACAGACTTCGCTAAAAAATTCCTCTTTCTGCTAGGTTCTGCTGTAATGATGGTAGGGGAGGAAGTAATGATGGCAGCCTGTAGAAATCAAAGTGCAAGGGAGCCCCACAATTAGACTTTCGGATGGAGAAAAAGGGGAAAAGATCTTTTGGCTGCAAGGAGGGAATGCTCAACCCATGTTTCAATACTCGTGCTAGTTAGACCGCCTGGCATATGTTTTCCATCTATCGCGTAGAAGCTATTTGCGTACTCTTGGGCTCTAAGAAGCCTCACAACGGAGCTGCACTCATGCTCTTACCACTCAACAGCGTTGAGAGGGAGTGAAATGTCTGGCCAATGCAAGCTGAGAGTTTAAAACGTACCGATGCCAATTGAGTGTTAAGAGCACAATATATGCTATGATAGTGAAAGACTCCAACCAACGCAGAGTTGTAGAAGCACAACAATGTCTAATGAGCGTTTGGCAAGCTCAGGCGGCCGACAACTCAAGCTGGGCTTCCTACAAATAGAGACTCATGACAACCCAAGGCATGAAATAGTGGTGTTGTACAGGGTCACCTTTGTAATCCAATGTAAAACAAAGCATATGCAATCCGAGGTAGTGGACGCATGAGTAAATCCAGCAGCTCCGTCACTGTCTCATAAGCATGAGTTAATCCAACAGTTGTGTGGAACCTGTGAGAGCTTTGTTGAGAGTTCTACGCTCCTCCCTAGCCAGAGATCAATGCAATTGAAACATTGTGCCCAATTGGGTCTTCCTTTGTGGTCGTAACAAAATGTTACGCTCAAGTCTGCAAATGAAACTCATGCGGGTCTGAGAAAGGGAATCCCAACAGTAGTAAGAAACCCACGAGAGCCCTTACCTGGTTAAAGGGACGATTTGGCACATATTTCGATTGGCATTTTGAGCTCATACATACTGCTTGGAGCTCGCCTACGCCTCTCCACTACAAAGTGCGGATCGCTCTCTGGCAAATCCTGGACCGGGACACGCCGATCACTATGCCTTCCATTTTATTAGTGCCTCCTATAGACCAAGGATGAGAGAGGTCTCCCATCTCTGTGCGTATGCTAGAGAGTGCCAAACCCAGCATATGAAATCATCACTCGTGAGAGCACACACAGTACTCACGCGAGAGCCGAAAGCTAACGAAGATGCCGCTGGCCAAACTAAACAAGTGAGCAAGAAGCAAAACGATCACTGCCACACCTGGGATAAGCTCCATGGTCCGTGAAACTTGAGCAGCGATCCTTCTTCCAGTCATGATGCCTCCCATGGTAGGATTCGTCCATGCAAGGGGCCTCGATCCTCGCAAGTCACCAAGTGAGGGATGAGAACTTTGAGTTCTCGGGCCGTGTGTCCATTGTGCAAGTCATGCACTTAGGAGTACTTGACTCGAAGAGTGTGTATATTAGTTTACCACCCTCATCATTAAGCTCCATTCACGCATACTAAGTACTATCCTCTTCACTCCAAAGTGCAAATTAGTGGAAAAAGACGGGGTACCTTATCTCATTTCCCGCTCCTTTACATAAACCATGGTCATTTAGTGTCCTCAATCCCATCCTTTCTGGACCTACTCATTTCTGATTCGCATTTGTGACTCCTCAATAGGGCATGTGATAACAATGTCCACTAGCCCATATCCATCCATCACTTTGGGGGGGGAAATCATTCCATGTACATCTTGGTAACCATTTCTCATGGTCAATCAATGCAGTCCTTGCTTCAACTAAGGTCTTCTATGGCACAACCATCAAAGTTTCAGAATTAGAAGGAGGTAACCATTTCACGTCCAGCCAAAGAATTTGCATCAACGCATAACTCATGGGTCCCCAATCAGTAATACTGTCAAGGAACCATAAGTCCTATAGTAACACATAAATCACGGTCATGTCATAAAGTTAGAGATTTCAATCAAGTCCAAGGGGCTTGTCTCCCATACCAATGTGGGGAGACATAGCATATGTGTCATGCGGAGCCAACATGCACACCCTAGGATCATAGGGGTCCCCAAGGCGAGGAGTGTGTGTGTGTTTGTCGAATGTCAATAATAATAACAAGGGTCACTAGATCATTGATCAACTACCAACGGTCCCCAAGGGAAGTCTAAGTGGGTGTCAATTTATAGACACATCCCCAGACTGCACGGATCCCCGAGGGGAAGTGTGTGTGTGTGTGTGTGTGTGTGTGTGTGTGTGTGTCCCACCGACTGCAGTCTCGCAAGTCCGACACACAATCCAAGTTACGGCAACAGTTCGCCCATCACAATGGATTGGGTCGGACTACTAACCTAGTGTAAGTAATAATTATTAAGAAAAAATGAAATGACAAATTATCAATCATAATCAAAAAGAAAGTATAGTAGCCATTCATCTTAATATCCATTATCCTTGGGTAGTGGATTCTAACCAGTAATTGAAAAGTAATGAAAGTATCAACCCTCTCCCATCAATCGGTGGAGGGCAGCCAAGTATCCATAATCATGGAAAAGCCCTTAGACCAATTGGTCGGGGATATCGGTAAAGTGTATCAAGTGGAAGTGTGTCGGCTAGTTTGCCAAGGATATCAGTATAAAGTATCCAAAGAACATCCTTGATATCTAAATTAAAATTAGAACTCCCAGTATACACCCAGAACATCCTTGATAAATTGAGACTTTTCGGGTATGGATCCTCTCAATTACATACCATGGGCAATGTCATCATCTAGAAACTTGATGCCGGCGGTCCAAGCATCATTACCTAGCCACTTAGAGAGAGAGTTGGTCCTATGGTCCCCGTGCCATAAATAGGCCTGAAACTTAAACAATTCAAATCAAATATAGCCATGAGACGCAAGATTTTTATTATCTTACAATGGAAATACCAGTGTGTGTTTTTCCTATCAAAAAATCTAAACTACTACACTATTGGACTAGTTTCAAATGTTCAAGTACATCAAATGCAATCATATGTCATTGCCCTTTTCAAACAACGATTAGGAGTAATCCATTCTTATTCAACCCTTTGAGATAGAGCATCAAAGTGATAATAAGCATGAATACCCCAAATCATATTAATAAAGTGTCTTAATTTCACAAAGATATTCAAGGTTATTCTCCCACAATACATTCAATCTTGTTATACAGTAGCTGAAGAAACTCTGCTGTAGAGTACTTGTCGTAATTGCCAATGCCATATCTGAAGTCCATCAAAACCCACCAAAGATTTAATAATTGCAAATCCGATGGAGAGGTATGCCGACTCACCTAGCACCATCACAACACAATGAAAGTTAGGACATCTCATTCATGTTGTGGAAGCTAGGATTCAATGCCAGCACACAGTTATTATCCATGTCACCCTACCTAGATCAACATCAATTAAATCTTGGCTTTCTTGCATTCCATAAAATAGACAAATGTTGGCAAAATAACCCAAAGTCATGGAAAATTTGAAGTAATAAAGAAACCTTCAACTATTCAAATTTTGTCCTAAATGGTATAGACGAATAGTCAAAGCTATAATTTTAGCAAGTTCTATTGTAACTTCAGCAAGTTTTGACTACAATTTTAGCAAGTCAAAACTATAGTTTCAACCAGTCACAACTATAATTTTAGCAAGTCAAACTATAATTTCAGCAAGTCACATTGTAATCTTAGCAAGTTTGACTGTAATTTCAGCGAGTCATACTGTAGTTTTAGCAATCCAACCTTTAATTCTAGTAAGTCAAATCTGTAATACATCAAGTCAAATTGCAATTCCAGCCAATCAAAACTGTAACTTCAATAAGTCAAACTGTGTGTGTGTGTGTGTGTGTGTGTGTGTCTATAAAAAAGCATGCAAAAAAAAAATTTTAAAAACTACAAAAAACACAAAAATGAAAATTCCAAACCCTAGCTACAAACCCTTCGCTTTCAAGAAAGTCCTTTTAAGAAAATCATTTTGCCTCCATCGATTTCCTGTCATCTTTAGCTTAGTTGATTATGGCCTTCAAGATTAGACCTTTCCTTTGTAGAGATCTTATAGATCGGCGGTCTGTGCCGCAAAGATATTTCATGAACTTGGAATGTTAGTAAACAAATTTCAAAAGTTGGAAAGTTTTGTGTGATAGAGACTTTGCTCATGTAGAGACTCAAAGATAGTGAATCACCATCAAAGCCACTCTGTGGCTTACGAAAAATAGAACCAAATTGTGTGTTTCCCTATAAGGGCTAAATGCATGCACTCAAGAGCTAGATGCACCACCCATTCAATTTATGCATGAAAAATGTCGAGGATGGAAATGGAGGTCTATGCTCCTTGGTGATCGATTGAGCATTTCACAAAATTGTGGATTGTGATCACCACATGGGTCTTACACACTTTGATGGTGGAGATTTCCAACCAATTGTGGCTCCTTGCAATGCCTCCCTACAAGCTCCCTCACCATGATTCATTTGCTTCTACCTCCTCTCAACCCTTCCTCCTATATGTCCCTTGTGGAAATAGGCCCAAAGACCTTCAAGAGACTGGTTTGTCATCCTATGTAATAGACTAGAGAGTATTTCAACAAGACCTTCAAGTTTCAAAGATCTTCAAGGTCAATCCATGGCTTAGTGCGATAGTTTTCTAAAGAAGATTTTCAAGCTTTCGTATGCTAGATCAGTCTTCCACCTTTGAACCTCCATATCAATCTATGAGTCATAAATAAACCTTTTATGTATTTTTGTGAGTCCATGTAGACACTTTGGGCCTCTTTCCTTGAGGGTTAAATGCATGCACTCAGGAGCCAGATGCACTACTAATTTAGTTTACCCATGAAAAATGGTAAGGATGATGGTGGAGCTCTATGCTCCTAGGTGCCCAATTGACACAAAATGGTGGATTCTTCTGGCCACCCATGTTGTGTACACTCTAATGGATATTTCCAACCAATTTTAGCTCGATACATCTAACTCCCTAGGTTTGTCTCTCTACAAGTGCCCTCACTATGATTGATTTGCTTATTTCTCCTCTGAGTCCTCCCTCCTACATGGGGCTTGGTCAAAGTTGTCATTCGACAACAACCTTAGGATTTTGCATTGATTTCCATTCTCTCCAACTTTGAGAAAGAGGTTAATGACAATGTAATGATGGCCACCCTTATGTTTGATACAAACTTTTTCTTGGCTTCATGCTTCAGTATATAATGAGCTAATGTTCTTTTACGTTTCATCCAGTATGGTTACATCACATTTTTTAGGTTAAAAACCAAGCCAAGTATACATGCTCGATTCTCTCCTTTCTACTCTACTTAAAGTAATGTGCCCATTGGATATCATTTGCATTGTCCAAGGCATATTTTTCATCATTATTCACCACCTATCATGCACAAGGGTCAAAAAACATGCATCAGGGTGTCTCATTCAAATGTGTGAGTCTCCAATGGCCACAATAATTTGCATAGGAATTAAGCATTCCCATTGGATCTCATTTGCATGGTTGGGTTTCTTTTTTTTCTTGTCTTTCTCACCACCCATCATGCACAAGGGTTAAAAAAAGGCATCAGGTGTCTCATCAAATGTGCAAGTCTCCTATGGGTACAATATTTTTCATGGGCCTTACTCAAACTTGCTTAAATTACCATACAAATTTTCATGCTCATTAGATATCATGTGCATGGTGGGGGATGGATTTTTTCTCAATTTTCAACACCAGCCCCGTCATGCACAAGGGTCAATAATCATACATTAGGGTGTCTCATTCGAACTTGCACAACTATCCAATGGGAACATAACTTTGGAGAGGCATTAACCTCACTAACAATAAGTCACATGTAAAGCATCGTGTCCATCAAATAGCATTTGAAAGGTCAGGATGATCTTGTTCTTGTTTTCCACCACCCGTCATGTACAAGGGTTAAAAAGCACGCATTAGCATGTCTCATTCAAACCTATGACTCTCTTATTTTGACAATATACTTTAGAGAGGATGTAAGATCACTTATTTAAGTCCCATGCAACACATTGTTCCCATCGGATATTATTTTCATGATAGGGGATGCTATTTCTCTTATTTTTCACCATCCATCATGCACAAGGTCAAAATCCACTCATGAGGGTGTCTCATTCAAACCTGTGAGTCTCCAAGGAACATAATAATTTTTCTAGGCATTAAAACCATCAAATTTAAGATTTTAATTTTTTCTTGTGCCCATTAGATATAATTTGCATTGTCAAAGATGCATTTCTCTTTGTTTTTCACCATCCATCATGCACAAAGCTTTAAAAAAAGCATTGGGATGTCTTATTCAAACGTGCAAGTGGCCAATGGGCATGATAATTTGTACTCATATAATTATCACATAAATTGTGTCCCATCCAAAGTATCATTCCCATCTAATATGTTTTTGATGGTTGGACATGCATTATACCATGTTTTTTTACCACATGTCATGCCACATGGGTAAAAAAACACTCATCGGGTTGCCTTATTTGAACGTGCGAGTCTCTGATGGGCATGATACTTTGTACATACCTTAATATCACTATGATACCATGTTTCTCACCACCCCTCATGCATAAGGGCCAAAAAACATGCATCACTATGTCTTATATGAAAGTGGGAGTCTCCAATGGGCATGATACTTTTCACACACCTTAATTATCCACATTGAGTCTTGTGAAAAGTATTGCACTTATCAAATATGGTTTGGATGGTTGGGGATAAGTACTTTTCCTTGTTTTTCATTGCCCCTCATGCACAAGGGACAAAAATAACACTTCAAGGTGTCTTATTCAAATGTACAAGTCTCCGTTGAGCATGATAATTTTCAAAAACCTAGATATCACCTACCTTAAGGCTTGTGTAAATTATAATGCCCATTAAATATGGTTTTCATGGTCAGGAAAGCATTATATTTTCATCACCCATCATGCACAAGGGTAAGGAAACACACTTCATGGTGCCTTATTCGAACATGCGAGTCCTCTCTCAAAACAACACTTTGAATGCCCTTAAGTTTCACCTAAGTTAAGGCCTATAAAATCATTTTTCCCATAAAAAATGGCCTACACATTAATCACTTCTTGTGCGATAGACAAGATGCATTAGCAGGACATTCAAGACCATTACAGATTAGGTCTTAGATGAAAAACATGTATTTCATTAACTTTGGAGTGATGCACTCTCCAAATTCATTTTTATAAGTACTTTTGGAAAGTGCACTCTCCAAATTCAAGTTTATACGTACTTTTGGAGTACTTTAGGATAATTTTTTTCCCAAAAATCCACTCTTGAAAAAAATAATAAAACAAAAAAATAAGATAATTTTGTAAGTTTTTGGAAGTAGAAAAAAATGAAAATTGTAAAATTTAATGTAATATCTTATAGAGACTTTCATATAATGTAAGAATAGCATGACATTACATCAAAAGTGAATAGCATGATCATACATCAAAGGCAAAGTTGCATCAAAAGCATTGCAAGGGAGGGAGAAAGAGAGGGAAAGGGAGAGGGAAGGAGGGAGAGAGGGGAAGGAAGGGGGAAGGGAAGGGGAGGGGGAAGGTAAGGGGAGGGGAGGGGAGGGGAGGGGGAAGGGAAGGGGAAGGGAAGGGAAGGGAAGGGATGGGGAAGGGAAGAGAATGGAAGGGGAAGGGAAAGGAAGGGAAGGGCAAGGGAAGGGGAAGGGAAGGGAAGGGAGAAACAGGGGAAGGGAAAAGAGAGGGGAAGGGAAAGAGGGGAGGGTGAGCACAAATGTGGCTATGGCCACACTCCCCCACCCTCTTCCCACTCTCTCTCCCCCTCCCCTCTTTCCCTTCTCCCTCCCCCCCCTCTCCCCTCCCCTCTCCTCTTCTCTACTCTCGTGTGGCCATGACCGCACAAGAGGGGAGGGGAGGGGATAAAAGGGGAGGGGCAAAGGGGGAGTGGAGAAGGGGGTGGAGAGAGAGAGAGAGAGGGGGGGGGGAGGCATGGTTATGGACTCACCCCCCCCCTCTCCCCTACTATCTCCTCTCCCCCTCCCCTACCTAATATCTCGGCATGGTTGCGGTTGTGGTCATGTCCAAAAGACAAAACCTCCCAAAAAAAGTCATTTTTTTGTGGCCACAGCTACGTGAGTATGGTGTTTGGAGTAGAAGCAGGAGGGGACAGAAAGGAGAGGAGAGGCAAAGAAAAAGGCAAAGGGAAGGAGGAGAGGGAGAGGAGATAGGAGGGGGAGGAGAGGGGGAGGCGGGAGGACAAGAGAAAGGGAGAGGAAAGGGAAGGGGAAGATGAAGGGGAAAGGGAGGGGGATGGGGAGGCATAGGGGGAGGGGGAGGAGGAGGGGAGGGAGAGCCTTTTGTGAGTTATGGGAGGACTAAGAGTCGATCTATAGTCCACAAAACCCTAAAAGAATTCAAATTTCATGCTCTCCATCTTCCTTCCTAGAAATCAAACTTCCCACTCTCCCTACTCCCCCTCTTATCCCCTCCCTTTTATAGAACTCAGATTTCCTGCTCCCCTCCCCTCCCCCTCCTATCCCCTCTCTACTCCCCTCCCCTCCCATCCCCTCCCTTCCCTTCTCTTCCCTCCCCTCCCCTCCCCTCCCCACCCCTCTCTTGTCTTCCCTTCCCTTCCCTCTCCCTCTCCCCTCCTCTCCCTGCCCTTCCCCCCCTTCCTGCCCTCTTCTCCCCCTTTCCTTCCGTTCCCCTGTCCACCATTCCATCCATTCCCTTTTTTCTCTTCCCTCTTGCAATCGTGGTATCCTTTTTTTTTTTTTTAACAAAAAAATATATAATTCCTTTCATAGACTTGGATTATAGTCACTCTTTTTTCCTTTCGCCGATCATACATAAGGTATGCTTATGAAACTTTGCAAATACCTTTACCATGTTTAAATCCTACATCCTAAATTATATACCATATAACCCAAACCTTGAATCCTATACCTATCCCTTATAGCCTAAACTCGCATCCCTATACATTAAGACCTAACCCCTATAGCCTAAACTCTAATCCCTATATGTGCACAAGTGACAAAAAGCATGCATCAAAGTGTCTCGTTCGCACATGCAAGTCTTTGATGGAGACTATACTAAGTATGGGTCTCAATCTCAGCCACTTTAAGTCTCATGCAAAGAACTATGTCCATCAGATATTGTTTGCATGGTTGGGGACACATTTTCCCTTTTTTTTCATCATCCATCATGCACAAGGGTAAAAAAACATGCATTGGGGTGCCTCATTCACATGTGTGAGTCTTTGATGGGAATAAAACTTTGCATGGGCCTCAATATCATCTACGTTAAGGACCACACAAAGTATCTTTCCCATCGACTATCATTTTCATGATCAAGGGTGCATTTTTTCTTGTTTTTCACCACTCATCATGCACAAGAGTCATAAAACATGCATCTGGGTGGCTCATTTGAATGTGAGAGTCTCCAATGGCATGATACATAGAACAAGACTCAATCTCACTCAACTTAAGTATTGTGCAAAGAATTGTGCCCATCATATATTGTTTGCATGGTCAAGGACATATTTTTCCTTGTTTTTTACCACCCATCATGCACAGGTCAAAAAGCATGCATCAAGGTGCCTCATTTGAATGTACGAGCCTCTGATGGGGCACGATACTTTTCACAAACTTCAATTTAGAACAATTTAAGGCCCATGTAGATTATCATTCCCATCGGATATCATTTTCATGATCGAGAATGCATTTTTTTTTCTTCATCACCCATCATGCACAAGGGTGAAAAATCATGCATCAAGGTGTCTAATTCAACCTGCGAGTTTCTAATGGATAGGATACTATTACTAGGCCTTAAAATCACCCTCTTTAAGCACCATGCAAATTTTCAAGCCCATTGGATATCCTTTTCATGGTCAAGGATGTATTTTTACTTGTTTTTCACCTCCCATCATGCACAAAGGTAAAAAATTGCACATTGGTGTACCTCACATAAATGTGCAAGCTCAGATCGGTATGATACTTTTCATGATCCTCAATCACATAAAATTTAAGGCCCATGAATCTACACATACTTATGGCTTACAACATTCAAGACTTGATTGCTACCATTGGGGAGGAGCATGAGCTTCAAGAAGAGGAGACTCAATGTTCACCCTTGAAAGCATCATAGCCTCCAAACAAAGTAGAGACTTAGTGTACACCTTTGAAAGCGTCATAGCCTCCAGAGGAAGTAGAGACTTATTGTACACCCTTGAAAGCATCATAGGCTCCACATGAAGTAGAGACTCACTGTACACCCTTGAAATCATCATAGCATCTTGAGGAAGTAGACACTCAATGTACACCCTTGAAAGCATCACAACCTCTAGAGGAATCATCACAAGGGTCTACACAAGGGAAGGCCACACTAAGGAATGCCACACCATAGAAGGCCACACCACTAGTCTACACTAAGAAGGCCACACCAACAAAGGCCATACGAGGACTCTCAAATGAAAAAATAGAAGAGGAATGAAATCTTCACAACCTCCACAAGAAGAATCATAGGAGTCTACTCCACATTTTACATATAAAGAAGCATCAAAGGAGTCTACACATTCTACATAGAATCATTTACTATTGTGGAGGATGTAGCCAATGGCCTTAACCCAAAGCCAAATTTTCTTATAATAACAAAAACACATTCCATGTAAATACAACTGTCATGTGCTCTTCTTTAGTTATGTGTCTTGATGTTTTTTAATTATATTAAATTTCCAAATGCATGGGAGCATGTTCTCCTAATGGTTACTCCATGTCCTTTTTTAAGATTATATGAGTGTTCTTTTAAAATTGTATAAAATGGTGTTAATGCATTTTTATATTTATAGGAAGTTCTATCATGTTAGATGTAAGTGTTTCATGATATCTTTTAATTTTTCAAGTTTAATGTCTCTTGATCTTTTTAGTTATATTAAAAGTCTACTCACACATTTATAATTCTTTTGAATTATAATAAGTGTCTCATGATGCTATTTTTTGAGTTTTGTTATCGAAAATGTCTCATGATGATCTTTTAAGTTTCCTAGAGAGAGATACTATGGTTACTTAATGGTTATAATATGGTAGTATAAAACAAACATGCAATCTTTATTAAATGTTAAGTTAAATTTCATAACTTTAGTTTTTTTCTCTAAAAAACTTTAAGAACTATTAGCTTATTTTTTTGTCGTAATTTATTTTATAAGAAGTGTTTTTTCATCCAAAAGTACTTATAAAAATGGATTTGGAGAGTGCTCCAGTCCAAAATTATTGTATACAGTGTTGTATATAATACTAGACCAAAGTGAGATGAATACAACCGATTGAGGTGAGCCATCACCCAACTATGATCATATTTCAACCTAAACACATCATCAGGGGGGCCAGATGAATTAGATCGTCTAAAGCGAGTCATCACCCAAACTTGAATGATAGATAGAGTGCATAAACATACACATAAACACACACATCTCTCTCCCTCACTATAACATGATTGTATATTTATGATGCTTACCTCCTGATGTTTTGCAGGCCTTCGAATTTTTTGTATGTTGTGGCTACGGAATCGTTGGGATAAGTTTTTTAATTCAAAAACCATCAGTATTACCATATGGCTATATCACCATCAGTATCACTGTTAGTATTATCATGGGTACCCGATGGAAATATCAACGTTATTATTAACTCTAGTAAAATATTTACCAACTAATGTTCTGACAAGAATATCGACTCCGAAATTCCCAACGAAATTTACAGAACATTGTTTACAGTAGGAGCCAAAACTATTTTCCATTGCGAATATGATCATTCTGAACATAAGAAATCTAAGAGGATGTACACCAAGTTTGAATTAAAATTTCTCATATATTCATGATGAGCTTAATATACAAATTAATGTTATGCAAGTATAAATGTGACATGGGCCAACTTGGATAAGAAGCCTTCTTGATGGCAAAAGGATCAAATACTAGTGTTTACATCAAATGATGTGTCTTTGGCCAAGTCTATCATGCCAACAAATAAGTTAAACTCTAGTTCTATGCTCAACTCGCCTATCATCATGATCTATATAACTACGTAAGACTTGCTACTCTAATTCACCCTCTTTAATAATATCAAAGGATACAAGCTTCTTCCCCAATGTCATGATCTCCACCCTCCTCTGTTATGATGTTCTTTCCACCTTCTTATTGGTCCATATCATGATCTTCATCATTTTTTATCGATCCATTGGGATCAACTAGATCCATTGGCATCTTCATATCCACATCCCTATATTCAAAAGTTGGTTTACTTCCATGAGCAAGTTGGTCCACATACCACCATCTTGGATTAGAACAATTTGGATGAAAGATTACCTATGTTCAAGATTTAAATTCCATTATTTATATTTTATTTATGCTTAAGTATGAACATATGTATGTTTTGAGTGTTTAAAAACAAAGATGTACATACCCGTTTATATTGTTTGGGAAGAACAAAAAAATTAGTTTCATTGGTCCAAAGTTTGGTGGTCTATGGAAAAAACACCACTACTATCTTTCTTGAATGTAGCATTGGGACTATTGTAGATATTTATAAACCATTTTAGATCAAGAATAAAAATAGTAAATAGTCTAAATCCAACTTCATAGATTTCATGTATGGTACCACAATAATCTAATTGTGAGGAAAGGAGTTAGTCGCCGATGCACTTGCTTGGCTATCTTGTATAAATTTTTCCATGACTCCATAATCAAATTTGTCTCTCTTTGAATTAATGCATTCCACACAAAAATGTGATCTATATGACCATAATGCATTGTACTTTTTGTACTATCCACACAAAAAAAATAATGAGGTTGTATTTCATAGTAGCGATTGTGGTCATGATTAACTATATAAAGTAAATCAAAAAGTAAGAACCTTACATGTAGATCACATCCTCATACAAACTCCCACTCTTGCTAGGTTATCATCTCTCCATCACCTTCAACTTTATGAAGAGCTTGTTGTAGCCAATCGCATGACATGTATTTTGGGAGAAAAGCAAGGTCTTGTGGATATGGTTGCAGTCACCTATGCAAGGATCTAAATCTCCTACTTGCATTTTCTCTTTCTTTTTTTGCCTCTCCATATCCCTAAATAAAATTTTGCACGTCCTTGCTATTGAGGATACAAAACTTATTGAATTTCTCCCTTAGCTCTTTGCTCTTTGCTCTTTGCTCTTTGCCCATCTTTCTCTGAATCCCTTTCCTTGAGCAACCTCGACACCGATATGATCATCACCGGTATTATGCCGAGTGTGTAGCATATGAAGATCCATGGATGTAAGAAACTCAAAGATCTATACCAATGACTCTTGCACAAGACAATCATCTGCCATGCTTCCCTCAGGCCTTGCTTTTTGCCTTACAAATCCCTTCACAAGCAAGTGCACTTGATTCATCATTATTCTTGAGGGAAAGTGCTTCTCAAGCAAGAACATAGCTTTGATGAAGTCCACCCTAGCCTTCTCGATACTCAATAAAGAGATCACTTTTTTGGGATATCCATATGTTTCACTTATCCATACAAGATTCAAAAATTATGCATCATTCAAAATTAAATAGGATATAAGGTAATATAATAGTAAGCATAGTTCACAATACCACTAATCTTGTAGATACCTTCTATAACATCTTATAATAAACGTCCTTTTACTATAATTTGAAGGACAAACTACTCCAAGCAATGAAAGAGTTATAGCAATCTATCACATTCGTAGTTATAGTAATGCACACATTTATAAGAGCAACCATTGCTTGCATCATGTCTATCACTAGAAACCTCAATTTGCAGGCATCTGCTAAGTTAGACAACTCGAATTGTGGCAAATGAAAATACCAAATGGATACCATTCTTATACTTCAAGATAAATGGGAGTACATAGATGGGTCTACACCTCACCCATCTAGTGTACCAGCAGCAGTAGCAGTAACTCCCACAATTTCCATAGCACAAACAAAAGGGTCTACACCTACACCACTGGTGTCCACACTTGCAGATGATTCTGCTATTGATTGAGCATGAGTAGATTGGCAGAAGAAAGACAAACATGCATACCATTTTGATCAAACAACTCAACACAGTGTGAAGAAATCTTAAGAAGCATGGGATATGTTTGTAGCTCTTTACAAGTCTAAGAACACATCCAAGATTCTCACTGAGAAACCATATCAACCAGAGTTATTGCAGTAGCAATGAAATTGGTCATGCTTACGTACTCATGATTAAGGATTACAACAATCCACTCACAACAATAAGAGAGACTATGAATCCCACAAAAATGGTTCAAGTCATCTTGAATGGACTAGGAGAGGGATATGAGAATATACTCTAGAGTATTGCCATTCAAAGGAAAATTCCAACACTAGAAGAGTTACAATCAGTGTTACTTGGTGAAGAACTCAAGATTCGGGCCATTCAACCATGCATAGGTCATTCCAATGATGAAGCATTCATAGCCTTAGATACACGTAGAGGTAGATGCAGACTATCTCAAAGAAATGGTCAATATCATCCATCAGCATCAACATTAGCATCTACAATAGTAACAGCAACAAAATCATCTACATAGCAACATCAGCATCAGTATCTAAGAAAAACTCATTCCAACAGAGTAAAATTTCATGGAAGAGGGAATTCATCCACCAACCTATCAAACATTTAGTGAAACTGCTATCATAAGTTTGGACACTATGAAAGAGATTGATGCAAGAAGCGGTATGACTAAGGAGGTCAATCTAGCAACAACAATTGAGGGAATTTCTATGGAAGATAAAATCATCGTGTTGGACATTCAAGTCACAGTCCATTATGCTAATGAATCTCAATATATGTATCTTGCAAGTCAAGATATATAGAAGACTAACGCAGTGTACATTGACATAGATTCAAATATTAATTAACATCTGGCTAAGTCAGAGGGGGGTGTTGAAGCATTGCAGCCTTAGCTTTCTGAGAAAGCTATTTGGTTCTGGAAAGCTTTGCTTTTAGAAAGCAAAAGCATAGCATGCTTTCCTTCCATCTCCTATAAAAGGAGATTAATTGTAATCGATTTGCAACTTAATACAAGTATTGTTTTGGGGGAATTCTCTCTTCATTATTCGTATCATGTTTAACATATATACACCCCCACAAGCACAAGCCACACCCACGTACACTGAGAAACCATATCAACCAGAGTTTTTGCAATAGCAATGAAATTGTTCATGCTTATGTACTCATGATTAAGGATTACAACAATCCACTCGTAGCAATAAGAGAGACTATGAATCCCACAAAAATGGTTCAAGTCATCTTGAATGGACTAGGAGAGGGATATGAGAATATAGTCTAGAGTATTGCCATTCAGAGGAAAATTCCAACACTAGAAGAGTTACAATCAATGTTACTTGGTGAAGAACTCAAGATTCAGGCCATTCAAGCAAGCATAGGTCATTCCAATGATGAAGCATTCATAGCCTTAGATACACGTAGAGGCAGAGGTAGACCATCTCAAAGAAATGGTCAGCAGCATCCATTAGCATCAACATTAGCATCTACAATAGCAACAGCAAAAAAATCATCTACATAGCAACATCAGCATCAGTATCCAAGAGAAAATCATTCCAATAGAGTAAAATTTCATGGAAGAGGGAATTCATCCACCAACCTATCAAACATTTAGTGAAACTGCTATCATAAGTGACATGTCCATATCTCTTGTGCCATACTACAGAAAGTGGCATCGGTTGTTGGTGAGCTGACATGGCATGCAAGTCTAGAACTCAAGCTAGCATGCAAAATAAGCATCCTTCGTTGACTACTTTTCCTACTAGCTGATATCCATTGGATTTATATTTAATTGTGCATTCATCTCCATCGAAGATGGCTTGATAGTTGTTTCCTTGCATTTGTCCAACTAACAAGATGTTCTTGCTGAGCTTGAGAACATAGAGTACATCTTTTACCAATCTCTTCGTATTAGTGAAATTGTTCATAGGGACAATGCCTTTCCCTTGAAGTAGATTCGGTAAGTTATCTGCAGTGTAGATAAGTGTAGATAATGTTCTTTGGTCCTTCTAATGGTTTTATCTTTGTAAACCATCCTGATCCTTTTTCATATGAGATGATGCACTGTTGTCTATGTACCAAGAATCTTGATCAGCTTGATCAACTTGAGAACTGCATTCGCCTTAGGAATTACAATCTATGTCAATGTACACTGCGTTAGTCTTCTATATATCTTGACTTGCAAGATACATATATTGAGATTCATTAGCATAATGGACTATAACTTGAATGTCCAACATGATGATTTTATCTTCCACAAAAATTCCCTCTATTGTTGTTGCTAGATTGGCCTCCTTATTCATACCGCTTCTTGTATCAATCGCTTGATACAATTGAGAAATTAGGATATGGCATTTGGAATTATGAAACTATAGTTTCTAGGAAAAATTTGTGAAGCATGTTGCTTTGGTAAACAAAACAAAACCAATTTTGGTAGAAGCACCTCTTGATAAAGAGGCCTTCTTGATTTGATACATATAGATGTATGGGGTTATGCACAAACCCGCAACATCAATGGCTCACTTTACTACTTGACTTTCATCAGCAACTATAGCAGATAATATTGGGTCCATTTTTTGAAAGAGAAATCTTAAGTCTTTTCCAGATTTCAAGATTTCAAAGCCATGGTAGAGAAACAAACAAGTAGAAAGATCAAAGTCTTGAGATCAGACGGAGGAGTTGCATACATGTCTTCAACATTCATGAAATTTTACAGAAGCAATGGCATTCAAAGATAGTTCACTTATGCAGATACTCCTCAGCAGAATGCTATTGTTGAAAGGAAGAATGGGACTTTAGTAGGACATTGCTAGAGAAATGCTCAGTGAGAATAATCTTCCGAATCAGTATTGGGCAGAAGCAATTGCCATGGCAAACAACTTGCTTAATCGGCTTTTGACTGAACCAATTCAAGGTATGACACCTTATTCATTAGATACAAGCCACGCATTGGGCATCTCCAGATATTTGGTTGCATAGCATATGCCCATATACATGACAATTATCGTAGAAAGTTGGATGTAAAGTCACGTAAATGCATTATGGTTGGCTGGAGTGAAGAAAGCAAATCATACAAGTTGTATGATCCCATCAACCAAAAATTTATAATCTCTAGAGATGTAATTTTTTATGAAGAACGAGAATGAAAAACATTAAAAACTCAGGAGGTGGTCACAACGAGTACTCAAAACCTATAGAAAGGTTGATGAAGAAGAGCAAGAATTACAAACCAATTATACTCTTATGAATACACAAGAGCCAGTGTACTTTGAAGATGTAGTTAACAAGCCAAAAGGGCAAACTGTTATGAATGAAGAAATGGAAGCGTTACACATAAAAAACACTCGAGATTCCACCATCCTAAAAGAAGGCCATTGCAAAAACATGGGTTTACAAAGTGAAGTACAATCCAGATGGAAGCATTGAAAGATAAAAGCCCAGACGAATTGGAAAAGGTTTTGCACATCAATATGGTCAAAAATATGATGAGACTTATGCCCCAGTTAGCGAGCATGGATTCCATATAATTTTTTATATCACTAGTGACACTCAAATGATGGAAAGCATACCAACTAGATGTCAAAAATTCTTTTCTTGATGGTTATCTAGACGAGGAATTCTACATGCAGCAATCATTAGAGTATTGAACCAAGGAAAGAGTATCAGGTTTTCCATTTAAGAAAAGTCTCTATGACTTAAAGCAAGCACCCAGAAGTTGGTACATTAGAATTGACATGTATTTTGGTGATCTGGGTACATGAAGTCCAATGAAGATCATACTCTCTACTAAAAAGTGCAAGGGGAAGCCATTACTATTGCAATTTTATATGTAGATGATATAATTGTGATAGGAAGTAATGAAAGCTTTATCAACAAGCTGAAACAAGACTTATTTATAGAGTTTGACATGAAAGATCTTGGACTTATGCATTATTTTCTTGGAATTGAGTTCTGGAGAGACTCAAGTAGCACCTTCATGAGCGAGCAAAAATATGTGGATAGTCTCTCGAAGAAGTTCCATATGGCAGAGTGCAAGATTGCAGCCACTCCCATGGAGCAAAGCTTGAAACATACCAAAGATATAGAAAATCCTACCGCCAATGACAAGTACTATTGGCAGCTCATCGGATCTCTTATATATCTGACTATCACAAGGCCAGATATTTGTTATGCATTAAGTTCACTTGCATAGTTTATGGCAAATCCAAAATAGTCTCAATGAAATGCAGCCAAAAGAGTTTGGAGATACATCAGAGGTACAAGACAGTTTAGATAGACTCCAAAGGAAGTCATCCAAGGTTGCATGGATACTATGACAATGACTATAGGAGATCATGAGACTAGAAGATCCACATAAGGCTATCCATTTTTCCTTGGTCAAGGAGCTATATCATGGTTGTCAAACAAGCAACCAATTGTTTCCTTGTCTTCAATAGAAGCAGAATATATGTCACTCACAACAGGTGCATGTGATGCTATATTGACAAGAATTTTTTGAAAGACTTATACATTTCCAATTGAAATGCCTTGAATTTTTTAGAAGACTAAGATCATTTAAATTCTTGATGGAAAAGATATATTGCCACATGCTAAATTGGCGCTATTTAATAGTCAATTCTCAATTCCTTAGGATCACCCAGACCTTCATTTTTTCACCTTCAAGTCTACCTTCATCAAATATTTCATCTCATTGACAAATTATTGACAACATCTATATGAGTACATCTATTACCAAAAATTTGGTTCTTTGTTCTTTCTATAAGTCGTGCTTCTTCTAAACAAGGTCATCGATGAAATCATTACATGAGCACATAAGCTTACATACAGTGAGAAATTGACAAAGGAGCCATAAATAAACAATCATAAATAAAAAAATTAAATGGTACACAAAACAAAACCCATTCCTAGGAGAAGAAAGCTAACAAATGATGTGTGAATGAAATATTGCACATATTTGTGACTTCATGTAGATGCCACTTGTGAATCATTTTGAATAGTGGGCATATTCATAAGATCTTCCTATCACACTTTTGCTCATCTCATTGACCTCTGCTCCATCTCTTGAGAAAATGTGCCTACATATACCTCATTTTGAAAAATACAGAGACTCGTTTAAAGATGTTGTAAACCAAATTTACAAGCAAGGGCCTATATGATGCATGAACTTAGAGTGGAGACACGCGTTTTACATTTCTATGCATATAGACCTAATGGAACCTATGTGCTAGATAATATCTTCTTGTAACCATACAAGATAAAACCCAATATTAAAGGCTAAATTTGTACTTATGTTCCTTCATTTAGGAAATATACCTAGCAGATATTTGGACTTTCGCACCACTAGCTAGCTCATATGCTCCAAGTTTTCTATTGAGCATTTGAATAGCATTCTTGACCTGAATTTAAGGAAAGAATGTGATGGACATGCTTTGGTGGAGGGACAAGTTCTTCAAATTTTAATGATATGCAAAGGTGGTGGCATGCGTGAACAAGATGCAAAAAGAGGCATGATCATCTTCTACAAGGTTGTTATGCGACAAAAAGGAGTGACAGGCACATAATTAATTTGGCACCGGCATGTATTAGTGGTGCATAAGGAAAATTTAAGAGAGAACATCCTATGCAGACATAATAGAAGTTCTAATTGGATTAAACAATCTATAATGTGCACCACACCTTGTAGAGTCTTGGCCTATATGATAGTCTACGACGTTTACCCCATGTAAGACTTAGAGTCATTAGCTAATACACCATGGCATGTAGTGACACATTATGCATCGTGTATGGTACATCATAGTTGCATTATCAAAAGATGGACTTGAGTTAAAGTTTGATAGTTGCACACAAGCCAAACCAACCTTGTCATTGCAACTCCTCTAGATGCAAAACTATAAAAACTTTGTCCTCTCAATCCAAAAGTGCCATTAAGCTTACCAAAAAAATTAGGTTCCATCAAAACTAAGTGATATTTACCAACTCCTCTCTAAATCTTCTCACAAGGATGTAAAAGAAGTAGTCTCACTACTAGTATTGTGTTACTATCACATATTCATGATATGTTTTCCCATGTTTCTTGTAAGCTAACAGAACCAAATGTCCCCTTGCCAACTAGACTCTTCTAAATGTTAATTTTATCAATGTCGTGACAAATGTTTCAAAAGGTGAATCTCAACTTATTGGCTCTTTGTGCAAAAATGTAAACACTCATTTCACATGTGGCAAGGGAAGGGCTACATATTTCAAATTTGTCTTACATTTTTTTAGCATATCTTTATCATATGGAGGGACATTGAAAAAAAACTTAATCAATTGTACAACCTATGAACGGTTAGAAAGAAAGCACACAATGTGTATATAGTTCCTAATAATCATCAAGGTTCTTGCATGATGGGAGACCACATAAAAGGAAGCTAGATTAGCACAAGGGAAACTTTGCTATCATTTGTCCGCTATACTTCATCTTTGGTATAAAGTTTTTCATTGCATATACAAAGAAATACATGCTTTACTAGTTGCAATTTCAACCTTCCAAAGCTCCAAAATGCCTTGAGGGTATGAGAAAAGTAGCTCAGCTCCTTTATTGCTACAACACCACTTATAACCAATCATAAATAAGGTGCCCCTTACTCCACCGCATTAAAAGAGAGCTCAACAGACACAGATACGAGAGCTTCACACCTCATCAAAGAGCCACTAGGTTACCTGGATATATGGAACCTCTGCATATACTAGAAGTGTTAGCTCTGAGCACCTAACACTCTCCTGACATTTAGCTACTTCTACTATTTTGTTCACTAGCTTAGCACTTTAGCTTTCAGCAAGGGCCTCAGTGAGCCCTTTGCTTTAGCCCTTGGTGGCTTGTATGAGTTACCTTTTGGCTTTGCATTTGTCTCATAGGACCGCCATGCCTCCCGCAGACGTTAATGCATCTCTCTCTCTCTCTCTCTCTCTCTCTCTCTCTATATCTCTCTATCTCTCAATTTTATTCATGCCCAAGCCACTGGCCTCTCTCTCTCTCTCTCCAATCAACTCATCAAGATCATCATCCTCTATCGACATATTCCAATGCTCCATCACAGTTTTTAAAATTCAAAAAAATAAAGGCAATGCTCACGAGTACTTGTACCTCTTGTTTCTTTCCACCGAAAAGTTCAATTAATGGCACAAATTTATATTTGTCACTCTTTCCTCAAAAGTTATTGTCAAAAGCTTTTATGAATTTCATGAGATTTTGCTTCAAGAAAACCTTTGTGGCACATATATATTGCTGCCCCCCCCCCCCCCTCTTCCCTACTTTAGATTCTAATCATGCAATTTAAGTCAAGGAGAAGAAACTCCAGGAACAATCGGAGTGGAAAGATAAGTGCATAAAAATAAGGACAAACCTATTCAAGTAAGGGCCCAACATATTGGAGGGTCCCCAAATGCCAACAAAGACCAAACAAAACATGAATTGGGAACAAGATGATGGCGTACTATATGATGGAAGTCTTATGCCAAATCCTAACCATAAGCAAAGCCCTCAGAGATGCCAAAAGAGGCAATGAGATTGTTTATAGATACTTATTCATACTCTTTGGGTTTCTAAAACTATATTTGCCAATCCCATTGGCTTACAAGTCATTAATAATAGTATGTCTACTTAACCCCCATGCAATTCCCATTCTTCTTCTCTACAAACTATATTGATTCAAAAGACATGGTTATTCCTCCGAGTTGATGGCCCTTTCTATGCAGAGCGATTGCACACAATCACGTATTCAAAATTCATGGGAAAAGACATTAACAACCATGCAACTTTAAATGGTACCAAAAAATTTCACATATAAAAGAATATAATGTATGATCTTATTTAAAAGCAGTGACTTTTCATTCAAATATAAAAGGAGTATAAAAAATAATAGCCCCAAAACTTTGCCTTAAAATTACATGTTTATGTGTGCTAAAGTTCAAGGATTTCTCCCATAGATGTCATAGAAGTGTGGGCATCTTATGAGCACATGCTTCTCTGTCTCCACCTCGTGCCCATCACAAAGTTACACGTCTCAACTCACGATGATGTCATGTGGCCTTCTTGTCCGAGAGAGAGAGAGAGAGAGAGAGAGAGAGAGAGAGAGAGAGCACTTTTAAGCATTTTGTTTGCAATGGTTTGCAATCATTTTTTTTAATGCTAGCCTATGATTATAATGCTATCACAAGCTATGGACAAAATCCCCGACGATTTGAATTTCGCCCTCTTTAACAATAATGAAGAATATTTTTCAGCTTGCATTTTGAAAAATAATTATATAATTCCAGCATAAAATGAATAGTGACTATGATGAGAATCAACTTTTATATGCAGCACAATGGAAATGTCCTTGTCATATCGAACTAATAGACACATACGCTGCGCAAGTCATGCGAGATAGACTATGCTAGAGGGCATTGATCTAGACAAAGGCGAGTGACCCTCCCATATGAACAGTTGTGACTGCTCACTATATATATGTGTATCGTATGGGCATAACAGAATTGCATTGAGAAATACCTTGGACCGAAAAATGAATTAATCAGAAGAATAAGATAAGTCGTTTACAGAACCTGTGGGAAAAAGAATTTATCGATGAGATAGCATACAAATCTGCTCTTGATTGAGACAGCATACAAATCTTCTCTTGATTGAGACCCTTGGAAAATCAATTTACAAGGAAAAAAAAACCTCCTAGATTGATTGGCAAGACCAGATGTCTGGATGGGGGCAACGATCACACTTTGAAGGAGGCAAGAAAAAGGGCATGTAATGGTACAAACAGACACGGCGATATGCAGTGCTCAATCTGGGTCATCCCTCACCCGTGCATGACTAAACTACAAAGCTTGTGCACTTCAAACTTTGCCGAGCTTTATAGCAGCATGACCGCAATAGCATTAGCTAGGAGCTTTGTAACCACCATGTGACTGCTGTTGAATCTCGTTAAATTCCAAAATTTTCCATCTATTGCCGAATACGCATCTGCCTTACTGTGAAAGGGTATTGCACAAAGTACCAATCTTTCACCCACCTGAGAGCGGTTTTTGCCTATAACGGCTGCGTATCCGTTCTAGTCTCTCTTTATTTTTCTTCTTTCTTTCCAGCCGCATATGGTAGTGTTCCCGGCGCTCTCTCTCAAAAACCCCTTGCCAAAACACTTCACCAGTTTGTGGCCAGAGCCATCTGGAGGGATGAAGCTCATCATCAACCTCCTCTGCCAGATCTTCGTCCATACCTTTTAGGGTGTTATAATCAAAAAACTTAACCCACATGTGACCCTGCCTGACATCTAAACTATGATGTTCATGCATAGACCCTGTAAGGGGATCTACAAAAACCATGATACGAGCACTGTGGTAGGCCCAGATATTAACAAGAAGCTCCAACAGCCTGCAATAGCAATGCTTAATCTGGCCAAACACAAAGGAAAAGTCAATAACCAGCACAGTTACAAAAATATGGATAGCTATGCATGTATGCACATATGGATAGATGCATGAATGTTTTGATGGACAGTGGATAAAAGGATCAATACACATGCACATGCATATGGTCACACAAGCATGTGTTCATGTCAACTACGTGTGTGTACGCCTCTCTCTCTCTCTCTCTCTCTCTCTCTCTCTCTCTCTCTCTCTCTGAGCATGCTCAGACATTACACATCACCTCAAATTCTGATATTCCCAGACAGCAGTATCCATGCTCATGATGCTCTGTATAATGCTGAGAATCCAAAGCATCAACAAACATCCTGCACACAAGTCCAGTGATCAGTGTATAATCTTATGCACAAATTCAGGTCTTTAGAGTGTTGTTATTCCCTATTGTCATTCTGCACCGATTCTGATCCTTGACTGTTTTGGGTAAGGATGTAACCTAATGTCTGGGGAAACATGATTATGTGGTAAATGCATCACTGATTAAAGGGAGCAACAAATCACCACAGCACTAATGTGAGATGATACCTGGCAAACATAACAAACTCTAGAAAGGAAGATGTTGGCATTGCCCAACAATGCAAAATTGACCAGTTCCCGCCATCAACTGGCATTGGAGGCAATGATGTCCAGCTTGGTGGCAAACCATACATTTGTTTAAATGTATTTAAAAACACCGACCTGCCATTTCTGTCATTCAGTAAATCTTGGCTACCATAAAGAAACTGAGTGCACACTGTTTACCCCAACAAAAACAACGGAAATCCCTTTCTAAGAATGTATAAGGAAAAAAGGTCTTATTGGCATCAATACATGCCTGCAGTTATTGTTGTTGACAACATCACAGAATGACCAGAAGTCTCGATGGATTAAGTCTCTATTATGAGGATCCTCCCCGGGCATTCCAGCCCAGAAATAAACAGCATCTCCATGACTTGCTACCCTTATTGCTTCTTTTAACCTCTTCTCAGCTTCCATTGACAAGGCAACCTGCATTGCACAGATAGATATTTATACATATTCATATATGAATATTGCATATTTATTGAAAGCCTCGTGGCCTTGCCTTATAACCTGGCGACAGCCCATTTCCATTTGTCACCACACCTTGTTGCATAATATTAATAAAGAGAGAAACATCAGAGATCCACGTACCTTTCTTCCAGTTGCTTGCCAAGGCTGAAAACCAATCCAAGCATTCTTGTGCACCCGGTCAATACGATTGGCAATTGCAAAAAAGGCACCATATTCACAAAGGACTCCACGATAATACGAGTCATTCAAAAGTGGAAGTCGTGATGCAGCATCTATGTCATCATATCCAGACCTCCTTTGTTTTGGTGACTGGAATGGAATAAATTCAGTCCTTGTTAATAAACAAAAACTGGGACCCATCAACCTCACCTAGCATGCTTTGCTCGTTAGCTCAATTCGATAGGACTGATTAAATCGTTTTACATAAGAAAATTGGTATGCCAATTAGTACTAGGTACTCGTCATGTTTCATCAGTTTGCAAAGCAGAGCTTTCATTCCAGAAACACAGAAGATCAGCTGAGTGCACAAGAGTGACCTTTGAGAAACAAGTCCGTTTTATATTATCAGAAGTATAGACAAATAGTTCCAATGTTCTTTTCACTTCTGTCAGTTTCTTAAACTATTAGTTCATTCTAATATCCAACTGTCGTTACATTACTCAAATATTTCAGCCTAAAAGCAAGGTATGCAAGGCCACCATTTTGGAAGGAAGTGAGAAGGGTTCACAAATATCCCTTGGGATGGAAAAGACAAGCTAAGAATCATAGGCGTGCAAGTGATCTTCTATGAGTTCATTTAACAATAGAAAGACAGAGAATTCCTCCCACAGACAGCCTTGCTTGCCGTAATTATCAGGCTAGAAGATCGAGCGAGAGAATTGGACAACTTTTCTCCTCTGATTAGTGTGCAAGCTCAAATAGCAATCTCAGAGAGTAGCAAAGAAAGGTGCTGCACAACAGCAGCATGAATATCTTTTGTGGAAAATAGTATCAATCAAAACACTTTTTTTCATGCCTAGCTTCAAATTGTAATCATAATGATTTTGAGAAGAAAGCTTTTATCCCAACATGTTTAAGAATTTCATAAGATCCTGAATCTTTGACAGATTGTCCATCTATACACATAACTTTCATGTGTTACAAGAATTCAAGAAATGTAGGCACTTACCTGACCTGCACAGAGAGAATCAGCTTCTCTATCATCTAAGAGCAAATAATGGACAGAAATGCGTATGCCAGATCTGGAATTTCCTAGGTTTGGGAACTGAAAGGCATAACAGAACACAGATCAACGTAGTATGCAAGCTCATCGCCGACCCACCAACAACCTAGAATCCAAGACACAAAAATACCATGTGCCAGTCCCATTTGGTTATTTAGTGGTACAAGACCTAACTCCTGGGGCCTTGAAAGCAGTGTCCCCCAACAAAAGGTGATGCCCAACCAAAGCATCCCCGTTCTCTCTTGGCCACACCCTTTCCATCGAGCTCACCAACCGCATAATGGACACCTGGAGAGGCAATGACTCTTTCCTGGAAAGGAAGAAGACTATTATGGAGCCACAAGGAGGACTAATATCACGAGCTATCAATGCACCACTATGTACTATGCAGTGAAAGTTCAGGCATGCAAGAGTACAACTAAAGATCCTAGGCTATAAAAAGCTCACGCATCCCTTTGTTTTAAACATTCAAGTACCAGGCTGGCTTCATCCACATCGACAATCTCCAACTACAGGGGGTATTCATAGATTGAATTAAAAAATAGTGTGTCTTGTTCATGAGAAATTATAGATAAGGTAATTTGAATTAGACTTTGAAGGCATATGATACATAGGATTTACATATACTCAACCCCTTGAGGCCAAAGTCGATCTACATCCACTTACAATAATGCATCTTGTGGCAACTGGTATCCATCCATTATTGCCATCACTTCCATGTGATAAAGGCTAATGAGTTTGGGTTTGTTCCTCGTTTATTCATCCTCCTTTCCATCCTCCAACCCATCAACCATATTTAGACTTTCCATGACATGGGACTGAAGTTGAGTATGGACAAATTGGTTGACTTTCATTCTCCAAGTGTATAATGGTTGCATGTGCATGCTCTTGCATAGGACAAATAACACAAGAGCTTAAGAAATGGTGCACACAGAGACTTTGTTGTATACACATGTCCAGCAGTTAAGTTGCATTGCATGACCATGGTTCTCAATCAAACCAGAGGCATTGATCCATCACTTTCTCAAGCTAAACCATCGAGATCATTGGTCACACACACATTACCCACCATAAGAGATGGAGGCCCTAGGAGATCCTAGCATCAAAGGAGAGGTCGAGCATTTGGCCTCAAGGGCTTAGATTATTGAAAATTTTGGTGCACATTATGGTTCTACATCTAGGCTTATGTTTTGGCCTATGTTCAAACTCTTTAAAGCAAGTCACCTAACCCTGAAAAAACCTGGTGAGAAGAGGAGAGTCCCTTATTATCAATTGTCACAATACCCTATAAGTATAAAGCCATCATTCTTAAAGATAAGGATATATATTGGCTTCAAAAGTTATTTTGCTTTCATAGCAGGGTTGACACCAACAAATGAGCCATCTTTGTCCCGAACATGAGAAGCGGGTCAAAAGCACCAATGAGTAACATGATGCACTCTAGCACAAAGATAAATGCACATTATAACACTTGCCAAATTACAAAACGCCCATTGGATGAACTTGGGGCATATAGGGCCATGATTAATTCCGAAGACACAACGAAGCCTTATAAGGAACGGTGCAGTGATTAAGCATAACAGTATGGTTCTCACACAAGCAAGCAATTGCTCTTTACTGCAAAAATGAAAAGATTTACAAGATCTTTGCATTGGTTGTCATCATCATAGGCCCATCCATTTGATGGATGTCAAAAAATCATTTTTGATGGATACTTGTTCAGTAATTAGATGCATTGACTGAAGCATATACGGAACCAAGGCATCAGCATAAAGTCTCTAGATTTTACGAAATGCTTCCATTCAATCAAGCAAGCTCCATCATTTTGGAATGGCATAGTAGATGTGCAATTGATGAAAATAGGGTTTAAACCATCTCAAGCTGATCTGTCTCGTGTGTTGAAATCGTGTTTGAACATCGTCATACTGGTCATGTATCAAACTCTTTCATTCCAGCTAATTCAAATGACTAGCTCATGTAATTGGATTTGAGATAAAAGATATATAATGCTTCCTTGCAAGAAAGATTTGGAGAATGGTGATGCCATCAAGCTTACACCAGAGGAATAAGCTCATAAATTTCTTCATTGGTGTGGGATGCATGATTCGAATTCCTTCACTACTCCACTCCAGTCTTCAAGTTGGTAACTCAAAGAAAGTTGGGTGGGCATCTTTATTCATTTCACAATATCAGGACCACATTTTTCTCCTGAGTTGGAATACGGGGCAATTTAAGAATCCACTCAAGAAACCTTGTTTACAAGTAGCAAAAATGTTATGCGGTATTTTTACAATTCGCTTGGTAATATGGTTTGAAGTACAACAATAAACGTTCCTTCACATTGATTGAATACAACTTTTTTGTTCCACAAAAAAAGAACCTTCTATACAATGCTTTGACAATCAATATCAGCAATGTGTGAGGGTGCAAACGCGCACGCCCGCGCGAGAGAGAGAATGAAAGAAAGAAAGATGTATTAATGTCCACGGGAGGCATGCCGCCTCGCAGGCCTATGGGGCAAAGTGCACAAAAAAAGAAGACTCATACAAGCCTCAATGGGCTAGAGCAAAGGGCGCTGCTAGGGCCGTTGCTGAGTACTAATCTATGAAAATCACAATCAATCAAGCGTTTCTTTGGGAAAGAAACAATTCAAAACGTTTCTATCCCAAATAAACGTGGCCAAGGGTAGTATTACTGGAAATTGTACGTGTTCAACATCATTTGAACATGCCATATATATGTGGGACATATTTTAGACATTTTTGGCACTAGAGACTACAACCCGACATTTCAAAACTTTTTCACATTTTTTAAACATTTTGAAACGTTCTACGTTTCAAAACGTTTTTTGTGACTATGATACCATGTGTCTACCCCGCTCTCTCGTAGTTGTCTCGATGACTCCAAGGCCAACCTCAGAAGTCTCCTATCAGGTAAGTTCCAAACTTTGTGGATGAACGTTGGCATCAACATGGAGAGGTGTCATGGGCGAACTCTACCTGTACTATCTCATGTGGGACTAAGGGCTTGCTCCGAATCATCCTAGACCCCATAATCACCTGTAGCCGCTCAAATATCCTCCACTCTGTCCTCGGGAGATCGCATTCCCAGAAGGGTGCTGCATACATGTCGAACAGCCAGCACTCGACAGTGGATCCTGAAAGTGTGCCTGGAAACATTGTCTCTCTAGGCAGGCCAACGCACTCTGTCCCCGTATGAGTCGTGTTGTGGCTGCCTGAGATATCAAGAAGATGGGTCCCATGAAAACTCGACTACACTATCTCCACTAGCTCACCACGGTAAGTGAAGCTCTATCGACCAAGCACTTCGCGTGAGGTGTTGAAGATCATTACCGTGGTCTTCCCACGGTTGACTGTCAGGTCTCTCTCTTCTGTGAAGAAGAAGTCAGTGATCCGTTCCTGCCTCCTGATCTTGCCCTTGTGGCAGGTCTAAGTCCACCACCCCCATGTTGTCGTCATATCGGGCTTCACAGATGGGGAGGTGAGTTGCCGACATCTCTATGTGCTAAGTATGGGAGCACAACACCCGGAAGGGACAAAATCTCACGGGTGTAGTCCCTCTTTATCCATGGAGTCGTTGTGAGGGTCCAGTCTTATATGGACTCCATCGGCTTACCTACGGTTTTACCATGGGTGAGGTTGTTTTGATGATATCTCTCCTGATCTTGCCCTTGTGGCAGGCCTAAGTCCACCAGCCCCATGTTGTCGTCATATCGGGCTTCACAGATGGGGAGGTGAGTTGCCGACATCTCTATGTCCTAAGTATGGGAGCACAGCACCCGGAAGCGACAAAATCTCGCAGGTATAAAAAGCCTCTAAGGCCTCTAGGTGTCTTTGCAACCCCACTAAGAGAGAGAGAGAGAGAGAGAGAGAGAGAGAGAGAGAGAGGGAGAGAGAGAGGGAGATTAATATCAGAAGTATCACACAATGCACCACTACGTAGTGAAACTTAAGGCATGAAATAGTACAGCTGAAGATCCTAGGCTATAAAAAGCTCACTTATCCCTTTGTTTTAAACATTCAAGTACTAGGCCGGCTTCATCCACATCAACAATCTCATGATCTCCAACTATATGATCGTTGCACGTGCAAGCTCTTGCATTGGATAAGTAATACAAGAGCTTAAGAAATGGTGCTCGTACAGACTTTGCTGCATAGACATGTCCAGTAGCTAAGTTGCATTGTGTGACCATGGTTCTCAAAAGACAGGCATCGATCCATCACTTTCACTAGCTAAACCATCGAGATAATTGGTCACACACACATTACCCACCATAAGAGATGGAGGCCCTAGGAGATCCTAGCATCAAAGGAGAGGTCAAGCATTTGGCCTCAAGGATTTAGATTATTGAAAATTTTGGTGCACATTATGGTTCTACATCTAGGCTTACGTTTTGGCCTATGTCCAAACTCTTTAAAGCGATTCACCTAATCCTCAAAAAACGAGATGAGAAGAGGACACTCCCTTATTATCAATTGTCACAATACCCAACAAGTATAAAACCATCATTCTTAAAGATGAGGATTCACGAAAATAGGGTTCCAACCATCTCAAGCTGATCCGTCTCATGTGTTGAAATCATGTTTGAACATCATCATACTAGTCTTGTATCCAAATCTTTCATTCTAGCTGATTCAAATTACTAGCTCATATGATTGGATTTGAGATAAAAGACGGATAATGCTTCCTTGCAAGACAGATTTGGAGAACGGTGATGTCATCAAGCTTACAACAAAGATATAAGCTCATAAATTCCTTCATTGGTGTGGGATGCATGATTCAATTCCTTTACTAGTCCACTCAAGTCTTCAAGTTGGTAACTCAAAGAAAGTCGTGTGGGCAGCTTTATTCATTTCACAATATCAGCACCACATTTTTCTCTTGAGTTGGGATACGAGGCAATTTAAGAATCAACTCATGAAGCCTAATACACCGAATCCACTTCAAGGGAGAGGCATTATCCCTATGAACAAATTCACTAGTACAAAAGGATTGGTGAAAGATGTACTCTACGTTCTGATTCCTGAAGCTCAGCAAGAACCTCTTGTCAGTAGGACAAATGACGGAACACATTCCTCTTCTTTATACCATTCATCTGGAAGCCCCCCAATTCTGATTTTCAAAGCATTATCCTTTCTAGCTGCATGTTTTTTAATCTCTTCCTGAATATCAGCTTTGTTGACCTTTGCATCAAACTCCACAATCACTTCTTGCTTGGCTGTCTGCACTTCAGTTTGAACTAGGTTCTTGACTGCAAAGACTAGTTGGGGGTAAGGGGGGAAGCATTACAAGACTTGACAACCTCGTCAATGACTCCCTTCTTACCAGGTCCTTCCAAAACTTGAATTCTAGTTATGGCATCCGCCAGTTGCATCCTCAGCTCTCTCACTTGTTCATGTAGATAGCAAATCTGTTCATGATACCCAATAATGGGTCGGTCAAAAAGACCACCTCGTTCATAGATATGTGCATACGGAGAAGGCGTCGTGGCTGCACATGTGGCGTATCGGGCTCTGCTATTGGAGGTTGCTGGAGTAGAGGGTGATTTTGAAGAGGAGGGTAGGTTGGGCCATTCTTTGCTGCCATATCTCTTGCTACCCCTTGGCTTAGCTAACCCCCCTAGTTGAGCTGGGGTTCAATCCAGCTAGGGGTTCCTAATTCACGAGCCTGCCTACAACCCTGCTGGTTTAGAAGCACTAGTGGTAGTACGGTAGACTGTCTACGAGAGGGGGTACAAGAGGAGCAGACAGGATCAACGAGAGGAGTAGACGGGAGGGCTACGAGAGTGCTACGGGACGAGCATATGGGAGAGCTACCATCAGCGACGGGAGCAACGGTCAGGGATGGGAGCGACGAATATTAGACGCGAAACAATGGGATCAGACTAAAACAGTGACGGGATCAGGCGAGAAGCGCCGGATCAAATGGTCAGTGATGGGAGGGAGAGAGAGTGAGAGAGGTGTATTAATGTCAGCAGGCCAAAAACACCTATGAGACCAAGAACTTGAAATCAAATGAGAGTTACCTACAGCCACCCCCCCCCCCCAAAAAAAAAAAAAAAAGGTGAGAAACTAGACGTGACTATCACACGTCCAAGAAACTATTGATGAGCATAGGAACAACATGAAAAACTCCATGTGTCGGGAGTAGGTCTTGTCATATCATGTCATGTGTCTGTTAGAATTATTGTTATAATTTAGCAGTGACCAATGTAATGTAATAAGTAGGTTAGGGGCACTTTTCCCTCACTTACAGGTTTTTCCCCCTAACCACAGTTAGTTCACTAACTACGGTTAGAGAAGGATAAGGTTTTGTCACTTAGACAAAACCTATCACTCTATTCAGTTGTAACACACTCATCTAATTGCAACTATCGTTTTCAGCTCTCTCTCTCTCCTGCTCCTGCTCTCACACTTTGCTCTCTCCCTACTCTCACATTTGGTATCAGAGCAGTGTTCCTTCCCGGACGTGCTCCCAGCTTCTTGTCCAAGCTCCTCCTGCATCGTCGCCGTACAGCCCCAGCCCGTACTGCCTCCGTACCTTTTCGTACCACCTCGTACAGCCATCGTTGGCTGTTCCATACGTAAGTACCAGGCCCAGCCGCCCTACACCATCTGCACATCGTCCGTACATTTGCTCGTACAACTGCAGCGCTGTTCCGTACATTCTGTACACAGGAGCACACTCTGCATGTACATTCCGTACACAGGCGCCGTACAGCATGCAGCCCCATTCCGTACACAGTTCGCCGTCGCCAGCCGTACAGCTCCTGTACCGTCCGTACAAACTGCCAGTCAGCTCGCCGTACAGATCCGTACATCTGTACAGATTTCGATCGTACAGGCTGAGCTGTACAGTTCCGTACAACTGCATTCAACTGGACTGACAGTTCCGTACTGTTAGTCCGTACAGTTTGAAGGTGGAAAGTTGCATTTTTGCAGGATTTTCTTTGCAGGAGGATATTGGAAAGGTTTTTGTCAGGCTCTTGTGCATACAACCATTGTTTGGCTGTATTTTTGGGAGCAGATTTGGAGGTTTGGCAGACAAATTGCAAATTTAGGGCTTTCAGTTAATTTGCCCTCTTTTGGATGCAATTTCCTTGAAGAAATTTGGGGCTTTTGCAGACAAAGAGCAATTTGTGCAACATTTGGGGCTTTCAGACCATTTGCCCCTTTCTGGTTGCAATTTCAAGCCACCAATTGGGTCTTTTGTGTTGGGAGAGCAATTTGACAGGTTTCAGTTCACACTGCCTTTCTATGAGTGTTTTGAAGCACTTTTGGCAAGTTTTGGGAGAGATCGGATGCTCTGGCAGATTTTTGACAGAGACATTACAGAGATTTGAGTTGCATTTTTAGCCAGTGTTTGGCTGTATTTTTTGGGATTTGTGCACTCCATTCCCAGCAAGGGAATTCAGATTTGCATTTGCTGTATTTTCTTTCTCAGACATGGCCCAGCAAAATCAGAATGATTTCCAGTTCAGTGGTCTCTCACAAGAGGATAAGCTCGATGGTACCAACTACTCCCTCTGGAGTTTTATGGTACGCAATATTCTGATTTCTCGTAATTTGTGGGACTATGTAAATGGGGATGAGTTCCGGCCAGCAAATGTGGCACCTAATACCCCTCCCCAACGAGGAGGCGGCAAAGTTCGTGCACAGGGTACAGCTGCAGCACAAGTTATTGGTGCAATTATACCTACCACTAAAGAGCAACAGAGATGGGATTCACATGATGCTTTAGCTTTGTCGTGTATTTCTCTTTCAGTGAAAAGATTCATCATTCCGCATATCCGGTCGTGTAAGACCTCAAAGGCAGCATGTGATATTTTGGAGAGCATGTACGCAGCTCCGAATGATGCCAGGGTGTCTTTTTTGAAAAGAGAATTGTCTCATACACATATGGAAGAGGGTGACTCCATGTCAGTGCACCTCACAAAGCTACAGGATTTACGAGAGCAGTTGCTGAATATTGATGAGATCATTCATGATTCATAGATGATTACCACTACTCTGAATTCTCTTCCTGGGTCTTATCTCAGCTTTCATACCTCGCTGAATTTGTCGTTGAGGGGGGTTGCAAATCCTCTCAATTTTCACGAGTTGATAGGAGTTCTGCTGCAGGAAGAGCAGACCAGGAAAAACATGGCTTCACGAGCAGGTGAACATGCCGTGCTTTCAAAATTCAAGCCTAAAGTAAAGGGACAGGCAAAGACTTCAGCAAATCAGCCTTCCAGTGGTTCAGGACAGCCTTCTCAAAAGGCTAAGGGTGATGCAGGTAAGCCCAAGAAGAAGGGAATATGTCATTACTGCAAAAAGCCAGGTCACTACATTGGAGAATGCAAAAAAAGGCTTGCAAAAGAAAAGAAAAACAGCTCCGATATGGCTGTTTCAGATTCAGCTCCTCATGCATCTAACAATGAGCAAGCTACAGCCAACTTTGTGGAGCACGACTATGCCTTCTTGTCTTGCATTTCAGACTCTCAGTTGGCTGCTCGGGATAGTACAGCCACTTGTAATGATGACTCTTATGCTTTTCTGACATGCAGTTATGATTCTTCCAAGGATGCATCAGCTTTCAGTGTCAATGAGACACAAAATACATGGTATTTTGACAGCGGTGCCTCAAAGCATATCACTTCCAGGAAGTGTCTCTTCACATCTCTGCATCCACCACCCGTTGGTAAAAAGGTCACATGTGCCAACAACTCCTCCTATTCAGTTCGTGGTACATGAGAAGTTGAACTTACACACATTTATGGCTCAATATTCAAAATTTCTGCTGTCTTGTATGTGGCTGGTATCACAAAAAATCTACTTTCAGTGTCCACTCTTAACAAAGCTGGATTTCAGGTCATTTTTGAAGATGACGAGTGTGCAGTCCATGACAGAGAGCATGACTATGCCTTGAGATTGTCTGGCACTTTGTTACGTGGTCTTTTTCAGCTTGACATGTATGAGAAAAGACCAGCACATGCTCTTGCAGTTTCCACTCCTACTGCTGCTATGCAGCATGCGGAGATATGGCATGCCAGATATGGACACATGCATTATGGCAGCTTGATGACGCTTCAAAAACATGCCATGGTTGATGCATTGCCTCCTCTTGAAACACCTCCTCCACATGCCTGTGAAGGGTGCATTCTTGGTAAAATGCACAGATCTCCTTTTAAGAAGGATGGATCAATAAAAGCTGTTCGAAAATTACAGCTTATCCATAGTGATGTCTGCGGTCCCATGAGGACTTCATCATTGGGTGGTCATCTTTACTTTGTCACTTTTATAGATGACTACTCTAACTACACTTGGGTTTATGGGCTGAAACGCAAATCAGAAGTGTTTATGGTTTTCAAACACTTTGCAGCCATGGTTGAGAATGAATCCGGACTCAAGATATAGACATTACGCATAGATAGAGGAGGGGAGTATTTGTCTGCAGATTTTGATGCTTTTTTGAAAGACAAGTGCATAGTACATCAGCTTACAGTGAGGCTAACTCCTCAGCAAAATGGCAAAGCTGAAAGAAAAAATCGTACTCTTATGGAGATGGATAGATGCATGCTAAAAAGCAAAAAACTGCCTCACAAATTTTGGCTTGAAGGTCTCATGTGTGCCAATTATGTTTTGAATCGGGCACCCACAAAAGCTTTGAAGACCAAGACTCCCTATGAAGTTTGGCAAGGGAGAAAGCCTTCTGTGGATCATTTCCGTGTCTTTGGATGCCTTGCATATGCTCATGTGCCTGTTGAGTTTCGGCATAAGTTGTCTGATAAGGCAATCAAATGCATTTTTGTTGGGTACATTGCAGAGAGCAAGGGCTACGGTCTCTACAATCCTGTCACACGCAAGATTTGTCAGTAGAGATGTTATATTTTCAGAAAATTCAGCTCACACTCAAGCTGAATTTGATTTGCCTTCTTCTTTCGATGATGTCTTTGAGGGGTTACTACCCATTGCCTTGGGTTCCCCTGCTGATATATCTGATGCAAATCAGAATTTTCAGATACCTCCACATGCTCCGATTCAGCCACAGGATATCTTACCACCTCCACAAGCAGTGGAAGAGGTTGTTCAGTAAGAAATTGCAGATATACATGCAGCAAAAACAGTCCCAAATTGGCTATTACAAACTTGTTGAAAATGGGGAGAGCGTGAGAGACACATGATTGGAGACAAGAGCTGAGGCACGAACTGATGTTGATAGATAGATAGATAGTATATCACAGCAAGTACATTGCCTCTTTTATAGGCTGGATAAGCCTTATCTTCCCACACTGATACCTCATAGATGAGGTCACACACAAGAGAATGTAGATCCTATGATCTAGGGGAGGAATCACACCTACCACATGAGGTGGCACAAGTGGCCTCAAGACTCTTCACACTCACACAACTATAGGACACTCCTAGGACTCTAGGACCACTAGGACCACACACACTAGGACTCCGATTCCAACAAACCCCCCTTCTGAGCTAGGGTGAAAAACTATCACATCATTCAGACTGTGCATCCCAGGCAATCTCAGAGGCTAACAGCTGAGCATAATTCAAAGGTTGAACCAAGCACTCTCATGGCTTAGGTGTCAACGTGATCAGAGACTCAAATCTGAGCATGGATGCATGACCAACTCATAGGTCTAGGGAGTACACCAACATCCTGGAACTCGGCCAGGCCTGATAAAGGAAAGACATAACAACCCCCCTGTCTCCTAACTGGGTACATGGAAATAAGTGGAGCCTTTTATAGGACAAGGCACACAAAAATGACAAATTATTACATCATTTTAGGGGGACTACCCCAGGCAAAGTACCTAACACACATGAGGAATATAGAAAATATATATTCATTTTATGCATAGCAAGGGCAGAGAACCCGTATAAGCCCGAAGTAGCTGCTTGCTCAAGAGTGTGCACATTCCCCCGTATCTGAAGTGTCGATGAAGCGCATGACGGGAATGCCCGGAAGATATGTCGATGTTGGCCATGGGAGCAGCTACATGGGACAATCAGCCCATGACTCTCAAAGTGACAGAGTGAGAGTCACCAAATGTCGGAGAAGAATCTCAAGTTTGAGCAATTAGGCCCAAGGGGGGCTAAATTCCCAAATGAATGTACCAAATGGTGATGAAATTACACGAATTTGGCAAAATCCCCAAAAGATTTACATAGTAGAAGCTTCGATTATGCCAAAGGAAGACACAGGACAGAAAAGCCCTAAATTTTTGGGTTAGGGTTGCTGCAAAATTAGGGTTTGCAAAAAATTGGGGCTTTTCTAAATTTCTGACAGAAGAGCTCGTTCAACGGTTGGGAACCCTCACATCATGAAAACAACCAAAAAATTCGAGAAGTTGAGCATAAATTGTAAAGGGGCGAAAATTAGGGTTTCGGGCAAGAAATCGGTCACGAATAGGTCCTGTAGCAATCAAAAATCCGACTGAATTGCTGCAGCATCTGATCCATTCCGACTGTGGGAATTACGAAAGGGAAGCTGCAACATGGGCAGAAAGATGCAGCGTAGAGCAGCACTTGCATCGGCAGGAGCAGTAGCGTGGGCAAGAGCTACAGCAGCAACGTGGGCAGCTTCGAGTCAGTAAGAGTTGCGTTGACGTGCGAGTCGATGGCCACAGCCCTCAGATCGTCAGTCGCCAGTACATGCGAGACGCCGCCAAATCATCGACAGATTTTAACACCTTCGTAGGAGCTGTCGCAGGTCTAGCTACGTGGGCAGTAGGAGAAGTTGCATGGGCAACTAGAAGCAGCGTGGGTGTACAGACACTCAACAGGCTCGAGCAGGTAGAAGATCCGCAGTATGGCGGGCAGAATGACGCAGCATCAGGGCAGATAGCAGAGAGGCGGCAGCAGCAATGGACAAGGCGTGAGCAGATTGCGAGGGAGGCCAACTGCTTCAATATGTTGTTGGTCGGCAGCTTCTCCAGATCTGGTGGTGCATGCAGCGTAAGTAGAGGCAGCAGAAGAGTGACGCAGGTGTGGCAGCGAAGGATGGCCAAGACGCTTCCTCCATGACGAGTGCTTCCCCTTTGCTTTCGCTCCCCTTCATACGCAGCTATGGAAGGTAGGTGTGCAGCTCCACGTTGATGAAGCTCATCACCTCAAGGAGAGGCTAAGGAGAAGAGGAAATCACGAGTAGCTACAAGAGGAGCTCATGAGGAGAGGAATGCCATCAGGCAGGAGCTTCAAGGTGGCTCTGATACCAACTGTTGAAAATGGGGAGAGGGTGAGAGACACATGATTGGAGACAAGAGCTAAGGCACGAACTGATGTTGATAGATAGATAGATAGTATATCACAGCAAGTACATTGCCTCTTTTATAGGCTGGGCAAGCCTTATCTTCCCACACTGATACCTTATAGATGAGGTCACACAAGAGAATCTAGATCCTATGATCTAGGGGAGGAATCACACCTACCACATGAGGTGGCACAAGTGGCCTCAAGACTCTTCACACACACAACTGTAGGACACTCCTAGGACTCTAGGACCACTAGGACCACACACACTAGGACTCTGATTCCAACCAAACTCTCAGGGAGAGTAAAATTGATGCTCCATTACCTGACAAAACTCGGAGTGCACTAAGGCACGGGGAAGGTGCTCTTTCAGTTGAATCAGTTTATGCAGGTACTCTTGAGTGAGGGAAAGAGAGAGGGAGTGGAATGATGGAGACAGAGAGAGAGAGACACAAGAAGTGTGGGTGTGTAAAAGTGTGTTGAGGCACACCACAAACTCATAGGTTTTATTAGGATTAGGTATTCACCCTATGACTGTCTTAAGACAGTCATAGGGGTCATAACTTTTAAAGGGTGGCAATGTGCCTTTACCCCAACAACCTCCCACCTAAAGGCCAATGTGCCTAAAGGGGAGAAAAGAATAAAAATTACAGCAATATACAGTTACTGTATACAAGACCATAAAATAAGAATGGTCTCATCCTAATCCCATGATGTGGCGACAATGTGCAAACCGCTCTGTAGGCAAGCTCTTAGTGAGCAAATCTGCAGGATTATCATCAGTATGCACCTTCACAAGCTCAAGCCGCTTGTCTTCCAGTACCTCCCTGATGAAATGGTATTTCACATCTATGTGCTTGGTCTTCTGATGAAAGACCGGATTCTTTGCCAACATGATAGCACTCTGACTATCACAATGCAAAACTGGCATATCTCCTGTAATGCCCAAATCTCCCACCAGCCAAGTAAGCCATATTACTTCCTTGCAAGCCTCAGTGGCTGCAACATATTCAGCTTCAGTGGTTGACAGTGCAATGCATTTCTGCAACCGAGACACCCATGATATAGCACCTCCTGCAAATGTAAAAATATAACCGGTAGTAGACTTCCGGTTATCTGCATTCCCTGCATAGTCTGAATCTGTAAAACCATGCACCAATGCATCCTGCCTACCATAGCATATGTACAAGTCTTTGGTACCCTTGAGATACCTCAAGACGCCTTTCACTGCTTCCCAGTGTCGCTTGCCTGGATTTGCCATATACCTACTGATGACTCCCACCGCAAAAGCAATATCTGGACGAGTGGCAACCATGGCATACATCAAAGAACCAACTGCAGATGCATACGGAACCTTGGCCATCTCAGCCTTATCATCATCTGATCTGGGGCTGTCCTTACTGCTGAGTTTTAAATGTGGAGGCAACGGGGTACTAATTGACTTCCCCCCCTCCACTTTAAACCTCTGCAGTACTTTGTCAATGTACTCTTTCTGTGACAGAAACAAAAGTCCCTTGGACCTGTCACGGATAATCCGCATACCAAGAATATGGTTTGCATCACCCAAGTCTTTCATGTCAAAAGACTTATGTAGTTGCTTCTTCAAAGCAATAATCTCCTGCTGAGATTTGCTGGCAATCAGCATGTCATCCACATATAGAATGAGTAGCATCAAACTGCCATCCTTTGCCCGTTTGGTGTACAAGCAATGATCGGTCTCACACCTATGATACCCTTGGGACTGCATGAAGGCATCAAACTTCTTGTACCATTCCCTTGGCGCCTGCTTGAGTCCATACAAGCTCCTCTTGAGCTTACACACAAGCTGCTCTTTCCCTTTAACAGCATATCCCTCTGGCTGACTCATGTAGATCTCATCATGGAGATCTCCGTGAAGAAAAGCAGTCTTCACATCCATCTGACATAAATCCATGTCCTCATGAGCAACAAGAGCTAACACTGCTCTCAAAGTAGTCATCTTGACTACAGGGGAAAAGATCTCATCAAAGTCAATGCCCTTCTCCTGCTTAAATCCCTTGGCAACCAATCTGGCCTTATACCTCGGTAAAGCATTTGAATCCACTTTGACTTTGTAAACCCACTTGCATGGCAAAACCTTTCTGCCTGCAGGTAGCTGCACCAAGTCCCATGTATCATTTTGAAGTAGGGAGTCCATTTCTGACTGCATGGCTTTCTCCCACTTCCTTTTCTCTGTTGTTCCCATAGCTTCCCTGAAGCTGGAAGGCTCACCACAATCTGTCAGCATGATAAAATCAGCCACATTATTGGCTCCTGGAACAAACCTGTCAGGAGGCCGTTGTACACGGGTGCTCCTCCTAACAAAAAGTTCCGTATTAGGCTGCTGTCTAGCCTGTTCGTCATGCATGACAGGTGGCTGTACCACCATATTTGTCTGTTCTACAACGCCATTTGTTGGCATATCCAGTGGTGCATCATTGGCAAAATTGTCTGGCTGATTTTCAGCCTCTATACCCTCTTGAACAGGGTTATTTACAGCAGCCTGCTGCTGCATATTAATGGGCATTCTTTGCTGTCCGACATCATCATAAACAACCCTTTTGTATTCCACAGGTTGCACGGGTTCTTTGTGTACACTATCCTCTTTAAAGATGACGTCATTGCTGCGTATAATCTTCCGTTTGACGGGATCCCATAACCTGTACCCCATTTCACCTTCGTCACCGTAACCCATGAAGATGCATCTGAAAGACTTTGGCTCCAGTTTGGTGCGCAATTCTTTGCGTACATGAGCAAAGCACTCGCAGCCAAACACACGTAAGTGCTTATATGAAGGTGGCTTGCCAAACCACACCTCCTCTGGCACTTTCAACTCCAAAGCCTTGTTCGGCGACCTGTTAATTAGGTGAACTGCTGTTTGTACGGCTTCTGCCCAAAAGCCATGGGGCAATGCAGCATAAGACAACATACATCGAACTTTCTCCTGAATAGTTCGATTCATCCGCTCACTCACACCATTTTGAGATGCATTATGAGGGGCTGTGAGTTCCTGTTTAATGCCCTTAGCTTCGCAAAACTGTACAAAAGCATGTGACACATACTCACCCCCATTATCGAATCTGAGGCATTTCAGCCTGCGTCCTGTCCGATTCTCAACCTGAGCGACAAACTTCTTGAAAGCATCTAAGGCATCGCTCTTATGCTTCAAGAAATAGACCCACACTTTGCGTGTGGCATCATCAATAAAAGTAATGAAATACTTTGCACCCCCTAGTGATAGCTGTGGCATCTCACACAAATCAGTGTGTACTAGATCAAGCGGTGCTCTATTCTGGGGAGTTCTCCTCTTATGAGGAGTCATAGAATACTTTCCAAAAATGCAATGATCACAAGTAGGCAAATCTGAAAAAGAAAGAGACGGCAGATAACCCAAACGTGATAGTTCTTGCATTCCTTTAACGGACATGTGTCCCAACCGGCTATGCCACAATGAAACCTTCGGCAGCTCGGTTATGGCAACAACATGATTACCTACACTGGAAACATAAAGAGGATACAAGGTATCACTCTTATAACCCTCAGCCACTACAACCTGGCCATCAGTAATCACCCATTTGGAATCCCCAAATGTGGTGTGGTAACCACTGTCATCCAACAAGCCAGTGCTAATCAGATTTTTCTTGATTTGCGGCACATGGCGAACACCATCAAGCATAAATATGCGTCCATCAAGGAATACTATCTGTATACTGCCAATCCCTACAATCTGACATGCATAGTTGTTCCCAAGGTGAACAACTCCATGAGTACCTGTGTAGGAAGTAAACCACTCCCTATGAGGAGTAACATGAAAAGAAGCACCTGAATCCAAGAGCCAGGTATGCATGTCAAGGCCATCAACAACCAATGTATGTCTAATTACAGCAGAAGAGCATAAAACATCATGTCTGTCACTGTCACTGTCCTCTGCTGCAACATTCATTGCATCCAAGTCATCTGCCTTGGCCTTGCCTTTGCCTTTGCTTCCACTGCCTGCATCCTTTGTCTCAGCCTTCTTGGCTTTCTGATCCCATATAAACTTGAAGCACTTAGACTTCACATGTCCCTTCTTGCCACAGTAAAAGCATTCAATATCCTTTTTGCCACGGGACTGACTGCGGGATTTGGACTTGCCAGCAGATCTTCCCTTCTGCTGAGTCCTACCTCTTTCCTGTACCTGCAAAGCATTGGAAGACTTGCTGCCCATATTATTCTTCCTGCTCATCTCCTCCATAAGGAGAGAGCTCTCCACATCAGCATACATAAGAGTGACATTTGAATTTGACAAGGTGGTCTTGAAAGTGTCCCAACTCTCAGGGAGGGTACACAACAAGAAAGTAGCCTTGAACTCCTCATCAAGATTCAATCCCTGTGCAATAAGCTGTGTAAAGATGGCATTGAACTCACTCAAGTGTGAGGTCATAGCTGTACCTTCCTTCATGCGAAGGTCGACAAGCTTCTTCAACCAATAAACCTTACTGGCTGAACTCTTTTGGGCATACAACTCTTCTAGCCTCTGCCATAGGCCATAAGAGGTCTTTTCAGCCTGAACATTGAACACAAGAGAATCAGTGAGAGTAAGCATGATAGCAGCCCTTGCGGACAAATCAAGCTCCTCCCACTCATCATCTGCCATCCCAGATGGCTTGACACCCTTCACCCTTATGGGCTTAGAAATCTTCTTTAGCAGAAGTACATTCAAACACTGTTCTGCCCATAATGCATAATTGTGTGCCCCTTCCAATTTCTTTATGTTCAGTATTGAAGATTCACTTCCCCCTGATGCCATATCAGATAAGGAAAGTGCCTGACTCCCTGTAAGTCAAAAAATGACTAAATAACTCAGAAAACCTGCTCTATCAAGAGCCAGGAGCACTCACAATAGTGCTGTTTTTTACTGTCAAAAAATCTGCAGCAAAACAGAAAATTTTCCCCTGCAGCAAAACAGAAAATTTTCCCTCCAGTACTGTACCTTCTGAGACACTGTACCGTGCTCAAATAGGCATAAAACAATAATTACAGAATGCTGCAGCTGTTCCACAAGTGTTTTATCAGTGCATCATCATCTGACGAGGCACAAAACACTGCTGTCCTGGACACTTCTCCCACCTCAGATGAGGTATTGCACTGATTTTATATGCATAAACCACTTGTCATACACTGTTTTGTCCACTGAAAAAGGCTCCAAACACCTCAGCCTGTCACAAACCTGCGACAAAGTATGGGACAAATCCCAAACAATCACCCTTCTTCCAAGGGGATAAAAGGCATCTGAAGTTCTCAAACAGTAACTCAAGTGCTCACAAGCAAAATCTGGGCAAAAGCCCCTTGATTTGACACCTTTACCAAGTGAAAAAACACCTCAACACTGAGGTAGCATACAAAAAACAGCGCTCTCCTGGCACTTTCACCTGACAAAGTAATGCATAAACTGCCTGTGTGCACAGTGACAACACAGATCCCAACGTACAAACACCGAAAAGAAAATCTTTTGAGCACTGTCAACGATGGACAGTTAGGGACCGAGTAAACTCGATGCGCCCTAGCCAAGCGTGGCTCAACTGAGATTTTCAAAGTGTCGTACACAGAATGTGACCTGCAAGAAATGTCACTGAGTACACTACGGAAACAAGACCAATGTGGGCACCCTGGCTCCACACTGCCTCAAGGCATACACTGCATACACTTCCAGGCAAAAGCCCTATGAAATTGTCACCCGAAAACTGAGATTTACACTCAGCAAAAGCATAAAAGCCCTCTGCAAATTAAGGCATCTGACCTTCCCGAAACAAAATAACTGTGCAACCACCACACACTGTGGCACTAGTCACCTCAAGCACGAGGGACACGAGTGTACTTGCTGTACCTCAAACACACAGTTTTAGAACTGTAAAATTCCGAGAATGCAGAGCAGAGTGCTCTCTCTTTTCCTTCTTCCCCCAAAAAAAAATCTGTGCCTGCTGTACCTTCTGTACCTACGCAGGGTACCTGCTGTACCCTGTACCTGCGAGGGCACGGATCCCCAAAAAAAAATTTCGAAATGCCTGTACCTGCCTGTCGCGGCGTCCGTACAGCTGGTACGGTACGGCTGCCTGTACGGCTTCCGTACAGCCGGTACGGCTGGCCGTACCTGTCGCGGCTGGTCGCTCCGGTGCGGCTGCCTGTGCAGCCTGGTTGCGCGGCCGGTGCAGCTATAGCTGCTCGCGTGCGACCTGCTCCTGCACGCTGCGTGCGCTCTGCTGCCCTGCTCGCTGCTGCCACTGCTGAGGGCACGAGGCCCGAGGGGAGAGGGAGGGGTAGAGGGAGGGGTAGACCGGAGAGAGAGGGAGAGAGTGGCTCTGATACCACTTGTGAGGGAAAGAGAGAGGGAGTGGAACGATGGAGACAGAGAGAGAGAGAGACACAAGAAGTGTGGGTGTGTAAAAGTGTGTTAAGCCACACCACAAACTCATAGGTTTTATTAGGATTAGGTATTCACCCTATGACTGTCTTAAGACAGTCATAGGGGTCATAACTTTTAAAGGGTGGCAATGTGCCTTTACCCCAACATCTTCTTGATGAGGAGGAACCTGAGACATTTGAAGAGGCACAGGATAATGTGCATTGGATGAATGCCATGCACGATGAGTTGCAGTCCATTCAGAAAAACCAGACACTCTCTCTCCTGCTCCTGCTCACACTTTGCTCTCTCCCTACTCTCACATGCCATAGGTACACGGTGGGTTTTCAAAGTTAAAAGAAAGCCAGATGGCACCATTGAGAGGTACAAGGCAAGGCTGGTCGCAAAAGGATATGCTCAGAAAAAGGGCATAGACTATCAGGAGACTTTTGCTCCTACATCAAGAATGACAACCATCCGGTCAGTTATCGCCATGGCTGCAAATTTTCAATAGAATGTTCATCAGTTGGACATAAAAACAGCCTTCCTTAATGGAGATTTGTTGGAAGAGGTTTATGTCAAACAACCTCCAGGCTTTGAAATTTCAGGAAATGCACTTCAGGTATGCAAGCTGAATAAAGCTTTGTATGGGCTGAAACAGGCCCCACGTGCATGGTATGCAAAAATTCATGCCTTTCTAACCAACAAGGGGCTGCACAATAGTCCAACTGAGAGCACCCTCTACATCAAGAAGGATGGGGGGGATACTTTAGTCATCATTCTTTATGTAGATGACTTACTGCTCACAGGGTCAAATGAAGATAATATTGCAGATTTTAAAGCTGAATTGCAAACCACTTTTGACATGTCCGATTTGGGACTGCTACACTTTTATTTGGGGATCCAGTTCACTCAAGAGGAAAGTGGCATCGGTATGTCTCAATCCAAGTATGTGCAGAAACTCTTGGACAGATCCAACATGCAGGATTGTAAGCCAATAGCTACTCCCATGGAGCCGGGGCTGAAGCTTACAATGCATGATGCAGGTGAATCAATTGATGTCACACTCTATAGTCAAGCTGTTGGATGCCTCATTTATCTCTGCAATACGCATCCTGATATTCAGTTTGCAGTTTCTCAAGTGAGCAGATATATGCACAGCCCAAAGACTATGCATTGGCAGGCTGTAAAACGCATCTTCTGTTATTTGCAAGGTACCGAGTCTTTTGGCTTGATGTTTCCCAAGGGGGGTGACTTGCAGATGCATGCCTACAGTGACTCAGATTGGGCTAGAGACTATGACACTAGGCAGTCCACAAGTGGCAATTGTTTCTTTTTGGGCAAAGCTTGTATTTCTTGGTTGAGCAAGAAACAATCTACAGTGGCTACCTCTTCATGTGAAGCTGAGTACAGGGCAGCTTTCACAGCAACAGTTGAATGTGTTTGGCTGCGTCATTTATTTGCTGATCTTCATCTTTCATTGGAGGGTCCTTCCCCAATTCTCACTGATAGTCAGAGTGCTATTGCAGTGGCGAAGAATCCTGTGTTTCATGCTCGCACGAAGCACATTGAGGTTCACTATCACTACGTCAGAGAGAAGTTGCATGCAGGAGAGATCGGTGTGATCTATGTGTCAACACATGACAATGTTGCAGACATTTTCACCAAAGCACTTCCACGTGAAAAGTTTGAGGCATTTTGCAGTGCCCTGAACTTATCTCCTTTTGGTGATTGATCATTTCCTTGTACATGACATTGGCACTGCAGGGTGGTGTTAGAATTATTGATATAATTTAGCAGTGACCAATGTAATGTAATAAGTAGGTTAGGGGCACTTTTCCCTCACTTAGAGGTTTTTTCCCCTAACCACAATTAGTTCACTAACTACGGTTAGTGAAGGATAAGGTTTTGTCACTTAGACAAAACCTATCACTCTATTCAATTGTAACACACTCATCTAATTGCAACTATCGTTTTCAGCTCTCTCTCTCTCCTGCTCCTGCTCTCACACTTTGCTCTCTCCCTACTCTCACACTGTCATGTATCATGTATCGGTCATGAGGAGTCCAAGCTCCGCATGGCTCGACTGGGTTCCCATCAGGATGAGTCCTGGTGTCTTTGGAACATGTTCGAGATTTGTTATTGGTGTCCTCCGCTCTTCTTTGTAGAAAGAAAGAAAGTTTATTAAAGTCTTTGGAAGAAAGTTTATTAAAGTCTTTGGAAGACTGATGGGTCTATGAGACTGTGAAAATCCTGATACAACGAGCTGTGGTAGTGGAGCTACTAAATGAGCATCCACACCAATGGAAAATGCAAAAAATGCAAAATGACAGTACTAAGCCATGTTCGAAGTACAACATAATCATGTTGATGGTCGACTATACATTCAATCTCAGCATCATCATCAACATCATCATCATCAGCAGCAGCAGGACATCAAGATGGATGAGGCAAAAGAGGCATGAAGTCGGCGATAGAGTGCTATCGGCCACTCAAAGGTGCAGTCTTGACACGTCTCCTGGTTGTAGCTCTTCGTCTAACCAAGGCTACTGTGACCCCCGTCGGTCGAGCTCTGACTCTAAACAAGGAGGGGATATCCCCAAGTGTGATCTGTGTCAGCCCTCTGTCTGAGCTGACGGGTCACTGGCTCCGAGTCACGGTCATGTCGAGGCCTCGTCTCGCGGGGGTCCATGTGATCTAGCTGAAAGAACTCCATGATAGAGCTCTGAGAGGGATTAGCCGAGAAAGAAGTCTGCTCCTGTCTCCGTGCTCGGAGTATCCTCTCGCAGTGTCCAAGTATCTCATGAATGAAACCTGCTAAACACCGCCGGTCTGGGTAGGAGAGGAAACGGGCCAAAATCCCATAGCTATCTTTGAAGAGGCAATAGAAACGCCCTCGTATCTCATAGTAAACAAGACACTTGAAGATGAAATGCTCCTCTGTCTCAACCTCCTGCATGTCACACAGTGTGCATATGCGCCTCTCCCTGCTCTCGATACGAAGTCTGTGTGAGGAGACCCGAAACTACCCAAGAGAGATCCTCAGCGAGTGGGGTAGGTGAATCTGCATGTATCCTGGTGGGTAGCGTGACATTTGAGATGTGTCAATGATGGTATCCTGAATAGGGTAAGTGTTACAAGGACTGGTTTCCAGTCTCTTATTGACCTTGCTTGTCTAGAATCAAGGTCGCAATCATGTCCTCTCTTAACCACTTCTACTCGTGTGAAGAACTCTCTGATCTGCTAACTAGGGCCGGATCCCATGCAGGGCCTCATGAAATTAGGACCCAAGTTGGGTAACCTCATGTACAAAGAGTGCGATTCATATTTGGTCTAGGTAACCAAGACTCTTCCCATTCTATCCGATCTTGTTATCTAAACCCTCTCTATTGTCTTCCCAAACCAGACCTCTAGGCAAAATGGTGTCCTTCACGTTAGCAATCATCGGCGATGCCACATCATCATCCATGTTGCACGTATTCTGTATTTTGGTGCCCATGTGGTTGTGTGCCACATTCTCAGCAACAGAGCAAGGAGCATACAAAGATGGGGTAGAGTCGAACAAGGAAAACTGGTTGAGATATTAGCAGAGGACAAGTTGAGATGGGTAGAGAGCAAGAGAGGATGACACCTGCTCAAGCTGGATACTCAATCATAAAGAGGATGACAAGTTTTCTTTAAATCAACTAAAAATCCAGTCACGGGATGATGGAGGGAGTGAAGGGCCTTTTTGTTTTCAGCTTGTAAGTAGCAAGGATATGGAAGGTGGTTTTGGACTCTGCCTCTGTTTATGGAGGTAGCAGGGATACCTCCATTCAAAGTGCTTGTTTCCTTGCATTCAAACAACTATTAGGATGCTTGCCCTCTATATGGCACTGCATGTGGCCACATTCTTAGGAGGTCATTACATGTATTTGACTGGGTTGCAGGAAAAATTCCAGAAAAGCATTCCTATCATTCATAAAGTTGGGGTGTTTTTAAAATGTGGAAACATATCCACATTTTGGAAACATCTAATCTGTAAGGGTGCTAGAACAAAAGGTGCCAAGAGCATATCTTGGCAGAAATGATGACAACGCCCGCATCGATGAAGGTCTGCTCGACGATGGTCAAGGTCTACTCAACAATTGCAACACATGCAACGTAGAAATGATGGTACAAGTGTTGCAAGACGAGGAGCAGAGCTTTGCCCGGTTGACAATTGATTTGTTGGTGCGTCATACAAATCCCATGTGGACGGTCGTCCATCACCTACCATTGGCTGGTTGGTGCCCTCCAGGAATTGTCTTTTAGTCTCATCCATTGATGATTGAATGGTGGTTGCCTTCCACAAATGCTTGGCGAGCTTACATGCACATGTGCTGCACATAGAACTTGCCCAATTGTGCACACGGTGCACAGTCAATTCCAATCATTGAGGATCATCTTGTACAGCAAGTACCCACTTGGGGGATGACAGCTTGACTCAGTAAGGGGTGCACTTCTATATTGAGACGATATCCACTTTTTACTTGGTGAGTTGAGAGACAGCCACACACCGAGATATCAAGGATGTCACATCAATCTCTAAATAGCGTCGCTGCTTGCAGCCTCATATGGCACAGCAGATTCAACCTGCTGCCAGCCTTGGCTGATGGTACTTATACCTTGCTCTTGATCTACGAGCAAGTTATGTATAGAGGGATTCAAGAAAACCATAGAGTGTCATCAGCATTTTTACAACGCCCGGCATGTAGGTATTTTGAACATCATCACAGATCTAGGAATCTGATGGTTGAATAATTTAGCACACTGCACCTGCTCTTGGGTTAGCTTGGCAGTCACCGAGAACTCCAAAAGAAGGCTGCAAAGAAGCTGCTCTCTCTCTCTCTCTCTCTCTCTCTCTCGAGCGCGCGCGCGTCTGCACCCTCACACATTGATAATATCGATTATCAGAAGCACTATATAGAAGGTTCTTTTTTGTGGAACAAAAAAGTTGTATTCAATCAATGTGAAGGAAGGTTTATTATTGTATTTCAAACCATTATTCCCAGAGAATTGTAAATAACCGCATACTCGTTTCACCACAACCTTCTAATGGATTCAACTCTGTGAACCATTCCTAATGATGTGTCATGTAAGATGATGCACCACTGTCGATGTACCAAGGATCTTGATCTGCTTGGTCGACTTGATAGCTGAAATCCTCTTTTGGATTGCAATCAATGTCTAGGTACACTGTGTCAGTCTTCTGCATTTCCTCATTTGCAAGAAACATATTCCCATGTTTATTTGCAGAATGACTGTGACTAGAATGTCCACCACGATTATTTCCTCTTCCGCAAAAATTCCCTCGATTGTTGTTGTTGGATTGACCGCCTTGGTCGTACTACTTCTTGGGGCAATCTCTTTCATAGTGTGCAAACTTATGACAGTAGTTGTACTGGATGTTTGACACATTGGTAGATGCATTCCCTCGTCCTTGGAATCTTCCTCGATTGGAATTATTTCCTCTTTGCTGATTCTGATGTAGCTGAGGATGATGCTGATGTTGATTCTGACTTTGCTGATGACTTTGATGTTCATGATGACCACTTCGCTGGAATGATCTACCTCTACCTCTACCTCTGCCTCTGTCTAAAGCTGTGAATGCTTGATCATTAGAATGAACTTTGCGTGCATGAAAAGCTTGAGTCCTGAGTTCTTCACCAAGTAAGACTGACTGAAGTTCTTCCAGTGTCAGAACTTGCCCCGCTGAATGACAATACTCTGGACTAGATTCTTGTATCCCTCTCCTAGTCCATTCAGGATGACTTGAACCATTTCTGTTGGTATCATGGTCTCTCCTGCTATGACGAGTTGATTGTTGTAGTCTTTGATCCAGAGTACGTAAGCATGAATGGTTTCGCTACTATTACAGAAACGCTGATTGATTGGGTTTTTCACTGTGAGAATCCTAAAAGTGTTCTTGGACTCCTAGAGAGCTACGAACATATCCCATGCTTCTTTCGATGTCTTGACAGTGTTGCGTTGTCTTAGCATGACATCTTGCACATTCTGCTTGAGTATCACTTTCATCGGTCTAGAGTTTGGTAAAGTCTATCGCAAAGAAACCACTACTGTCTTTCATCACTGTAGCATCTTCTGGCTCTCCCTCTCTCTCACTTTCTTCTGTTGTTGAACTGATATCAAAGCGCGGGTGTTCTAGCTGAGCCCGGATGTAAGCCTGGAGCCCGAAGTCCGCTGCTACAGCTCTATGGGAGGAAGAAGAAGCTCCGTTGGGTGTCTTTACCTACCACTTGATGTGCAGAGACCTGGTAGAAACATTTGGAAAGTTCTCTGAGTAGTTTTTTGCAAGCCAGCGGGTGGTTTTGGAGGTAAAAGACAATCTATTTTGGACCTGAGAGTCTTGTGATGAAGATATCTTTCTCTAGAAGCTAAAGCTTGCCCTGAGATCAAAAGCAAAGTTGTAAAAGACTTTGAGCACTTCATTTTTCTTTTTTTTTTTTTTAATAAAAGAGTGATATATTCCATTCAAAACAAATCATACAACAGGAGGGAGAGAAAGTACTCTATCCCTAGCCTCAACAATGTGGCAAAAAAGCCATGGTGGTGGTCTAAAATGCCACGCATCCCAAAAGGGGTCAAATGAAAAAACAAGGAGCAGTCCCATGTCCTCATGAAGGACGTTTTTCGTTTTTATATCTCTGTCATCCGAGTTTTCAATGAAAAGTGACGAAATTCAATTTCCTGGCAGATTTTGTGTATTGGATCTCCATGTCTAGGCCACCATTTGTAGTTTAGGCACTCCCAGTGGGTGTCTTTACCTGCATCCTGATGTGCAGAGACCTAGTAGAAACCTTTGGAAAGTTCTCTCAATGGTTTTTTGCAAGCCAATAGGTGGTTTTGGAGGTAAAAGACAATCTATTTTGGACCTGAGAGTCTTGTGATGAAGATATCTTTCTCTAGAAGCTGAATCTCGCCCTGAGATCAAAAGCAAAGTTGTAAAAGACTTTGAGCACTTCATTTTTTGTTTTTACATCAGTATCCAAATGGACAGGCTCCCCCCCTTTTAGTATAGCATGGATGCACCTCTTGAGTCAATCCCGCGAGATGAGATCAACCATATCATATGGCTAGACCTCCTCCAGCTTCACACATCCCGGAATTGAAGGGGGGACTAGAAGCTCCCCACCAAGACCCAATTTTATCGCGACCACTTCTTGAGAGTATCAGAGGAGAAATTCATTATCAGACCCCAGTCTCTCGAGGACAGAGGAGTCTCTCATGCACTGAGGATTGCCATTGGTCAGATGTGGGTTTTGTCCCATCAATTGAGGATCGAGGCAGGGAGGGCAACGGGTATACCTAGAGAGCAGTGGATCTGCACACTATACGCTGGGGGCGGTTGAGACAGAGGAGCATTTTCTTTGTGTTTGCCCAACCTACTACGAGATTCGGGGACGCTACCACTGTCTCTATCTAGAGGGGGGACGCGGTCTCCTCGCTCTCTGGACTCTCTGGGCTATGTCTAGACTGACCCCTTGTCTCTGTCGGTCTCCCCTAAGGAAAGCTGTGATAGGTCGGACCTCAATAGAGTGTACTCTGGGGGCTCTCTGTCACACATGTGGCCTCTGCGTCCCTCTCCCAGTGGTACTGTGCCGGCTGCTCATCCAAACTGCTCTAATATCGGCTAGCTCCTCTTCCTCCACTCCACTGTGTCCGGGGGCTGATTCAAATGTATAGAAGTTTGTGACATGCCGCTGTGCCCGGTCACTCTCTATGTCCTGTAGTGGTCTGACCATCCCCTGCTGCTCTCTAATTTAACGTAGAAGCGTATCCCTGTGTCGTCGCATCTCCATCAGATAAAGCCCGATACAAACCTGGTCATGAAAATAGATCAGTCCTGACAAAGGACCGAAACCACTCCCACCGCAGCGCGAGACAGCTCGACAGACGCAGATATGAGACATCTTCGCAGCCCACCAGAGAGCCATCACTGTACTAGGCTTCGGTTTCGTCCCAGTGCTTGGATAGATTGATTGATATGGCCCACTCTGCAACCGTGGTTGACTTTGTCTTTGTCTATGATTATGATGATGATTATGATTCTGTTAGCATAGACTAGTACTCAGCAAGGGTCCTAGCGTTCCCTTTGCTTCAGCCCACTGAGGCTTGTATGAGTTCGCTTTTCTGTGCACTTTGTCCCATACGCCCGTGAGGTCTCCCGTGGACGTTAATCTCTCTCTCTCTCTCTCTCTCTCTCTCTCTCTCTCTCCCCCACCCCCACCCCCACACAAGACTCAAGATCCACAAAGAAGAAATGACCTGCAAAATATGCCCCACAGGGGAGGTAGAAAATGAGCAGCATGTACTCCTAAGATGTAGAGCCTACTCACACATCAGAGAAGGTTATGGGGACGGAAGGGATAATTTGAAACATCTCACCAGCCAAAAAGCTAGGAAGCTACTAAAAGAAGGTTTTGGAACACTGCAACAAGGTACCAGAACTAGCACACAAGCTAGCCCAACAAGTACTCACTACATAGCAAGTTCGTAATATTTTTCTTTCACTGAATGTAAGGGATCACTATTACCCTGAAGGGTTTCACGCGAACTTCAATACAATCATCTCTCTCTCTCTCTCTCTCTCTCTCTCTCTCTCTCTCTGCTTAAATGTTTTCATTGAAAAGCATGGAAACCGAATCTTGTGTCCACTGAAAGGGCTGTTTCACCCATTCCAGCTAAGCTTTTTGCAAGGTTTTGGCAGATATACTGCATTCATTGGCTATCCTGGCTGGTTGTCTAGCTTTCAAGAATCCCTCTTCAGTGAATTGAAGGAGTTTCCACCTTCATTTAAAAACACAGAAAGTGAGACTGAGAGAACTGCAAACCCTGGTCAAATGATTGGGTGATAGATACAGTTGAAGAATTGGCTGTCCCATGGACAGGGAAAGCAAGCATACCACAAACATAGTGACTGTAATATCATACTATGGATGTGGACACTTGGCACGCTTGCAGGCAGCAGTCAAGTCAAGGTCATTGTTTAGACATTATTTCCATCAACATAAATCCATAACACAGAAAGTCCATACATGTGCTGAGCTAGGCATGAAATTTACAAACTGCTACAATATCTTCCCAGAGTAAGAGAACCTGCTGTTGAAATTATTTGAAAACGAATTTCAAACATTAATGTGTGTGTGTGTGGGGGGGGGGGGAGAGAGCGTGTTGTTAGTAGTAGCAACGAATAAGAACACAGCTCACCAAACTTATTCCTCGAAAGAGGGGATCATTTCGATGCAGAAAGGAAAAAGCACCAATGCCAAAATAAGGCTCATATATACACAAAGGCTGCCCAGTTCTCTCCAATTCTCCATCATCTCTTTCATGAAGTTCGTTTTTAAGTCTCTCCATTTTTTTCACAACCTTGTAGATGTCTTCCCAACTGCCACGTAAGAGTTCATGCCTTTCCTCAATCTGAGATAATCAAAAGCAACAACATTGAACATGGAAATCCTCTCTCTCTCTCTCTCTCTCTCTCTGCACTTATTAGAGACTTCAAATCCAAACCCAAAGACCCTCAGTCTTAAACTGATGTATTGAAGGCCACTTTCTCAGACATAATATTAGAATCTAGATGTGTGCTGTAATAACTTCGAGCTCAAATGCCATGTGCACTCCTCGACCCACTGGTGTATCCAAACATTGTAAGACATCTTTTTTGGTGTGTGATTTGTCCCATAGACCCGTGAGGTCTCCCGAGGATGAAAATCTCTCTCTCTCTCTCTCTCTCTCTCTCTCTCTCTCTCTCATGCCACACACGCATTGGTTTAACGACAAAAGGTGACGCCCTTCCTAGAGACAACCCTCTTCTTAAGGAAGTGTTATAAAAGCTTGTTTGTAACCTAAGTTCTTGGAGAAAAGGAGGGAGGCACCCACGAGTTTTGTAGTCCATCTTCACCACAAGAACAAGCTGTGTTGTCGACTCATATAGGAGCTAGAAAGTTGGGGTCAAGGGACTCTAGTCGCCATTGTCAGACACCTCCTACTAAGATATCATCCATGGCCACTCCGTATCACCGTCGCACAAAGAGGATAAGAGAATGCGACTAGGACCCATGGATACGGCACTTGTGGCTGGAGGGGCCGTGGTTGAGCCTGTGCATGTTAGTCGCCATGATGCACAACCAGCTAGTGGGATGACCACGCCACTATCAAGATAGTCACACACCCCCATCTCATTGCCCACCTCACGACCATCGCACACTGTGAACTTGGGACCATTGCACAACACAAAACCGAGACATGCCGACTACGATCGTAGGGACACCATTTTGGACACATTCTCATGAGGGACTCGCATATCTTGTGGATGACATGAGAACGATCATAGAGGATGACAGAGGATCTCGTGTCATTTCATAGATCATGATTGTTTGTGTTTGACAAGAACGTAACCTTGATAAGAACTATGTCACAAGTGTGCTGTGCCCTATGCCAAAGCACTTAACAACTTTATAGACGCTAGACCGCATGCGAGCAGGACATGAAAATCAATCAAGAGCTTGAAACCATAAAAAAAGAAAAACCCTTGTGGAGAAATATTGATCTTACATTCTTGCAAGGGATCCCTCCCCTTTTCCCCTTGATTGCGGGCCTTTCTTGATCTTGGTGTGTTGCAGGTCGCCTGTAGCTGATGCAGAGCTGTGGAGCTAGGCCATGAGGGCCTGTTGGAGCCTCGAGTGGGGCCAATGGACTGCAGGGATACCCAGTACTAGCCTAAGGCTGGCAGCAGGCTTGAGGGCAGCTAAGCAGCAGGCGCATCTGCTTGACACTGCTGGGACAGCTGGCGCAGCTGCTCATGGCCTAAGGCAGCAGCTCAGCTGCTGTATGGCCAAGCCTAGAGGCCTGCAGTAGACCTAGAGTCCCGCCCACATGAACAGCAGGCGCGGCAGCAGCGACAGCAGAGTAGGTGACGGGCAGCAAAGGATGGCAGACGGGAGGTGACGGGCAGCAGAGGAGATGCGACAGCAGGGGGGGTTGGTGCGACAGCAGGGGGAGGGCTGAGGGAGGGGGAGGGGCTAGGGAGGCGGAGGGGCTGAGAGGCTAGGGAGGCGGAGAGGCTAGGGGCGGAGGGGCTGAGAGGCTAGGGGTGGAGGGGCGGAGAGAGAGAGAGACGTCTGCAGGAGGCCTAGCGGGCCTATGAGACAAAGGTACAAAACCAAAAGTACCTCATACAAGCCGTTATGGGCTGAAGCAAAGGGCTCACTAAGGCCCTTAATGAAAGCTAATGTGTGAGCAAAATAGCAAATAACAAGATAGTATTAGGTGCTGAGAGCCAATGCTCCGAGTACACGCACAGGCTCCACATATCCACGTGCAATGGTGGCTCTCTGATAGGATGTGAGGAGCTCTCATATCTGTCTGTCAAGCTGTCTCTCGAGGTCGCGGAGGGCATGGTCTTCTTGATCTCAGAATCCGATGAGCTATGTCAAGGGTGACACCTCATCTCTGGCGGTCTCCTATGAGGAGGGCTGAAATAGACCGGACCTTGATCGTGCGTGCCCTGGTCACTCTCCGTGCCACATGTGGAGTGCGCACCTCTCGTCTGGCAGCATCGTGGCGGTGACTCTCTCTGCTAATCCATAATGCTTTCATCTCATCAAGCTCCTCTCCCTCAACCTCTGCAAGAGCTGACTCAGATGCATAGAAGTCTATGACACATGTCTGTGCTCAGTTGATCTCGATGGCATGTGGCATCACCTGGTGCTCTCTGAACTGTCGCATCAGTACATCCCTATGTCGTCACATCTCAATCAGATAGAGCCCAACACAAACTTGGTCGAGAAAATGGATCAGTCGTGTTAGAGAACCAATGCCATGTCCCTCCTGAAAGAGACAGTGCCCGACTGGGCTGACACATAGAAAATGCTCCTCTGTCTCGACTTCCCCCATCGAGCATAGTTTACAGATCCTCTGCTCTCTGGGTATGCCTGCAACTCTCTTTGCCTCAATGTTCAATCGATGTGACAAGACTCGCAACTGTCCCATGGCGATCCTTAGTGCATGTGAGACTCTCCTATCCTCGAGATACTGAGGTCTAATTAGGAGACCATACTCCGAGACCCTCAAAAAGTGATCGTGGTAGAACTGGATCTTGGTGGGGAATTCCTGATCTCCCCCCAAGCCCGCGATGTATGCGGTTGGAGGAGGTCCAACCGTATAATACGGTTGATCTCATCTTGTGGGATCGTCTCGGGTGGTGCATCCATGCTGTACAGAAAGGGGGGAAGTTTGTCCATCTGAATGCCAAACCATGTGGATACCCATGCGTACCATGCTATATCATCACCGCTCTCTGCCAGTCGCTTGGAAGACCCCAACGCTAGCCTCGGTAATCTCCACTGAGGTAAGGCCCAGATTCTGTAAAGTGTCATTGTCTGAAAGATGGCATCAATGGGGAGAGGGGTCACGGCTTTCATGCTGTGGAGGGCATGGTCTCCTCGATCTTTGGATCCCATGGGCTACGTCCAAGGTGATGGCTTGTCTCTGGTGGTCACCTCTGAGGAGGGCTGAAATAGACCCAACCTCGATCGTGCATGCTCTGGTCCCTCTCAGTGTCACACGTGGAGTGTCTCTCTCTCGTACAGCATCCATGATGCTCTCATCTCATCAAGCTCCTCTCCCTTGGCCTCACTGGTAGCTAAACAATCTGTAACAAGTGTCTGTGCTCTGTCAATCTCAGTGACCTGTGGCATCAATCTCTACTATTTTCTGATTTGTTGCATTAGTATATCTCTATGTCATCACATCTCAATCGGATAAAGCCCAACACAAACGTGATCGGGAAAATGGATTAGCCGTGTAAGTGGACCAAAGCCATGCCCGTCCTAAAAGAGGCAGCGATATCACCCTTGGATCTCATATTAGACTAGGCAGATACACAGAAAGTGCTCCTCTCTCTCGATCTCCTCCATCCGGCATAGTGTGCAGATCCTTTGCTCTCCGAGTATGCCTACAACTCTCCCTTCCTTGATCCTCAATCGATGTGACTAGACTTGCACAACTAACCGATGTCAATCCTCAATACATGTGAGACAGCAGTCCCACCTGTCTGTTCCCAATACGTGCATTGAATTCACCAAGGAGGAGAGTGTCCCCCTGTCTAGAAAGCTCCGTGATGTCATATGGCATCAGTGGTGACTGCTCACGCGTAAGATGATGTGTTTGGGGGAAAGTAACTTATTGCAATGAAAATCGGGCGTGTATCTGGAAGCTGAACTCGCACCCACATGTATCGTGCATGCTCCTCTCTCCGGATCACATATATGAGTGGTTTCCGATGTGCTCTAAAGAGGACAGCCATACCTGCCGACCCCAGTCTTATCTCATGAAACATTTTCTTGTTGCAAGGCACTTTTGGAATATTGTTTCTGGGGTTGATCTAAGGCCAGCCAATGCTACAATGGTTGCCTCTACTGCTGGTCCCTCTGCAAAGGGTACTCCTCCTAATGCCTTATCTTCTAGCACCCCTGCTGTTGCTCCCCCAACTCAGGAACAATCAAGATGGGATGCAAGAGATGCAAATGCACATTCTTGTATTGCTTTATCATGCAAGAGAATCATTATTCCACACATCCGGTCTTGCATGACAGCAAAGGATGCTTGGGAGAAATTGGCTTCTCTTTATCAGATTCGCAATGAGGCACGTGTTGCATTTTTAAGAAGGAAATTACAGAAGTCAGTATGAATGAAGGTGACTCTATGGATGCATACCTGACAAAGGTCAAGGACCTCATGGAACAACTTGCCAATATTGATGAGGTGGTGCCAAATTCTCAGCTTGTCAGTACCACATTGAATGGACTGCCAGATACATATCAAGGGTTTGCTACAACCCTTCAATTAGTGGCCATGGGTAATCCAAATCACTACTCTTTTGATCAGCTAGTCACATTGCTTTTGCAGGAAGAGCAAAGTCACGCTAATAGACAAGCTATTATTCCTGATCATGCATTTGCTTCACAACAGACGGCAAGGCTTCGCATAGCAGTTGCAATTCCTCCAATGCATCTAAAAATACAGCAGATAAGTCAAAGAAGAAAAGATGCAACTATTGTTGCAAGCCTGGACATGACATTTTATAATGCAGGAAGCGCATTACTTCGGATAAAAAGAAAGCAAGATTGACAATTAACGCCTCACATGCAATTGAATCCCACGAGCCAGCAGATGCTTCACATGCACATGCTCTTCAGGATGATTGGGCATGGGCTGTCCATTGCTCATTTGATCCCTCCAGTTGATGCACTCTTTACTGCTAATGATGCTCAGTCTTGGTATTTTGATAGTGGTGCTTCCAAGCACGTCACATCTTGCAGACAGTTGTTTCATTCCTTAGCTAATGCACCTCGTGGGGGAACTATCACATGTGCTAATAATGCCTCCTATGCTGTGAAAGGAATTGGAGATGTGCAGCTCACATCCATTTCAAGCCATCCTATCACTTTGACAAATGTTCTCTTTGTGCCTGGAATTGAAGTCAACTTGATTTCGATTTCAGCAATTGCCACTTCAAGTTTCAGAGTGATTTTTGATGGATACAGATGCCTAGTATATGATCTTCGTGATGACAATGCCATAGTTCTCACTGGCACCTTGAAAAATGGCCTTTATCACCTTGATGATCACTCAGCTGCACTATCTATTGAAGCATTTGCTATTTCAGATTCACAGGTTGCTGAAACTCATCTTTGCCATGAGAGAATGGGTCATCTCAATTATAGAGCTCTTGCCAAGTTGCATTCTCAGGACATGGCAAATGATGTACCTCAAACTCACACAGTATCCAAACATGTGTGTGAGGGTTGTCTTTTGGGTAACATGCATCGGTTTCCTTTTCAAAAGAATTGTCCAAAACTCTCACAAAGGAAATTGCAGCTAGTGCACAGTGATGTCTGCGGCCCAATGAGGACAAATGCCATTGGGGGGTACAAATATTTCATGACTCTCATTGATGATTTCACAAGATATTGCTGGGTATATGCTTTAAAAGCCAAATCTGAAGTGTTCTCATGCTTTCAAAGGTGGCTGAATATGGTTGAGAATGAATCAGGATGCAAGCTTGTAACCCTCAACACAGATAGGGGGGGAGAGTATATGTCAAAGGAGTTTTTGATGCATTTTTGTCTTAAGTGTTCTCATGCTTTCAAAGGTGGCTGAATATGGTTGAGAATGAATCAGGATGCAAGCTTGTAACCCTCAACACAGATAGGGGGAGAGAGTATATGTCAAAGGAGTTTTTGATGCATTTTTTTCTTCACGGGGCATTGCTCACTCATGCACTACTCCTTACACTCCTCAGCATAATCATGTTCCTAAAAGGAAGAACAGGTCCACTATGGAGCTGGCCAGATGAGATGCTTAAGGCCAAGTCCTTGCCCAATAAATTTTGGCTTGATGCAGTGATGTGTGCCAACTATGTGCTGAATAGATCACCTACAAGCGCATTGAAGACTGTTACACCTTATGAAGCATGGAAAGGCAGGAAGCCTTCACTTTCACACATGAGAGTTTTTGGGTCTCTTGCATATGTTCATGTACCATCTCAGCTGAGACATAAGCTACAGCTTGCAATGAAGAGCCTTTGTGTCATAAAGATGCTTTTGACAGCAAAGAGTGGATGGATGCAATGAAAGCTGAGTTACAATCCATTGCCAAAAAATGACACATGGGAATTAGTAGATCTCCCTCCCGGCAAGCATGCCATTGGTACCCGGTGGGTCTACAAATTAAAAAGGAAATCTGATGGCAGTATAGATCGACACAAAGCCTGTCTTGTTGCCAAAGGGTATGCCCAACAACAAGGCATTGACTTTGAGGAGACATTTGCTCCCACATCCACGATTACTACCATTAGATGTGTCATTGCCATTGCAGCCCATCACCATTGGCAAGTGCACCAACTTGACATCAAGACTGCTTTTCTTCATGGGGATCTGCAAGAAGAAGTCTATGTGACACCACCTCCAGGTTTTGAGGAGGTTAATTCTGAAAACAAGGAATGCAGGCTTAGAAAAGCCCTTTATGGTTTGAAGCAGGCACCCAGGGCATGGTATGCCAAAATTCATGCACACTTACTATCCCTTGGTTTTCAGAATAGCCCCACAAAACCCACTCTTTATGTCCGTGGGAGTGGATCTGATTTTTAGTGCTGATTTTATATGTGGATGATATGCTCATCACGGGCCCAGATACTCAGCAGATTGCAACTTTCAAGGTTGATTTGCAGCAGGTTTTTGACATGTCAGACATGGGACAGCTCCACTATTATTTGGGCATTCAGTTTGCTCATGTTGAGGGGGGTATCATGATGTCACAGTCCAAGTATATTGGACAGCTCCTTGATCGTTTTCAGTTCGAGGATTGCAAGCCAATCTCTACTCCAGTGGACCCTGGCTTCAAATTTTCAGCTCATGATGGGAGCCCACCATGTGATATCACTCTTTATCAGCGGGCTGTTGGATGTCTCGTTTACTTATGTCACACCAGACCTGACTTACAGTATGCAGTATCTCAGCTCAGCAGATTCATGCACATGCCCAGTCACAGCATTGGTAGGCAGTGAGGAGAGTCTTCACATATCTCAGAGGCACTCAAGATTTAGCTCTCTTCTATGGTGATCAGAGTTCACTTACCATGCATGCTCACACGGATAGTGACTGGGCAGGTTGTTCCAACACCAGAGTGTCACATACCGGCAATTGTTTTTTGCTTGGCAATTCATGTATCTCTTGGCTTAGCAAGAAGCAACCAACAGTTGCCACATCTAGCTGTGAGGCTGAGTATAGGGCAGCCTTCACCGCTATAGTAGAGTGTGTTTGGCTTCGACAGTTACTTACACTATGGTCTACACTGACAGCCAGAGTGCTTTGGCCATTGCGCGTACTAAGCACATTAAAGTTCACTATCACTATGTTCGAGAGTGGTTGTCAGCAGGAGACATAGAGTTGTCCTATCTTCCCACAGAGGACAACATAGCAGATCTGTTTACAAACGCATCGAAGTCTTCCGACAGGCTTTACACTGGGTTCCCCTCTCAAACTCCTTAGGTAAACTATCCATGCCAAACTTTTTCACCTTCACCCCACTTTGTTCTCCACTATCTTGTGGCACTCTTTTACAATAATATCTTTCTTAAGAGCTCACAAGTTGGCAATAGTAGCCATCAATTGTATCACTAGTTTGGTATAGCATAACTTTTCGTTCTCTCCAATTTTCTATTATGTGCTTGCATTTCATTATTATATTTGATTGCATCCTATTTTCTTTGATGATATCGGAGCACATGTGCTCTAAATAAACAACATAAGTGCAAGTTCACCAAGATCTCTATAGCAAAAAACAATTGGAGTGATGGGTAGCAATAGTCTAGTAGCCCTAGTGGCTCTATTGTAGACCCTGCAAAGCCATCCACCTACCTTCAACAAAGGCAACCTTGCTACAACCAATTACATGCTCAGCAAGCTCAAGATCAAGATCATATTTGATTCATATGAGCTCTTGTATATTGTTCTAGGATTGGATCTAGAAACAAATATAGTGATTTACATAGTTGTTGGAGGGAGGACTATGAGCATTAAAGATCAAATTATCTTGAGAAGAGAGGCGCAACTGTTATATAGTGCACCATGCGGATCAGTTAGACTAACGATAGGTTTTTTATGTGTCATATGCCAAATTCCATGGATTCAGATACCTTCATCACAGTCTGCTAGTTTCCCCGGAGACCTCACATTTTGTCACGGAGAGGCATCTCCATACTCTGTCTTATACCCGGAGATCATGGACTTTGGATTCCGAGGGAAGTTCTCCTTCTTAGAGGCTACAACACCAGGATTGTTGACCCGCCAGGTGCCGATCATTGCTTTTCAGCATGATTCGATTATGTTGCTTGACATTGATTTACATGATACATGTATTTCTCAAGTTTCCGCCGTAGATCAACGATCCCCAGACACCTCATATGGGCATGCCTTTATCGACATGAGCAACATGCATGGCCTAATCATATAGAATGATCTGAAGAGATGGCCCTCTTCATGGGGGCTCCCTTGTTTTCCACATAAAGGATGGACTAACATAGTTGACTATCTCATGGGATCCCTTGCCTTCACCTCTCATATCATAAACTTTTGTATTTCCCCGCCCCCTCCTAGAGCTGATTATACATACCTATTCTTTAGCTTGTCCATCCCACTCACACTATCGAGCACATCCCACCCCACGTACGCCACTTTTCTAGAAGATTCAATTGACCACACCCTAGCCATAGTTGCACGAAAAGCCATTACAAGGGCCCAAAACGGAAATAAGAAACTAAAACGAAGTTTTGAAATAGATAATAGATACACCAATTCAAAAACTTTTTTTTTCCCCTAGGCAAATGTCTGCTTTTTTTTCTGACGTGATTCATGCTACTATGGGGCTTTTATTTTTCTGATGTCACATGGTTCATGAATCAAGATAATAGTAGATACCGAATGTTGAATCATCCTTCATGAATGATAGATCATAAAATCAAAGATGCATGAGTCACGCTTACTTAATGCTAAATAGCATAATTTGTCACTTTAAGCACTATATTGATAATTATGTTATGTATTAAGAATATAAATAAATTGTACCATACTGCCGTTTTTTGTTCTACCGTTTCGGCTTGGGCCGAAAACTCCGCTTTCCCCGTTTCCATGTCTCTCGTTTCCGTTTCCCTGGCAACTATGAACCTAGCTCCCACCTATGTTGCCGGCCGCTCCACTATGCTTGAGGATCTCAATTATATCCCCCTACTAAACGACAGAGCCACCCTTATCACCCCTTCCCTACACGATGCTGCCATCTAGTCCTTTCCTCACACCACTAAATACACCTGCCCACTTGCTAGATTAGTCCACCACAAAAGCTAGTAAATGATGAATGTAAGGCCTTGCGCCGTCAGCTCAGACTCAAGACCAAGCATCACCTTCTCACTGAGACAGAGACCAAATGAGAGTAACCACCTGGCTCGTCAGAAGAAGTGAGCTAATCGGATCATTTGGCACACTTACGCATGCACACTTTATGACATCCCCATCAGCCTACGCCAGGGCCTCCCGTACCTACCTCGCCCTACCTCCTACTCACTCTTCACCACCGATGCTATCAAACACGCAACTCTCAAGTTACACAATGGTTGAGCCAAAGATCATGAGGGGTTATGTGCTGAGTGCATTGCACGCGGTATTGGTACCCTAGCTCGATCTTGGCAATGCTATTCGATGAAGCAGTTTGCAGCAGTTTAACCACACCCAAACCCTTAACACCATTATCCCAATCTACAAGGCACGAGATCCCATGAGCCCGAAAAAATACAAGACTTTCATGATTGGACATGTTATGTCCGAGATTTATGCATCACCACTTGACACCCATGTTAGCCAATTTGCAGTCTGAGGGATTCAACCCGATGGGACAGGCAGGCTTTCGGACAGATCATGCTACAGTAGACACACTGAGAGCTGTCATTGAGGACACTCGCAGACGGAAGCTGAGAGTTTATTGTTGCTTTGTGGATTTCCGCAAAGCCTTTGACATTGTATCGCAAGCCTGACCGTTTAGACTACTACTTGTTCTAGGGTACGGTTAGGACATCATCTAGGCATTCTAGACACTAGATGAGCAGGTATCTGTCACGTCAGATCATTGACCAGATGGACAGAGGAGAGCATAAGCACGCCAAGGTTGTTCATTATCACCGACCTTGTTTGACCTTTACATTGACGAGCTCAAGTATGGTCCTCCTCTCCTCATCAACTAAGGGTTTTTAGCCGCATTTGAATGCACTCCAACCTTTCTATGAGACAAATGATTTGAAGATTGAGCTATGTAAAATATCCCTCATTGTTTTCAACTCATCTCAAGCAGCCACACACCAAGAGAAATTTACCTTTGTCAGAACTCAAGTGAGATTCTTGGGGCATGGCGGTTTGTCATTCGTTGGCCAATTGTCAATTGTCACTTGGTTGGCAGATACTTGACGATTTTTGCCATTGGACAACCAACTGGATTCATCATGCCCAAATTTAGCGCAAGTGTTGCAATATTTGGTTTTGCAATCATCCTCAGTGTGTCCACTCCTAGAACACTTATTCCACCATTTCTCATTGCTACTTGGCTTCCCAAGAATATCCAATTCCTTATGGGCCTTATTCAGCTCAAACTTGAGCTTATCCTTCTTCATTGGCGCTTCTTCATTGTCACTATCTGCATCTTTCTTCTTTGCATGGTCCTTAAGGCCTTCCATTTTTGCCAAAGCTACAGCTCTGATTTGGCCTTGGCTTCATCTATAACACTAGAGGCAGAGGGGGATCAGTGGAGCTGATATGCCCCGACACGCAGATGGCTTGCATGCTTGGGACTACAAATGGACAGACAGTCACCATTCCAGTATAACCTTGAGGCTCCATCCATTTCACTCACCTATCACGAGGTGAATAAGTCATCAGAGACAATTTATTACAGCTCCACACGTACAGGACCTAGAGGGTGCCTCCTGAGCTTTCAATAAAACTCAGCTTCTATAGAGATCACTGCTTGTGGATCTTAGATGAACTTGAAAGACTTCATCAACCTATAGAGGAGTAACCCCAAACTATGCTAGTAGAATATGATGTGGGACTGATGGCTTGTTTTGGATCATCTGAGGAAGAAGTAGAACTTATAGTCTCACTATGTGGAACGACATGGCAACCTGTGCCATCCAGATGTCGTGGTACCAAAGTCTCTGCCTCTATGGAGATAAGTGACCGGGGTTTAACGAACCACTGGGCTACACCTAGATCCATCTTCCACATGCACTAAGGATCTCAACTAATCAATCACAATCTCTCATGTGTGTGCACGCACGCAACACACATACATAGGTGCACACCATTCATGCATGCACTCACGCACCACTCATGCACTGCGCGTGTGAATATACGTATTTGTGTGTGATGCGTGCGTACAGAAGAAAGAAAGAAAGAAGAAAGTTTATCTACATCTACGAAAGATCTAAGGCTATATGGGATTGGAAAAGAACCAAATACATTGAAAGCTAAGGGTGGGCCACTAAAGGGGCACCCATACCCAAGGCACATGTCTGTGACAAGAAAAAATTAAATAAATTGTACTGTCATTGTTGAGAGAGAGAGAGAGAGAGAGAAATAAAGTTTACTTAAAGTCTTCAAAAGACCAAATTGTCTATGAGACTAAATGAACCTGACACAATGAGCTGAGGGGTGGAGCCACTAAGTGGGCATCAACACCCATGATGAATACAAAAGGAAAACCCGTAATCATGATCATAATGGCACCAATACATAGGGAGAAAACTCTCCGAGCTCGGAGGTTGGGAGCTAGCGGGGGTGGCGTCGCTATGTGAGGCTGCTGTGATGGCACCAAACCTATGATGGAGCGTGGCAGCTCTTGACATTGCGGTCTGTTGTGGTCTCCAAGTCATGGCCTTGTGGCGAGCAAGCACAAATAATGGAACAACTAGGGGAAGCCCCTAGTCATCTACCAATCGAGCAAAAGCCCTAATAAGGGAACGATTAAGGGAATCCCAAATAAGGGAACAACTAGGGGAAGTCCTTGGTCATCTACCGAGCAACTGGACCTATGTATGCTGTTTGTGGGACCGACTCTGCTGATTGACTAAGGAGAGACAAGATGAGCTCGTGTGACAGTGTCTCTAAATTGTGAGGGCTGGCATGGAGGAAGAAAACCAGTGATGGATTGCTACTGATACTCGGTTTGGCTAAGTCCCTCCTTTCCTCCTTTGTAGTCTACGTGAGATGGCCTGCTGTTTGACAGGTGCTACTGTCACTCCAATGATCTATCTCCTCACGTTGAAAAGAGAGGATATGTCTGCAATCTCATGTGAGTGTCCATCCGAGCTGGGTCTGTTGAGTCGTGCACTCAAGATTTCTATTACATTTGGTCCCATACTGTCCGTAGCTCAGGTCGCTAGAGAGAAAGTTCGTGATCATGCTTTGGCTGGGCTTTGCTGGTCCCTCCTGTGCTCTCCTCTATGCTCGTGTGAGTTAATCTCTGTTTTTATTCTCAAGAAGGAAAGTGGCCACATGCCTTGATCAAGATGTGCCAGGAACTCTTAAAGTGGACCAAAACCGTTGTTGAGTAAACAAATGCCATCCACTTTTCTCGTAGTACATAGGGCATTTGCTCCTCTGTCTATGTCTCTTGCATATCACATAAAGTGCGAATTCCTATCTCGCGTGGAATGCTTGTCTATCTCAACCCATAGCCTATGAGAGAAACATGGAACTGCCCAGTGAGGGAGAGGAGGGGGTCTTTATGTATTAAAGAAGAAAGTGGTGCAAGTCATAAAGCAACTGAAAAGCAAATAACTGAAATACACTTAAGAGGTAATTGGGAACTCGAAAGTCACTCCATGAGATGGGAATTTTGTACAAAGACTCGATGTGAGTGTTTGAAGGGACAAAAGCTAGAAAATTGGCCACCAATACCAGTTTTGGACTCTGGATCGCATGGACAGGACCTGGACCCTTTCGAGGGACAGGGAATGCCTATTGCATAGACAAGACTTGGACCCTTCCAAGGGACGGGGAAAAGGCATTCATTTTGAAAAATATTCCCCACAAGCTGACTTCACTTGTAAAAGGTATAATACATCATTTACAGTTTATTCTCTCTATGGCATTGCACTCCATACCAAACATACACATGAAAAAGAGAGTCTCATGCACATTAAAAGAAAAACAGAAACCATTGCACAATCTCTGTGAGAATCCAAAATACCTGTTCCTCTTCTTTTCTTTCTATATCATCTGCCAACTGCATAGCTTTTTCCTCTTCCCAATCAGCATAAGTAAGAACTTCGTAATCCTCCTTTAAATTGACCTGAGAAGAGTTGCTATCCTTTTCAGTGCTGTTTAGTAGTCCTTCAAGTATCGAAATCATATTTGAAATGCCATCGCCTTCAGATTTGTCAATTTCAACCACAAGTTCCCATTGCCAATCTTGTCTCAATGAAGCAGGTATCTCCGTAATTGGATGTGGAAGCATTGTGTCTGAAGGGAATGGCAGAGTGCTTTCTAAGAGATCTGTAAATCCTAATACTACATTTGAAACAATCAGCTGAGTAGCACGTGATAAGCTTGTCAAATCAACAGCTGGGTCCCTCAGTGTGTGCTTTGAAACAGCAAGTGTAACCATCTCTGTGAGTCTATCAAAATCCCCCACAGGATAGAGTAGTCCACCAATGCCATCCACTACCTACTTGAAGAAAAAATAAATGAGAAACCAGTAAATTAAAAAGTAAAAGCTCTCTCTCTCTCTCTCTCTCTCTCTTGGACTAATGCCATCCACTACCTACTTGAAGAAAAAATAAATGAGAAACCAGTAAATTAAAAAGTAAAAGCTCTCTCTCTCTCTCTCTCTCTCTCTCTCTCTCTCTCTCTCTCTCTCTCTCTCTCGCACGCGCGCACGTGCTTTGATATGTGAGACGGTCAGCTGGCGCATAGTCGGGCAGAAGTGGGTACCATTAGAAGTAAGGCTCTAACTACTCTCTGCAGTCAAAGGCTCAAAGGAGACTAAGCAACACCTCCTTTCAAAATGTGCAGCCTACTCCCCTAACGAGACAGATTTTGCCAAACCCCCTGGATTGCCATCACATCATTGTTTCTTTCCCTTGTATAGCAAGATCTTATAAATGCTGCAGGCACATACATTGCCCTTCATGGAGTTGATAGATAACTCGAGCAACTTCACAGTAACATACATGCCACCAGTATAGGACTGCTTTCACACCACACATCATTTTAGAGGTGCACTAGGCAGTCCTCGTTCCCCTGCAAATATTCATAAGCTCCTCTTTGATCTCTAACTGCCAGATCCTACCAAGAGCAGGCAGCAGGAGTGAGGATGGGGACCACAAGACGTGAACATCCTGATGCACTCCATGAACAGTAGCTCAGACAGACCAGCACACACACACATACTTCTAAAACTACCTTACACATGATAGGATCTCACATATAGGCTCATCAACTCTGTCAGGAGAAATATAAGGAAGAATACAGTCAGGATGGAACTACACAGACTTGACCATTGCAACATGCAGCCCACATGAACTGCACCAGTGCACACGCACAAGTACCTCTACAACCATCAAACAACTGGCTGAATTTCTTCCTTTTCAGAGACCATCCGACCATGTGTGTCTCCTTTGATGCATCTCAGTGACCAGCGATAGCCAGATGCCTGCAAGGTGGCTAGGTGATTACTGGGATTAGTGGGACTGCTATTCATAGTATAAAAGGGTCATGACTCACAGGAGCTACTAGGATTACAAGCAAGTCAATCCTGGCCAAGCTATTCAGTGAGGCCTTCTGCAAAGGCTTTTCCAACCTCCTCGACCACAGACACCATCACATCCACTCACAAGGCACGCGATCCCATCCCATACACGCAAGTAACTACAGGACTACAATGATTGGCCATTTGATGGCCAAGATGTATGGTTCAACTCTCGAGATACAAATCAGTTTGAGCACGCAGAGGGCGCAGGCATGCAAGCGACTGTGCAAGCAGGATTTAGACAAGACAGGTCTCACACCTTCACCCTCAGAGCCATTATAAAGAAAGCCTGATACCAGAATCCAAGAGTATATTGCTGCTTTGTGGACTTTCCAAAGGCCTTTGATTCAGTACACTTGCTCGGCACATTTCCAGCACATACACATAAGATCACTCCTCTTTGATTCCTTAGTCCGAACAGCATCCCTATGTAGTATGTACACATAGATGCACAAGCTTCATAGGCAGTAGACAAGGATGAGTGGCCTGGTTTTGAGAGGCTCCAGGTCATCATGTTTTCTCGCATAATCCAAAGGAAGAGATGTACTCCACACACAACATTATCTTAGCAAAGTTTACAACGAGACCCCTCGACATTGATGCCTCTTTCTAGATCATTACCTATCTAGATTGTGTCTAACAATGCGGATGGCCCTCTCATCATCCATGCAGCTTGCAACCAAGGGAGATGAGTGGTGCTGGTGCACTTGAGTCCCTAGATGGTTCCGTGCATAGGGTTTTTCTATCGATCGCCATATAGTATTCACCTATGTTGCACGAAACATTTCCATGCAGAAAACGTGGTAGTTTTGAAACGTTTCTGAAATGCCACTTGAGTTAATAGGAAACGGCAAGGGTAGGCTGAATAAAGTGTATTTCCCCTCACATACAAAAGCTAGTAATTAAACAAAACATGCACCATGTAAGCTAGACATGTGCGCAAGGCAAGCAATTGGATTCTTGGAGGGCATGCAGCAGATGATCCTTGAAGATGCGATGCGTATAGTGCATTGATGAATTAGTCGTCACCCATCTAGATCGTCTAATCTGAGTCTTGTGTTACTTCTAAAGCCTTCGCTATGCACCCACCCTGATAATGCAAGAGCCTGCCATCATCTCTTGTCAATACCTGCCCTTGTTGGTTTTTCTTTTGGCGCATTTGTAGATTAGGCGTTTCCAAAACGTTTCCAAGTTTCGGAAACGTCTCAATTTTGGAAACATTAGGAAACGGGGTTTCCTAACTTTTTAGGACGTTTGCTACAACTCAGGTATTCACTAGACCACTAGACGCTCCCTTCTTGCGCTTGACATAGTGGGACATTAGGAACGAGATATGGCAGGTATATAGACATGGGTACCCTCCCCTAGCCACATGCAACAAAAAATGGATTTCTATAGAGAATTTCCTCCGTCTCAATAAGGACGGCTTCATCTAGGCATCAAGGTATCTACAAATTTACCTTTCCCATGTACTACAGATCACCATGGATCATCTCACGACTTCATCCAACTGATTCCTGATTTAGGTGGGGCATGCCACACAACATCGTAGAGATCTCTATAATCTTTGCAACACACAAGAGCTGGAGACAGAGGAGCGTGTTCTAGCGGGAGATGTCGTATTTCCACCTATTCCACCTATGGGTACACAAACATGGGCAGAGTTATCGATGACCCTGACCAAAGATGCACTGCACTATTCATACACAAACCTCCCCGCCGACTTAGGTCCAAACTCATGAGGCCTACCAAGATGTGGTTGGGAGAGGCCGTGACAATGACTCGAACTTTTAGACATGCTAGGTCACCAGGAAATTGGAAAAAAGCTGAGTGAGCACTTGTCTCATTTGGGCTACACTCAGCACTTGTCTCATTTGGGCTACTGTTCTCGTGGCAGCGTGACATCAAGCTACCTCACGCTACTCTCGACTATAGAGTTCAGAAAGGAGTTGTGGATGCCAATAGCGGATCTCGGATATGTTCAGAGACACCGTGACTCTTGGTTAGAGCCTAGTCAGGACTACCGAAAGCCCACACTACTCATGACTGACATGGCATATGACACAGGACACATGGCATGGCATGACAAGAACCACTCTCGACTTGTTTTTCCATGTTCTCTGTAGTAGCTCATTGGAGTTGTGGTAAACACCCCCAGTTCCTCCATGGGAGTTGTACTCTCATAATTGATTCCAATTCTTCTTGTTCTCATAGGCTTTTTGGGCCTTCTATGTAGGATTTCAGTTCCTCCATGGGAGGTGTACTCTCATATTGATTTCAGTTCCTCCATGGGAGGTGTACCCTCATATTGATTTCAGTTCTTGGTCTCATAGGCATCCAAACATTAATAGACACCTCTCTCTCTCTCTCCCTCTCTCTCTCTCTCTCTCTCTCTCTCTCTCTCTCTCTCCTCTCCTCCTGTCATCTTCGACAGAGGGACTACAGAGATATCTAGATGCCCTAGAGGTGTTCTGCAGAGAGAGAGACCTGATGGTTAACCTTGGGAAGACCAAGGTCATGATCTTCAACACCTCTTACACGGTGCTTCACCGACATAGCTTTACATACCAGATTCAGCCAGTGGAGATTGTGCAGTCCTACACATATTTGGGTGCAGTTTTCACAGGGCCAGTTTTCACGATGACCCACGCAGCCAAAGCACGACTCACACGAGGGCATGGTGCTTTGGCCCGACTAGAGCGACAGTGCTTCCAGACGCACTTCCAGGATCCACCGACGAAGTGCTGGCTTTTCGACACTCTAGTGAGGCCGACTGCCATGTATGCGGCACCTTTTTGGGGGTGTGATATTTCAGCAGTAGAATGAAGGAGATTTGAGCAGCTACAGGTGATTATGGGCTCTAGGATGATTCGGAGTAAGCCCTCAGTCCCCCATCAGATAGTACAGGCAAAGTTTGCCATGACCCCTCTCTAGGTTGATGCCATTTTTTCAGAGAGTGACTTTCCTCCACGGAGTTTGGGACCTACCTCGTGAGAGTCTTCCGAGGCTAGCACTAGAGTCCTCCATACAACTAGCTCAAAGTGGGGTAGGTACAGCATGGTTTGCACGCATCACTGCATAGTTTCCCAGCCACGGCATTCAGATGGATCGGCTTTCCCCGTTTCAGTATAGCATGGATGCACTGCCCGAGTTGATCCCACGGGATGAGATTAACCGCATCATACAGTTAGATCTCCTCCAGCTCCACACATCTTGCACTTGGGGGGGGGACCAAGAGTTCCCCACCAAGACCCATCTCTACTATGACCACTTTCTTAGAGAATCGAAGGATGGGCTCATCATCAGACCTCAGTATCTCGAGGACAGAGGAGTCTCACACGCACTGAGGATTACCATCGGACAGATGCGGGTCTCATCCCATCAGCTAAGGATCGAGGCAAGGAGAGGTGCACGCATACCCAGAGAGCAGCAAACTTGCAGGTTGTGCACGATGGGGGAGGTCGAGACAAAGGAGCACTTTCTATGTGTCTGCCTAGCCTACTATGGCATCCGAGGACGCTACCATTGCCTTTTTCAGGAGAAGCATGACTTCCGTCCACTCTCACGACTGATCCACTTCCAGGACTAGGTCTGTATTGGACTCTACCTGATGGAAATGCGACGACACAGGGAGACACTACTACGACATATCAAAGAGCAACAGGATGGGACCACCGCACCACAGGATACTGAGGTAGACCGAGCAGAAAGAAAGAAAGAAAGAAATTTTATTGGAGTCTTCGGAAGACCGATGGGTCTATGAGACTAAAAGAAAACCTGATATAAACCACAGTAAGGGAGGAGCTACTAAACGAGCATCATCACCTGTGATGAGTCCTAAGTTTGGTCATACATAGTCAAATACATCTGGGTGTGACAATGAAAAGGAAAAAGACTAGAACGGAGCTGAATCCTCCGTATGTCATGTCGCCCTAACTGGTGCGTAGCCAGTGATGGGACACTGGCGTCTGTCAAGGGGTGCCGTACGTCTCGGTCTCTTGCAGGAGGCTCGACTCAAGACCAGAGCCACCATGACTCCCGTGGGACGTGTCCTGGGTCTAAACAGTGATGGGAGGTCCCCTAGAGTGATCTCTATGTCCCCTCGATGCCTCGTGTGACGTGCTGCGGTTGTCGAGTCGAGGTCTCTGTCATGTATGCAGCTAGAGACTGGATGATCAATATCACTCGATGGGAAGAACTATGTGATCTTGCTCTGAGAGGTGTCTGGTGGTGTGGCCAAGCCTTGTCGCCTGAGCAAGTACTCTCTGTGTCGGACCCCCTCGTGAATGAAGGCCACGAGGCATCTCTGATCTGGGTAGGCGAGAAATCTGGAAAGGGGCTCGAAGCCGTCTCTGAAGAGACAGTGGTAGCGACCTCGGATCTCGTAGTACGCTGGGCACCTGAAAATAAAATGCTCCTCCGACTCAACCTCCTGACAGTCGCACAATGTGCAGATGCGATACTCCCTAGGGATCCCCTCTGCTCTGCCGCTCTCTATGCGGAGGCGGTGTGATGATATCCGAAACTGTCCGATGGAGATCCGTAGTGAGTGAGGCATGTGTAGCTCAGTGTACCCCGGTGGTGTGATGAATCCCTCCTCCGAAATACGAAGACAGTGATCTCTGTGGTAGCTCAGCTTCACTGGAAGCTCCCTCGGCTCCAACCACGTCCTAAAGATGTGTAGCTGCAAGAGATCCTCTCGAATGACCTGGTTGGTGTGTGGCCCGATCGGGATTGTGGGTGGGAGTACCGGGGGGGCATCCAAACTGTACTGAAAAGGAGGTATAACCCTAGTCTCACAAACCATCTGTGAGTCCGTGCATACCAACCTCGCTCGTCTCCCTCTGCTGCCAACCTCATGGAGGAATCGAGAGCCAACCATGGCAACCTCTCTCTCCCTTATGTGTAGTCCCCATATGATCTTACCTAGTGTAGATATGTAATGGTATGAAAGGCTGCATCTAGCTAGAGTGAAGAAGCACCAAACTCGGCCTGCATGATATGATGTGGTACCGATGGTTTCCCCCGGATCATCCGTGAGAGCATAAGGATCTGTAGGCGCTCCACCCGTGTCCACTCTATATCTAACATGTCAGGTCCCCAACAAGGGCTGCCATACATACCGGCTGGTCGGACCAAGGAGTCGAAGAGAAAAACCTTGGTCCGAGGGTCCTAGAAGTGGGAGTGGAAGCATTGTCTCTCTAGCCTTGTAGAGAGACAGGTCACGGATTTCTATGCATTTGACTCAGCTCCAGGGCACTCTGGAATAGAGGAGGAATGGATCGGTGGAGAGAGCCAACACAACACTGCTAGGCGAGGGACACAGAGACCGTACACGGTGCGACAGGCAACCATAGCACACACGATCGAGATTCGACCTATTTCAGCTCTCCTTAGGGGAGATCGACTAAGGCAAGGCATCACCCTTGACATAGCCCATCGGATCTAGAGATCGAGGAGACCACGCCCTCCACCACCACGGGAGACATCCTGACAAAAGCAGATACATGATCTCTTTGCATCTCATCATAGAGCCACCATGGAGCCTAGATACGTGGAGCCGGTTCATGCACTTGGGACTCTAGCTCTGAGCACATGATATTTTCATGCCACCCTCATGCTATTTTGCTACTTTTTTGCTATTTTGTACCAGTATAGCAATTTAGTACTCAGCAAGGGCCTCAGTGAGCCCTTTGCCCCGGCCCACAGTGGTCTATATGAGTTACTTGATTCCGTACTTTGTCCCATAGGCACGCGAGTCCTCCTACGGACCTCTCTCTCTCTCTCTCTCTCTCTCTCTCTCTTGCCACCCCTCAGCCACTCAGCCACCCCCTCGCCACCCCTCAGCCACCTCTAGCCCAGCCCGAAGCAAAGAAGGGACAGAAAAAGGTACAAGGCAAACAATGAGGTACGAGAGGAAACACTACACCAACATGCCCGACATTCACCCCAAGGCATGTAATATGTGATTTCAGTGGGATACCCCATTTTCTCTGCATTCTCTCTGTAAAAAACAGAAAAACAAGCAGTAAACATTTGCCACATGCCTACACGTGGATGTGTGGAGGATATTTGCGGAAAACAAGCCTTGGAATCTGCTTTGAAGGCCCTCTCGAATGGGACAGCTCACAAGGTATCACTGAAGTGCTCACATGCCTCAACAAAATATGCCTTGTGTTGATTGAAAAAATAGACAACCTAGAGGCAACAAATGTGGCCTTATTGGCCGGAAAAGTTCATGTTGACAAAACCCTTGCTGAATTTAAAAAGCAAGGAGGGAAAATACAAGAAGAGTGGAGGAAGGAAAAGGCAAAGAAAGAGGACTGGGAACAAGAAAAAACAGAGATGATGCAAGATATGGACGTGAAAAACAGTCTTCTTACATCCAAGATAGAGAGCTTGGAAGCTCAGATGAAGGCAAATACACACAGAAATGAAGGGGAGCTTCAGCCATCCCTACACGAGGAGCTGAGCACCATTAGAGAACAAATGAAGCAGCTCAAGGGGGAAAAGGGAACTTCAGAAGAAGGATGCAAGATCATAGATGAACTGAAATCTGAGAATGAAAAACTCAGAAAAGACTTGGCATTCTTGCAAGACACCCAATAGATAGTCCACTGTGCTTGTCCCTCCGCCACGTGGGAAACAAGTGAGACCACCGATGATGGCCATCTCTGTAGACCATTGTAAATGATCAAATCATGAACAGCCCCTAGCTGAAGTAGATGTCGTCCATACTCTTTCACCTGTGGTGCATCTGCAGAGTGTCTCACTATCCCGAGCTCAGCTGCATCTAGTTCTTGTACTATGAGGGAATCCGATGCAAAGTCCAGTAGCCCACTTGCATGTTCCCTGTGCGTGCATTGGAGTCACCAAGAAGGAGGATGTCCCCTTACCTCGAGAATTCAGTGATATCATCCTGAATCGCCTCATACGGGCTGTGTGCCCTTTTGTGGTGACCTCACGTGCATAGGATGAAGTATCTGGGGGGAAATAACACACTGCTATGAGAATCGGTCGTGCGTCTGGTCGCTAGACTCGTATCCACATGTGTCGCGCATGCTCCTCTCTCCGTGCCACTGATATGAGAGGTCTCATGTGTGATCTAAAGAGGATAGCCACTCCCCCCGAACCCCGCACACTAGTGTCTCTCCTCATCTCCTTCCTATGAGATGACTCCCATGTATATCCTGTCACAGTAGGCAGTCCTCTCTCAAGGCTCTCATGTGTCTCAATATAGAAGACCATGTCTCTGTCAGTGTATGTCTCCAAGAAACCACCAGATCAGACCAGAGTGTGCCATTGCAATTCCACACTGCAATTCTTAGTCCACTTTGTGTCCCCTTGGCCCGACACCGTCATAATTCACCCTCTTCTTTCTCTTCCTTTTCTTCCTTCTCCCCCCGGTCCCGATCTCCTCTCTCTCGGATGATCACCCTACCATCTCTGTATGCAGCCCATTTCCCTGCTTCTCTTGCTGCCATGACATGTACAATACCTTTCCTCCGGTGTTCCTGGTGTAGGAGGGTGAGGTCATCCTCCAGGTAGATTCAAGGTCACCCTCATGCTCATGAGGGTCTTCCTATCCATGGCTGTCATCACAAGTGGCCTTGTGGGTGCATCGGGCTTGCCAACTCTTCAAGCTGTCTCACATGTCAGGTTCACACCCATTTTGGTGAGCAAAGCATTTGCATGTGCCATAGGAGTATCTTCTACTGTGAGACCTCGGACTAAGACATTTAGGGCTTTACTGTTTCTCCTTTTATCCTCCTCTAGAGCATCTGAAATGAACTCTTTCTTGGGAACAGCAGTACCTTTCTTGACCACATCGCTCCATTCCAAGATTGCAGCCTCTTCTTTCTTGATTTTCTGGGTGAATTCAGCATGTTTACCCTTTTTACCTCACGGATATACGACTTTATTATGTCTCCTCCCCCACTCAGTGATGATCACTCGTACTTAGCCTTTTGTATCTCTACCACTATGCCAGTCACAGGGACGGTCCCCCCCACGCCCACTCGTGTACAAGTTCAATTTGATTGTGCCCTGGCCCCATCTATGTGAGCAACCTGGCGAAGGGACTTCCAGCCCTACTACTTGGAAATGTTGAAGACCTCGCCCACGCCTCAAACACCCTTGCCACAGTATTCATGGACGCAGCCATCAAGTCTTTTTCCACGACTCAATCTGCACGTGTTTCACTAGGGAAGATGCCACAGAATCCTTGGTATGACGATGAATGCAGAGAGATGAGAGCTCACCTCACACGTGAGCGAGCCCTTGGCCACTTGACATCACCCGAGGCACAGCGGATCTCACGGCGACTGACACGTCGTAAGCGGCAGGCCTTCCTCACCCACAGAATGGACGAGGTGATCAATTCTTTTCAAGGGGGGGATCCCACCATTGGTTGGGGGCTTCTATCGGAGGGGAAGCCACCTATACCCATCACAGACCCAATGTTTGGCACACTTATGCATGCTCTCTTTATAATGTCCCGATGCAGGCACCACCTGATATGTCCACTATGCCCAGGTCCACCACTTGCCACTTGTTTACTGCACAGAATGTGCGGGCTGCACTCAGCCGGCTTCAAAACCAGAGAGCATAGGACCATGAGGGGCTACGAACTAATCATTTCGATCATGGACAGGAGGTTTTGGCTCTGGTACTAGCACAGATGTTCAACCATGCCATATGTCACAGCTTCCCACCCTCATGGAGTACCACCACCATAGTACCCATACACAAGGCAGGTGACCCCATGGATACTGGGAGCTATCGCACTTTCATGATTGGCCATACGCTGGCCAAGATCTATGGATCGATACTGGAGAGGGAGATCAGCAGCCATACAAAGGCACATGGGCAGCGTGCTCTAGGGCAGGCAGGTTTTCGAAGACAGCACTCCACTCTAGACCACATCTTCACCGTGAGCACTATCATTGAGGAGGCGAGGTCAAGATGCCAAAAAGTCTACGCTTGTTTTGTAGACTTTCGGAAGGCCTTTGACACTGTCCCCCGATCCCGCATGATCAGGAGACTACTGGATATGCAGATTCCAGAGGTTCTGATCTAGGGAGTGGTGAGCCTATAGGAGTCCGTTAGACGGAGAGTTCGTGTCCCAGGAGGCCTATCAGACTGGGTTGAGAGTACGATCGGAGTAAAGCACGGATGTCCTCTCCCGCCGACTCTCTTCAGGCTCTACATTGATGAGATTAAATCTTTCATAGACCGTCTAGAACGTGAGGGAGCACCACTAGCAGACTTGATGATACAAATTCTACTATACGCGGATGACATAGTCCTCCTGTCATCTTCGGCAAAGGGACTACAGAGACATCTAGATGCCCTAGACGTGTTCTGCAGAGAGAGAGACATGATGGTTAACCTTGAGAAGACCAAGGTCATGATCTTCAACACCTCTTACACAGTGCTCCACCGACATAGCTTTACATACCAGAGTCAACCAGTGGAGATTGTGCAGTCCTACACATATTTGGGTGCAGTTTTCACAAGGCCAGTTTTCACAATGACCCACGCAGCCAGAGCACGACTCACACAAGGGCACGATGCTTTGGCCCGACTAGAGCGTTAGTGCTTCTAGGCGTACTTCCAAGATCCACCAACGAAGTGTTGGCTTTTCGACACTCTAGTGAGGCCGACTACCATGTATGCGGTGCCTTTTTAGGGGTGTGATATTTCAGCAGCAGAATGGAGGAGATTTGAGCGGCTACAGGTGATTATGGGCTCTAGGATGATATGGAGTAAGTCCTCGGTCCCCCATGAAATAGTACAGGCAGAGTTTGCCATGAACCCCCTCCAAGTTGATGCCATCTTTCAAGCAATGACTTTCCTCCACACAGTTTGGGACCTACCTCACGAGAGACTTCACCGCATGGTTTGCCAGTCACAGTATTCAGATGGATCGGCTTCCCCTAATTCAGTATAGCATGGATACACCGCCCGAGTCGATCCCACGGGATGAGATTAACCGCATCATACAGGTTGGATCTCCTCCAGCTCCACACATCTCGCACTTGGGGAGGGACCAGGAGTTCCCCACTAAGACCCAACTCTACTATGACCACTTTCTGAGAGTATCAAAGGATGGGCTCATCATCAAACCTTAGTATCTCGAGGACAAAGGAGTCTCACACGCATTGAGGATTGTCATCGGACAGATGCGGGTCTCGTCCCATCAATTGAGGATCAAGGCACGGAGAGTTGCGCAAATACCCAGAGAGCTACGAGCTTTCAGGCTGTGCACGATGGGGGCGGTCGAGACAAAGGAGCACTTTCTATGTGTCTACCTAGCCTACTATGAGATCCGAGGACGCTACCATTGCCTTTTTCAAGAGCCACTCTCACGACTAATCCACTTCCAGGACCAGGTCTGTATTGGGCTGTACCTGATGGAGATGTGACGACACAAGGAGACACTACTACGACATATCAAAGAGCAACAGGATGGGACCACCGCACCACAGGGTACTGAGGTAGACCAAGCGCAGGGACAGGTCACGGATTTCTATGCATTTGACTCAACTCTAGGGCACTCTGGGATAGAGGAGGAGCTAGCCGACATGAGAGATATATGAATCGGTGGAGAGAGCCGACACAACACTGCTAGACGAGGGACACAAAGACTGCAAACGGCGCGACAGGCGACCAGAGCACACACGATCGAGGTTCGACCTATTCTAGCTCTCCTTAGGGGAGATCAACCGAGGCGAGCCATCACCCTTGGCATAGCTCATCGGATCCAAAGATCGAGGAGACCACGCCCTCCACCACCACGGGAGACATCCCGACAGATGCAGATACGTGAGCTCTTTGCATCTCATCAGAGAACCACCATGGAGCCTAGATATCTGGAGCCAGTTCATGCACACGGGAACTCTAGCTCTGAGCACTTGATATTGTTTCATGCCACCCTCATGCTATTTTGCTACTTTTTCACTATTTGTACCTATATAGCATTTCAGTACTCAGCCTTAGTGAGCCCTTTGCCCTGGCCCACAGTGGTCTATATGAGTTACTTGATCTTGATTCCGTCCTTTGTCCGATAGGCTCGTGAGGCAGGAGGCCTCCTACGGACGTCTCTCTCTCTCTCTCTCTCTCTCTCTCTCTCTCTCTCTCTCTCTCTCTCTCTCTTCCTCAACAGAGGGGCTCCAAAGACACCTTGACGCACTACAGTCCTTTGTGAGTCTCATGATTTGAAGGTCAACTTGGGTAAAACCAAGGTTATGATCTTCAATACATCTCGAGTCGTCGTGCGCGATGAGCATTTTGCATTTGATGGGTCCCCTGTTGAGGTAGTTTCATCATACACTTATCTGGGGGTTGTCTTTTTCGAACCCGTCTTCACCATGAGACCCGCGATGCAGGCGCGCCTAAGCAAAGGATATGCTTCATTGGCTAGACTAGAGAGACAGAGCTTCCGCTCTCACTTTCAAGATCCACGGACCAAAGGGTTGCTTTTTGACTCCTTGGCCCGCCTAGTAGGGATGTATGGCAGTCCATGCTGGGGGCAAGACTTGTCAGATACAGAGTGGGCCAGGGTGGAGCGGCTACAAGTTCTCATGTTATCACGGATGATCCATGGTAAGCCATCCATCCCTCACCAAATCATTCGGGCAGAGTTTGGGTCACCCCCATTACAGCTAGATGTTGCATTTCAGGTCATTACATATCTGTACCGAGTCAGGGAGTATGGGGATTACACATCCGGGCGTCGCAAGATACCATGGCTAGCACTGTCCTCTTCTATGGCACTTGCAACAGGGGGAGATTAGAGGTGCTGGTATGCACACACAGAGAGATGGTTTGCAAGACTAGGGCTCCACATGGACAGACTACCTCCTTTCCAATACATCATGGATGCTCCTTTCTCTCCCCTCCTATCACACGAGGTCAACCAGGTTATCCGTGAGGATCTACTACAGATACACACATTCCGGACTTGGTTGGGCCCGAGTGATCTTCTAGTGAAGCTGGGCTTCTACAAAGATCACTTCTTACATATCACAACGGAGGGTTTCATTGATCCACCAGGATACACGCAAATTCACCTACCCCCCTCGCAAGATCTCCCTTGGGCAGTTCCGGGTCTCTTCACACAAACTTCGTATCTGAGCAACAGAGCAAAGTGGTTACCCAGGGAGAGGCGCATATCCACATTGTGTGACATGCAGGAGGTTAAGACAGAGGAGCATTTCATCTTCAGGTGTCCTGTTTACTATGAGATCTGAGGGCGCTTCTACTATCTCTTCAAAGATAGTTATGGGATGTTGGCCCGTTTCCTCCTCTACCCAAACCAGCGATGTTTGGTTGGTTTCATTCATGAGGTGCTCAGACACCACGATAGGATACTCCGAGCACGGAGACGGGAGCAGACTTCTCCCTCGACTGATACCTCTCAGAGCTCTATCACGGAGTTCTTTCAGCCAAATCACATAGACCCCCGTGAGGCAAGACCTCGACATGACCTTGACCCGGAGCCTGTGACCCGACAGCTCAGACAGAGGGTTGACTCACATATCATACTTGGGGACATCCGCTCCTTGTTTAGGGTGGGAGCCCGACCGACGGGGGTCACAATGGCCTTGGTTAGACGCAGAGCTACGACCAGGAGACGTACCCTGCACCCTTGAGGGGGCGACAGCGTTCTATTGCTGACCTCATGCCTCCACTTCCACAGCCCCATCCATCCTCATGTCCTACTGCCGACGATGATGATGATGAGGGTTATGATGATGCTGAGATTGAAATATATATTCGAGATATGACCATGTTGTACTTCGGACTTAATAGTGCCATTTTGCTTTTTTTTGCATTCTGCATTGGTGTGGATGCTCGTTTAGTAGCTCCACTACCACAGCTCATTGTATCAGGTTTTTCACAGTCTCATAGACCCATCGGTCTTCCGAAGACTTTAATAAACTCTCTCTCTCTCTCTCTCTCTCTCTCTCTCTCTCTCTCTCTCACACGCGCACACACAAGCAATGACTAGTTGACCCACTGAACACATGGGAGGCCTTATTCACAGAGGTACACAGTTTACGAGCACGATAGGCAGCGTTGACTCGCTATATGCAGGAGCAAGCCCGATACACTAAGGATTTGGCTCGTGTTGTACATGAGCAGGCCCGTTTTATTCAAGAGCACGCTGGTGTTATCCAAGGACTCAGACAAGACATTTCGCAGCTAAGGAAGGAGTTAACCTCTACGCATATAGTCCCAGGGGCACGCCAGTTGTTGAGCCACAAATTGCGAGTACACCATCTGTCAGTGAGGAGCCTTCGAGATGGGTGGATGTGGCTAAACAAGAATCTGCGAAGGCAACTATTTCAAACACTCTTCTCAAGCAGTAACAGAGATCCAATAAGGCTCTCAACATCAAGGTTCGCGGCACAGAGAGCATACCGATCAGTGATGCGGCTAGGTTTGTGGCCACCACTCTCAAGGTAGTTGAGCATGGGATCGAGAAGGCCTGGCGGGTGGGGGGAGACCCCAATGGAAAGCAGCCCCTAATTATAGGCTTTCATAATGCACACGCGCATTTAGCGGCTTTACGATGTAGATCCGTTCTCTGAGACCACCATTGATCTCCATGGATGAGGATCTCACCCCCCTACAAGTAGATGAGAGGCGCACTCTGATACAGCAACGAGATCAAGCCCCAAAGGACGAGAAGTGGGCGTCGTACGAGATGGGTGACTCTTTCCAGGTTCCTGTCGGGCACAGGGCCCCTCTCCCACATAGGGGGATGGGGTCTAGGAGACTCAAATATCCAGGACCCTATCTTGCACCGTTTGGAATTGTAAGACAAACTTATGCTCGGAACTAAGGAATTTCTCTGAATCCTACACAGGTCGTAATATAGTTTTCTATACGAAGACACATCAAGAGTCCAGAGCGTCCTCTACCCATGCCCAGCGGCTACACATGGGAGGTAGCTTACAGAGATGAGACGAGGGCACTGCAAGAGGATCCGACGGAGTAGCTGTTCCCTACAGGTCTTCTCTTTTGGGGGCCAACGGTGATGAAGATTCATAAAGGCCGAGCAAAAGATCATGAGGGTCTATGCACTGAATTCATTGCATATGGGATTAATATCCTCGCTCCGATCCTAGCAAAGCTATTTAATGAAGCCATTTGTCTTGGCTTCCCACGCACTTGGACTCTTAACACTATCTCACCTATCCACAAGGCGGGGGATCCCATGAACCTAGGGAGCTATAGGACCATTATGATTGAGCATGTCATGTCCAAGATCTATGCATCCATGCTTGATTTTGAGGTCTGCCGATTTGCAGAGATGCGGGGGCTCAGAGCATATGGACAGGCTGGGTTTCGACATGATCATGGGACCATGGGCCACATTCTCACGCTCAGATGTATCATTGAGGAGGCGAGAGCACGGAGACAGAGGTTTATTGTTGCTTTGTGGATTTTTGAAAAGCCTTTGACACCGCTCTCAGGGCCCGCCTCATCAGTTGCTTGCAAGACTTGGTTTATGATCAAGAGGTCATCTCTGGACAGTTTGGCACTCTATGAGAGTGTCTCAGGCAGGATTCGGATAGGGGTTGGATGGACAGATGAGATTCCGAATACGATTGGGGTCAAACAAGGATGCCCTTTATCACCCACCTTGTTTGGCCTTTACAACGATGAGCTTGAGACAATCATGTAGACATTAGGGGGGGCGGGATGCTCTCTTGCTGGCACTATAATTCAGATATTGCTATAGCAGATGATGTCGTACTTCTATCATCCTCAGCAAAGGGGACTATAGAGACATCTCGATGCACTATAGTCTTTCTGTGAGTCTCATGATCTGAAGGTCAACCTTGATAAAACCAAGGTTATGATCTTTAATACATCTCGGGTTATGATGCATCGGGAGAGTTTACCTTTGACGAGTCTCTGGTAGAGATTATTTCAGAATATACATACTTAGGAGTTATCTTTTCCGGACCCATTTTCACCATGAAACTGGTGATGCAGGCTCGGCTGAGTAGAGGGTATGCCTCGTTAGCCAGGTTGGAGAGGTAGTGCTTCCATTCACATTTTCAAGACCCTCGGACCAAATGCCTTCTATTTGACTCCTTGGTTCGACCAGCATGGATGTATGGCAGCCCACGTTGGGGGGCAGACCTGTCAGTTACAGTCCACGGAATGGGCGCGTGTGGAACAGCTACAGGTTCTTATGCTATCACGGATGATTCGGAGTAAGCCGTCAGTACCTCGCTGGATCATTCAAGCTTGAGTTTGGATGCAGCTTTCTAGGTCATCACCTAGTACCTCCTTATATAGAGTCAAGGCATACGAAGATTGTACCTCCAGTAACAGCAGACTACCGTGGTTAGCATTGTCCTCCTCCATGGCATTATCAACGGCAGGAGACCACAGATGCTGGTATGTGCACACAATGAGATGGTTTAAGCGACTGGGGTTACACTTGGATAGACTTCCTCCTTTCCAGTACAGCATTGATGTGTAATTATCGCAATTGCAGCATCATGAGGTCAACCAGGTCATACGTGAGGATCTTCTACAGCTAACACATTCCGGGCCTGGTTGGAACCAGCTGAGCTCCCAGTGAAGCTTAGATTCTACAGAGATCATTGCCTACACATCTCAGAGGAGGAGTTTACTGACCCACCAGGGTATACACGGGTTCACCTACCCCATTCATTGAGGATCTCCATTGGGCAGTTTCGGGTCTCTTCACATAGGCTCCGCATTGAGAGTGGCAAAGCAGAGAGTCTACCCAGGGAGGGGCATATTTGTACTCTATGTAGCCTACAGGAGCTTGAGTCGGAGGAACATTTCATCTTCAAATGCCCCGTTCACTATGAGATCAGGGGGCGATTCTATTGTTTATTCAGAGATAGCTCCGGGGTGTTATCCCGATTCCACTCTTATCTAGATCAAAGATGCCTGGCCGCGTTCATTCATGAGGCAGTTAGGCATTGTGAGCATCTACTCCAACTTCAGAGACATGAGAAGCAGACCCAATTGGACTCATCTCAAAGCATGATCACTGAGTTCTTTCAGCCGGATCACACGGATGCCCGTTGCACAGGTCTCAGACATGATCGTTATCCAGAGCCACTGACACGACAGCTCAGACAGAGGGTTGATGCACAGATTACACTTGAGGGTATTCCCTCCATGTTCAGGGTGGGAGCCAGACCGACAGGTGTGAAGGTCGCCCTCGTCCGACACAGAGTTGTGACCAGGAGACAGCATAGGATGGCACCCACTGGGGGTCACCAGCACTCCATATCTGATTTCATGCTATCACCCCCTCACTCTTGATGAGGGGAGGGGCCAAATTGTCCTATAGCGCACTTCATTCTGTCTTGTGACGGTAGTGGAGGATGGTTTTGCTGTAGATGATTACTTTTATTGTTTGATGTGACTATGTATGATACAAGTTTATGTTTCTGCATGCGTGTGGATGCTCGGTTAGTAGCTCCACCCCTCTAGCTGGAATTGTATCAAGTTTTTTCAGAGTCTCATAGACCCATCGGTCTTCCGAAGACTCTCTCTCTCTCTCTCTCTCTCTCTCTCTCTCTCTCCAACAAAACGGCCATAATAAACAGATAACCAGCCAATACTCTCACATCAACAATTCAGCAAATGTACTCTTAACAGATTGGGAGCTAGAATGCTCCTTCACCAAGACAAAGACACAGATTGGCCCCAAACCTTGGCACCCCTCTCAGTATTTCCTTAATATTTAGAAGACCATGAAACCAGGTTACACAATGGATATAGTTCCTCTTGCATCTAAGGCATTCCACGACCCATTAGGTATCGATAACCCATTACCCATGCATAATCCCTGCTGGGCGCTGCCCTCACCAAGCATAACAGTAGGCATCCATTCCTGATCCAAATTGCTTACAATCAGCCCAGAATTGTTCCTAGCAACCCCGCACACGAACATGTAGGCAGGCCTGCAGTGAGCACGTGCCCACGCACACGTGTGTGCATGTGCCTATGACATAATCCCAACAACTTTGCAATGAGACAATGGAAAAAAACAATCATTTAAAGAATGCATGAAGTATCTGCCATCCACTCTAAAACTAAAATGGGAGAAATATTTGCTTACAAATTTTTCAATAATAGTGATGTTAGGAGCAAGAATAAAACGCCCAAGCACCATAGCCCGATACAAGACACTTGGAAAAGCTTGCTCGTCACGGAGAGAACCGTAAATAACAATATTTGATGCCCATAATAAGCCATTAACATCCATGTCACTGTTGAAATGTGAGACAGATCCATCCTTTAGACCAAAGTAATGGGCCACCACCTGCAAAATACACATCGTTTACTCTCTCTCTCTCTCTCTCTCTCCAACCTTGCACTATCTCTTACATGAGAAAATGATTAGCTTGCCGTTGTCCATTGGAATGTCTGTGTATGCAAGGCATATAGGAGAATGTGGTTAATAACCCACCATGCAGTAATTACAAGAAAAATGCATTATCCCCCCCCCCCCCCCCTCTCTCTCTCTCTCTCTCAGAGCAGCCTTACATGCTTTTTGTGGGAGCAAGGGCTTAAAGGTCAACGTTGGCAAAACCAAGGTCTCAATATTCAATACCAACGAGGCTCAATTTGAGATCAAGTGGTCCTCTCAAATTGTGATTTAATCTAGAAGAGGTTAAGAGTGTCTACTTACTGCACTTTGAATGTGGCCTAAATTCTTTATTCACACTTCGTTGTTACAATTGGTCTGAGTCATCAAGTTAGTCTTCTATATCAGACTACAAGAGATTGATGCTACTGATTTTGGAAGTGCTGAAGTGGACTAGCGCTTATGGAGGGAACCCTGCATTGCATGGGCTCCTCTGAGCAGTGGAGCCTAGGAGTCTTCACTTTATCACCCACCTCAAGGATAGGACTCATACAGAGTGGCAAGGGAGCAGTTTTCAAATTCCTTTGCAAGCATGCTGACGAGAAGTTCTTTGTCATTTTGTATGGGAGGATGAGGCTAGTAATTTGTATCTACGAATGGAAGAAATGACTGATCGCCTAGCCACAAAGAGACGCAGAAAGGGGCAATTGAGCTGTGCTAGCGAATGGATCTAGAGGTATATCATGCCTAAAGCTTGTGCAAACCTTCAAAATTATCTCTGGATAATGCCTTTGTGATAAGATCTGCAACATTGTCATATGTAGGACAATAGATAAAGCTGATCTCTCCTGCATGTGATCTCTCTCTGACATATTGAATGTGTGTCTCAATGTGTTTCGTGTGAGCATGTAACACAAGACTCCGTGAGCCTTCCGTGACCTAAAGGGCAGTAAACCGTAACTATCATAGCATTCATACTTTTCACAGCCACATTGCATCATCCCAATCACTTCTATTAATTAATTGCCACTGAAAAACACTTAGAAATAAACTGAGAATAACTGGGTGGAGGCTAGAATGCCCCTGCTCAATGAAACATCAAACGAGACACCCACTGGCCCCACTGGCCCCAAATGCCTTGGCGCCCCTTTCGGTATTTCTTTAATTTTCCTGAGAATGGAAATTTCTTTACAACAAGGGCACACCCTTATACTATTCTGCTTGCATTTTTCCACTACCAGAGCCAACACTTGGCCTCTGCCTGCATCCAATTCCAGTGCACCACTAGTACCCCAGTGCCAGGGTCAAGGCTAAGGCATAACTCAACAACTGTGTCACCTGACTGTGACAAGGCATCAAATCTATTCGGTGTTTTGGAGCTGGCACGTACTTCAAGGCAGGCTTTCGGAGCTCCTTTCTGGGGTTCCTGCTTCCTGCTTCCTTTCTGGGGTTCCCTTCTTCGCAAAACAGCTTCTCTCTACTGTTTTCTGGCTTCTACAACCATGAGCCTTGCTCTTCCCTCTCTTTTCAGCTCTCAGAATCTGTATCCCCACTTTCTCTCTCTTTCCCCTTGGGTGGAAGCCTTTTTTACACCCCTGGGGGCCTGGGCAGAGGATAGGAGCAGGAAAGAGCTTGCCCCTCTCCCATGGACAGCGGGTATGGACATTCTGACTTCTTTTTGGTTTGATTTTACTATCTTGGAAGCTTGTTGCTTTGCATTTAGTTGTTTGGAGTTCTTTCTAAGCATTACAGGCTGTAAGAAGATACCCAGTCACAGAGGGTATGCTTGGTTGGTACCAGAGGAACAAACTGGTTGCAGTTGATGCCTTGAGGCTACTTGAGCATTTCAGGGGATTTGCAGCAGCCCCAATCCCGTACAGCAGGGAAAAAATTCCATACAGCAGCGTAAGGATTCCATACAGCCCGCCTAGCTCCGTACTAAAGCAATAAATGCTTCCGTACAGCTGTACAGAAGCCTTGGAGAGAGATCTTAGGGTCAAAGGTGAATGCCAAAAGACCAAGAAGACCTCGGGATGCATGAGAATCAAAGCAAGAAAAAGAAGAAACATCAAAACCGTGGAGGGAGAGGAAGGGGTAGGTGGGCATGCATGAGGGGCTGCCACATGGCCCCCTCATTAATGCTTTAAACCACCAAAACCAATGAAACATCGATTTGCCCCTCGCATTCAAATCCTAACCCTCTAAACCAATGAAACATTGGTTTCTCTTGGGCCGAACCTTTAGACCCCTCAACCCCTAGCATTTGGGCCTAGTAGGTGCACTGAAAATTGGACTAGCGACTTTCTAGGAAGTGGGTGCTGAAGCACTCAACTCACAACTCAATCTCTCTTAGGGCAATCACGGGTGATGGCACGCTCTTTAACCTCCCAACCAAATCTCTATGTCACCATCCTTACAAGAACAATACACACGTTTTTTAGAACACACATGCTAATCCATAAAGCCCCATTTCCCTAGATGGATCTAGTCTGCCACATGCCATCATTCTAGGGTATCTCTTAAATGCATCTTTTACCCCTCTCTTGGGAGCACATTAAATTCACTTGCCCCTAGGCACATTTACACATTTAATGCATTTAAGACCCATAGGCTTAGACCCATCTAGTCCGTGCCATATCACCCTCATCAAGGACCTGGGCACCGATTCCTTTGACCATTTGCATGAAGTGCTAATGTGACAATTGATCCTCTAAAGGAAAATGTCCACTGATCCCTCCGAGGTCGTGTTATCTCATCTTGAGCACAACATTCCTTCCCTCTTCAGGCATCAACGTCCTCAATGATAAAATTTGGGAATGCTCTCCGCATTTAATACACGAATTCCCAAGTAGCCTCATATAGAGGTAGACCTTGCCATGCAACCAACACCGTGGGTATCTTTCGATTGCGTACTTGCATTGTTCCTTGGTCCAGGATTCTTGTTGGTTTGTGCCTTGCATTATCCCTGGAATAAAACAACCACCTCGATTAGTGAGTCACTTGCGTGCAAAAACTTCTTTAAACGAGAAACATGAAACACTGGCTGCACCTTACAACCTTGTGGTATTTCTAATATATATGCCACCTTGCCTATTCTTTTTAGACTTAACCACGGCCCACAATATCGGGGTGACAACTTGGAATACTCTCCTGCAACCAAAGATTTGCAGTGTGAAGGAATTCTGAGAAAAACTTTTTCTCCTTCCTTAAATTCCCTAACGAATCTGTTTTTGTCCGCATATGCCTTAGCTCTATCCATATCCTGGCAGATGTTAGCTCTTGCAAGTACTAGCATCTCCCGCATCTGAACCACAAAGTTCGCGGCACTAGTCACTTTCTGAGGTATTCCAACTGTAGTTGGATATGCTGGTCTATAACCATAGTTCAGCTCGAACAGACGGATCCCTGTAAAGGAGTGTTTTCTATCATTGTAGGCAAATTCTAACGTGGCAACCACTTGTCCCACGTATGTTGCCTCAATGAAACATATGCTCTAAGCATATCCTCTAAAGTCTGGTTGACTATTTCTGTTTGACTATTCGTTTCTGGATGATCTCCACTACTCATTCCCAACTCAATCCTTAGTGCATCAAACACTGCAGTCCAAAAATGACTAGTAAATTTAACATCCTTGTCTGACACAATGGATCTGGGTAATCCATACAAACAAAATATATGTTTAATAAACAAATCCGCCACTTGCGGGGCACTAATAGACTCTCTAGTCGGAATGAAGTGAGCCATCTTTATAAGACGATCAACCACCACAAAAATAGAATCATATCCACCTTGTGTCGTAGGCAAATCTACAATAAAGTCCATGGAAATGGCCTCCCACCTACCTAGTGGTATTTCCAAGGGTTGTAAAAGTCCGGGTGGCTTCACCCGTTCTGCCTTACCTGACACAAAAAACAACCTGTCACATATTCATGAATATGTTTTTTCATTTTTGCCAAAAGAAATCTCGTTTCACGAGATCATATGCCTTTTTAACTAAAGGATGTCCCGCACATGGGCTATCATGGCACTGTTGAATGACTCTCTGCCTGAGATCATTCTAATTAGGTACTACATCCTTGCCATTTCTTTTCACCATACCATCCCTTATGGTACATCTTGCATAAGTTTGGCCTTTTCTGGATGCCAAGTCACCCTTTTTCTCAACCTTAGGCCAAAGGCTCTAGACGAGCTCATCCACCATTTGAGTTTCTCTAATCTCGGCCATTAGAGCACTCTCTAATACCGTGAAACTCATATTAAGCATGATGTGTGACAACGCATCAGCGACTTTATTATCCTTCCCTCTTCGGTACCAAATCGTTAAGTTAAACTCTTGCATGAGTTCTTCCCACCTAGCTTGGCGGCCTCTCAAGACAAGTTGTTTACAAAAATGTTCATGATCAACATCAACATAAAACTCTGATCCATACAAATAATATCTCCATGTTTTCAAAGCATGGGCAACAGCATACAACTCTAATTCATGAGTTAGCCAATTTCGTTGAGAGGGAGAAATCTTCTTGCTTTCAAAGGCTACCGGCCTTCCCTCTTGAAGGAGAACTGCTCCTACCACAGAGCCACTCCTATCGGTTTCTATGAAAAACGGTTTCTAGGGATCAACTATTTTTAACACTGGTCTTGAGACCACAGCTTGTTTTATGGTGTTAAAACTTTCATATTGATTCTGTCCTTATATAAAAGGTACTTTATCTGAGGTCAGACCAGTCAATGGCGATACTATTCGGAATATCCTTTAACATGCCTTCGATAAAATTGGACAAATCCCAAGAATGATCGCAAAGCGCTTAAACTTTGAGGGATAGGCCAAGTCATTATCACAGCCACTTGCTTTGAATCCATTTCCACCTTCTCAGGAGTAATAATGAATCCTAAATATTCAAGTCTTACCATCCACAGTACAGTTTTCTTTTTATATTTACATAAAGACTGGCTTTCCTCAAAGTATTGAATACTATTCTCAAGTGTTCGTGATGCTCAACAATACTTTTGCTGAAAACAAGAATGTCGTCAATAAAATGTACTATAAACTTTCCAATATACGGGGCATAGTAAATCATTCATAAGCATGACGAATGTAGCCTGAGCATTGAGCATTGGTGGCATTACTAAAAACTCATAATGTCCAAACCTGCTTCTAAAAGCGGTTTTATGCATATCCTTGGCTCTAATATAAATCTGATGGTAGCCACACTTAAGATCTATCTTGCCTGAGAGAGACCTCGAGATGGATGGGAGTCTTGATGGGATTCACTGGCAGATGACCAGAGTGGTGGGACGTTTGGGGAAGAAGTGGCACATTGACCCTCCTACTATCTCAGAGCACGACGCCCCTAGATGGTGCCTTTGGCTGTGGGAGGGTAGACCCCTGAGGGAGGTCCAATGGGATCCGAGAGAGTGGTTCTAGCCTTCTAGGGGCGGCCTAGCCGAGCAGGTGGATGAGGTGGCCTTCGTTTCCTACACCACACACATTAGCAGGAGGCTTCAGATGGACTCGTCAAGGTGGACCCCCTCGAAGGAGAGGCATTGGGTGACCTAGAGAGTGCCTCGGGACGTTCGCTCCATGTTTTGGACGCGGTTGTAGTCCAGTCTGCGACCAAGGAAGATTTCATATTTCTTCTGGTTGGCGGTCCACGAAGGCTGGCTTGCTCATCAGACCGTGGTTGGAGCAGATGCGATTGGAGGGACAGTGCCATTGATGCTTCGATGGTGTCTTGGAGACTATCCCGCACTGCCTGTGGAGCTGTCGTAGCGTAACGAGGATTTGAATCGGAACCCTCAAGATCATGACACGTATGCAGAGTCTTCAAAGAGACTACACCTGGGGGATGGTGGCTTGGTTGACAGAGGAAGGACACGCGTTTCACATTGATGAGATCTCCCCAGTTTACCAGATACAGGGTCAAAGCATCCAGAGGATAACACTGCACGAGGCAGTCCCTCCTGACAGCCTAGCTCCTCCTCTCCTAGGGAGGACAGTGTTTGGGAGGTGGTAGCCAACATCACGGCTTGGAACATTTGGGTGGCTCGTTGCAATCTTGTGATGGGTAAGCACCTGGTTCCACCCTCAGCTACCCTAGTTGCCATCTGGCAAGATATCATTTACACTCTACGGTCCACCTGGGAGCATGGGACTCCAGGCTCAAGGGTGACTATCGAGAGGCGTGCTCGTTTCTGCAAGGCTTGGCCTGCAGGAGTTTTCTACATCTTCACCCCGCAGGGGATTCGCTGGTTGTATAGTTCCCCCACTTGGCTCTTAGCCCCAGTACTAGAGATCCCCTAGACAGTGAGCTCGGTTTCTCTGGAGCAGGCCGGTTCTTTCTTTCAGCCTTTCCGTTCTTTTCCAGACTCAGCACCTTCAGGGCTGCTGTTTTGTATTTAGTCTTTCAAGCATTAATAGAAGGTTCCTTTCTTTGGAAAAAAAAAATCTATCTTGCTGAAAATTATGGCCCCATGTAATGCATCTAGCAAATCATCGATCCGAGCCATCGGATACTTGTGCTTAACAGTGTGATTATTCAATCCTCTGTAATCTATACAGAGGCGAAAAGTATCATCTTTCTTTTTCTTCAATATCAATGGCGAAGCAAAAGGTGAGAAACTAGACTGAATTTGCCCCAACTTGAGGTATTCTTCCAGTTGTCTTCGTATCTCTACTTCTTCAGTAAAACTTAGTCTATAGGGAGGTCTATTTACCGGTTCTGTCCCCAGGATCAGCTCAATCTTATGCTGGAGGATCTCGCTCTGGAGGTAACCCATAAGGCAACTCATCCTAAAACAGTCAGAGAACTCCTTTTCTATTTGATCAGCCAACTTGGCCATCTCCCCATCTTGGGTAACATCAGTGCTAGCCGAAGGACCATCAATCGGCTCTACCGATGCTGTACAAAGCATAGTTACCAAGGAATGGGAACAATTCAGGAACGGGGGAGTCAAAACGAAAACGTTTCGGGAAGGGGGATGGGGAAACGGGAATGGGAACGCCATGTCATATGGCACGTCATCAAATCACATGGAAAGATACCAAAATATGCTAAGAATAACCAGATGTAGCAGCTTTAAGCTTTTCATTTGATCTTTGGACTTTTAAAGACACAAAATCCTTAGAAATTTGAAATATGCATCAATGCAAATTGCAATGTGCAATGTGCATAAACTTTAAAGTTTAAAGCTTTAAGTCATAGAATTGCGAATCATAGAAGCTCGAGCATATAATATGCAAAATACAAGAAAAGGAGGCCATGCCTCAAGCTTGAATAGAAGGCCTTAATACCAAATAGTAAATACAAAAAAGGACTCGAGACTCTTAAGTCAAGTACATGGTATATATAGAGAGTTAGGCTTGCTGCCTAATGGTCTACACGAACAAAGGACTCTCCCTCATCCTGCTGAGCCTCATCATAATCCTCAACCTGGGGATGCTCATCCTCCTGCTCAATGGAAGGGGGGGAGGGGGGGGGGGGGGGGGAGTGGCTGAGTGGAAGGGGGTGGAGACGGGAGTAGAAGGGGACGGGGCTGAGTGGAGAAGGGAGTAGAAGGAGAGGAGGCTGAATGGAAGGAGAGGGGGCTAAGTGGAAGGAGACGGGGCTGAGTAGAAGGGGGTGGAGAAGGGAGTGGAAGGGGAGGGGGACCGAGTGGAGAAGGTCAAGAAAGTAGAAGGAGAGGGGCTGAGTGGAAGGGAGTGGAAGGAGAGGGGGCTGAGTGGAAGGAGTGGAAGGAGAGGGAGTAGAAGGAAGTGGGAGGGAGTGTGGAAAAACCCCCTGTCGGCAACTAAAGACATTCCCCGCGCAACCCCAAACCGAGATACCAAACCCTAGCTGTTCCGGCGGTTACCTAGCCGTTCTAGCCGTGTTCCCTAGCGTTCCCAAAACTAGGAATGTTCCCGAGCGTTTCTGGTGGGCGCTCTACTTGGGAATGGCGTTCCGGCGTTCCAGGAAGACGAAACGACGTTCCCTGGTGACTATGGTACAAAAAAACAAAAACTCTTCTTGAGTTTTTCAAACTTCCATTACGAAAACTAACGGTCCCTGAGGCAAATCCCTTTCACCTCGTAAAACATACAGCACATCATTCATCATGAACTGATAAATGCGCTTTTTCCAATCTACGTTTGGATTCTTACTAGAAGGCCAAGCCTTACCCACAGCTATATCTACGTGAGCAATCGAAAACAAGCTTCTCTACATAGTCCTGAATTCGAAGTTCCAACTGGGTAACCCTTTGGTCCCATACTTCAGTTGAACTTCCGTCTACCATCCTAGCTGTATATGCATAGTCAAATGGGCTAGTCTTTAATTTCAGCCTCTTTACAAGCTTAGAGTTAATTACATTGTGTGTTGACGCTGAGTCAACTAACACAATGACGTCATGATTGGCTACTTGCCCCTTCATCTTAATTAACTCCGTATCGTTAAAGACTGTATACCCCATTGCTGCAGGCTTTGATAGGATATTATCAGGTGCACTGTTTACTAGCTTAGCAACAAACACACACAACAAAATAGGTACTAACCTCTTAGAAGATTCCCCTAGCTAAATCTGCATCTGTTCTGCTCTGGGACTTCCCTCCATCTCCACGTCACATTCTGAGATTACCATCTCAGCCATCTGACAATCCTTGTTTCATGGACAAACTTTCCACTAATGAGGCTTAAGGCATCCAAAACACAAGCCTTCTCTCCTCGCTTTTTCTTTTTACTCTAGGGTCAAAGAAGACTTAGACCAAGCCCGGCTGCCATTGGTGTTACTTTTCTTTTCACACCAATGGTGGTACTTGGTTTAGGAGAAGTCTCAACGGGCTTCGCCTGCTTGGCTAGGCCACTAGGCTGTGAGGCACTCCCTTTGCTAATTAAGCCCAGTTTTGTTAGGGTACTCATGCCGAGTCCCAACCTGCACAAACCCAATTGATCTATTTCCTTTGGCATCCTCATAGTTCAAGGCTATGGCAATTGCTTCATCTAGCATGTTCGCGTACTTAGCCCAAACTTCCGTCTTGATCCGATCGTTCAATGCAAAGATAAAATATTTTACCTACACCGACTGAGGTAGAGGTTCATAAACTTTCATTACAGTTTCTCTAAACTCATCAGTGTATTCAACCACTGATAAATTTCTCTGACGAAGGTTTCTATACTGATCCCAAGCTTGGGACAAGAGGCAAGAAGTGTTTTCTAAATTCTTTTTTGAATCCCTCGCAACTAGTGGATGCCACATCCTTCTCCTGCTTTATCCACCATCTACTCGTTGCCTCATTAAACATGCGGGTGGCCTCGCGGATTTTCTTCAAATTATTCTTGATTTCATAAATGGCGAAAGCCTCATCCCATTTGTGTTACCAGGTCTCTATGATATCGAAACTATGGTCAGACATCCGACCAGAATACTTTTCTGGCCTACAATTGATAACATTAGGTACTTTAGCCCGCCTAGGCTCGACCGTGTGAACACTCGTTTCAGGTTCCATTGGAGCTTTACCTTTCTCCTCATGAGATGGTCTAGTAGACATACTGTGAACCAATCATGCAATTCTACCAAACACTGTATGGCCTGCTAGGCACGACATTTGCAGGGTCGGCCGAGGGATCCACCCTAGAAGCTTCCTCTTCAACTTACATTTAGGTCGAATTGGTTTTTTTTTTTTTCACCCACTATCCAAATGATACAAACTCGAAAATTGTATTTACAACTGTACATAGCAACTTTCCACAACCCCGCTATACAAGCATATCTCCAAATACTCACAACTGAAACAAGTACGCTTTTCCTATACTAGGAAAATATCTGCAATCTTTAGCAAGGGAAAATAACCAAACCGACAATAAAATCTCAAAACTCAAACAACTCCAAGGTGTAAAGAAATAGACAGCTCCATGGTCCAAACTTCTGTGTTCAGATTGCTAATTGCCTCAATTCAACACCACGGCACTTTGATATATCCCAATCCACTCGAAAGCCCCTCCAAACTGATTTTCCGTCAAGTTCCGTCCAGTTCCGTCAATATATGAACAAGAAAAAACGGGATTCTATCAATGATCGACGGAAATTCCTTAATCAATTTTTTTCTCTCTCTTGGGTAAAACTGTATTGCAACCACCTGCCTTTAAAAAAAACCTGTTGTCAATCTCTCCTCTAAAGTTCTGCGTGTGAGAAGGCTCTTATGATCACTTCCCTTCCAAAGTCTAACATCATCGTCAGAGTATCTTTTGAGAACTACGCATCCACCAAACGTCTCCTGAGAGCTACTGTATCGTCAACCACCCGTGAGCCCTCATGACAATCACAGTAGAACCACGAACAACCATCACAGAAGAGATCGTAACCACTAGAGAACCATTGTCCACCCGTCAAAATTTAACGACGGAATTTCATTTTGACGCTCACGTAGCATGCAGCTCCACCAACCCACGACCAACAATCGTGAATAAGTACATCGCTGACCAACGGGCGATCCCTATGTTTGAACAAAGGTACGAGCGAATGATTAGATTCCTCTCACAATTTCTAACTACTAGCGCTTTGATCAAGTTTGGTCACCAACTTCCTTGGTAACGCTACGCTCAGTAGCTGACAACAGTAGAAATTGTCTTACGCCACAATGGGAAGGAGCACAAGCGATGAGACAAATGAAGCAGTAACCCATATCCCTGCCCTCTGATACCAAATGAAACGCTCAACTCACAACTCAGTCTCTCTTATGGGAATCACACGTGATGGCATGCTCTTTAACCTCCCAGCCAAATCTCTGTGTCAGCATCCTTACAAGAACAATACACGTGTTTTTTAGAACACACATGCTAATCAACAAAGCCCCATTTTCCTAGATGGATCTAGTCTGCCACATGTCATCATTCTAGGGTACCTCTTAAATGCATCTTTTACCCCTCTCTTGGTAGCACATTAAATTCACTTGCCCCTAGGCACATTTACACATTTAATGCATTTGAGACCCATAGGCTTAGACCCATCTAGTCCGTGCCATATCACCCTCATCAAGTACCTTGACACCGATTCCTTTGACCATTTACAAGAAGTGCTAATGCGACAATTGATCCTCTAAAGGAAAATGTCCACTGATCCCTGAGGTCGTATTATCTCATCTTGAGCATAACCGATCCTTCCTCTAGGCCAGTCCCCTCGGCCAAAGCGGCCACGGAAGTAGCCACAAGGTTAGCTCCACATGAAATTCACCTCCCCGTGACACTCTGTGCTACTACAATAGCACTCTAACTACCAATGAGAATAAGAGTGGCTGACTGCCAACTTCCATGAAGATTCCTCAACAACCTCCTGAGCCATAAACACTCAACTGCTGTTGTGAAGGCTGCCCTGTACTTATCTTAGCTGAGCAAGAAACAACCCATTGTGGCCACCTCCTCATGTGAAGCTGTGCATGAGCTGCCAAGAAAGAAATAGTTTCCGCTAGTGGACTGCATTATCATAGTCACCAGCCCAATCTAAATCACCAAAATGAAACTGAAAATCAACCCCCTTGGCATAAGCCAATCCAAGATGCTTGGTGCCTTGCAAATACCTGAAAATGCAAGAAACTGCATACCAGTGAGTGGTCTTAGGGCTGTGCATATGTCTTCTTACTTGTGACAATCAGAACTGAATGCCAGGACATGGGTTGCATCTGGCTGTATAAAAAAGGCATCAAAAGGTTCATGTCTACAATACATTGACAGCTTAATCCCAGGTTCAATCAGAGTTGAAATTGGCTTACAATTCTGCATTCTGAATTTGTGTAACAGCCCTTGTATATACTGGAGTATTTCATGACAATGCCATCTTTCGACAGCATAAACCAAATACTAATGCAACAGTCCCAAATTTGACTCACAAATAAGGCTTCAAGATCCAGCTTGAGTTCTGCAATTCTGTCCTTATTGATACTTGTGAGCAGCACAAAAAAGAGGATTATAATCAAATCCCATTTGTCTCTCTACATAGAGGGTACTTTCAAACGGACTGTTTTGCAAACCCTTGCTGGTTAAACGAGTGTGTATTTTCTCATACCAAGCCCATGGAGCTTGTTTGAGACCATACGATGCTTTAGGCAGTTTACACACTTTACCTTCCTGTCCAAGTATCCCAAATCCAATGGGCTGACTCACGTAGACTTTCCTCATGCAAGTTCCCATTAAGGAAAGCAGTCTTCATGTCCAACTGATCCACTGTCCAACCAAAATGAGCAGCCAATGCTATGACACACATAGCGGTTGTCATCCTGGAAGTGGGCGCAAAGGTCTCATTATAATCTATTCCCTTTTGCAAGGAATACCCTTTAGCACTAGCCTTGCCTTGTACCTGGCAATGGTAAACATCAGATTCTATTTTCACCTTGTAAACCCACTTGCCTATGGGCAACTCCACCAGATCCCACCAATCAGTAAGCTTCCAAGGAGGATATGAGAGTTGTTAACGATTGACGACTCTCACAGCTTGAGAACGAATGAGGTCAATGACTTAGGAAAAACTGGGGCTTCAAGACGAGGCTCAAATGAAACTGTACAATGATGAAGCATTGACCAGCAGGTTATCATGGCCAAGAGCAGCAAAGAAGAAGGATTGCAAGGATAACGGGGAATCGAGAGAAGGTGAAGACAAGAAAAAGAAAATCAAAAAATGCTTTTACTCTGATAAGCCAAGACACCTTGCTAAGGATTGCAGGAAAAGATGGCGGATCAAGGTTAAGGACCAAGGGAAGTCAATGGAATCAGATAACATTGATCAGCTTCTCTTAGCGGTTGCTCCAGGTGAGGTTTGCAGACCCAGGTGTGACGGTGTTCATGTAGAACATTGTGGAATAGTCCACAGACTTGGGCTTTGTGGTGGAAGATGGTAGATGTTGATCAGGTCAAAGGACCAGAGGACGAGGCTGGTACCATTGGTGAATATTAAGGCGTGTACTTCCAAGCCACCATGGGTAGTTCAGAACTACATAGCTACACCATGGTGGAGATACTCCCAGGAGGTACCCAGCTTGCTTCAATGGCAAGCAACAGTCTGAGTTTTCGGGGTACATGGTGTCAAACTTTAGCAGTTTGCTTTGGGGTGACTGTTTTACATAAGTACTCAGTTGCTACAAGAATGGAGGGTCAAAGCCTTCCCTTTGGACACGGGGAGTTCTCATTGTGGAGGCATTTGGCACCTGCTTCAAGAGTGCCACAGAGGTTGGTCGTTCAGACTTTGAGGAGTTTGGAATGCTGATTAGTAGAAGTGATCAGGAGGCTTCACCATGGTAACCCAGTTACATTATGCTGGTGAAACCAACTGTTGAACCAGTTGAAACCTTTTGGGTGCAGATTGGTGATGCAAAGGACAAAAGGAGCATGCATACACCCGTTGGGGATCGGGTGGTGTTTGTTGGATCAATTTACAGATGGTGTCAATTCAGAGACTGGTTGATGTGGGTTTCTATTGCATGCATCTAAAACTACCATAAGTTAAGTCCACAACTGGTTCCCAAACTATTCTTGGATATACTTTTCATTGTCATTAGAACTTAAAAAATATACTTGCAAATCTGCTTTTCGAAAGTAACAAAGACAATAGGTCCCCCCAATTCAAGAGAATACTGGAGAACAAAGACCAACACTCCAAAGAAAATAATGAGCCAAGAGCTGCACATTGGACAACCATACCTGCAGTACACGTTCATAGCTGTGGGTGGGATTGCCACTAACAAAAATCAACTTCAGCAAAGGGCCATTCTCATTGTTTGCCTGATTCATCTCATTGAGTAGAGGAAGAACAGCTCGCATAATCATGGCATGCTCTCTCCACACTCCTTTGTATGTAAACGGACTTCCAACAACAGCTATTGCAATATCTTGCGATCTGAGACCCAAACTTTTACGTAATTCATCTCGACTGTGTGAAACCATGTATGATTTTACCTCCCACGCATCCACAGGAGATCCAGGAATGACAAAAAAGTTTCCCATGTCAAGTAAAGTATGCATCATCTGTAGATGTACACCAGCAAAACCACTGCCTTAGAACTCTCATTCTTGAAGCGAAATACAACAACGATTCTACATTCTGACTTCCCTGAATTGGTAAACAACTTACCGCTAAGCTATAGTCAGGAAACACGACAACATTTGCCCGTTCGAATGCCTGCTTCCATTCAGAAATCAAATTATTTAATCCAGCATTTTCATAGTAGCTGAGGCGCTTGCCCAATGTGTCTTCCAAGATGATCCAGATAACCACCAGCCCCTTGAATGGTTCCTGCATAAAGCTGTCACCAAGATGTCTCAGATAGTAGAATTCCGGAACTATGTCGTCTCACAAAAGCCCTTCAAAGAACCAGGCATCTTGCATACAGTATAGTGTAGAGAAAAGAAGCCATACAACTTGAGCGCAAAACAAAATAAACAGTGTGTTTTGTAATGATATGTACAGGGTGTAAATCATACCACTGTTGGGTTCTCAAACAATGCATGCAAACTCAAGAATACCCAAATATTCCGACAGCTCACCTGGAAAGAACATGTTTGGCACTAAGAGAGCTTACGATCACTCCTTCAAAGCTGCATATCACATCAGGAAGAGTCACCCAAGAGCTTTAGAAGACAAATATCTAATAAGACCATGCCTAACGTATATTCATTGTCACACTTGAGTCTTCTTAGAGTGTATCCTGCAATGAGCAGAAGGAAGATCCTAACATATGATGATGTATCTTACTTTGACCAGTCAACATTGAGGTCCTGGAGTACATTTAGATGGAGCAGATTCACAGTTACACCTTGCTTTTCCCAAACAGGTCGGAGGGGTCCCTCTTCAAATGCGAAGAGCTGCCATATAGCAATCGAAATAAATATGTTGCTAAAACAAAATGTAATTTTCTAGCTAGACAATAATCGTATTATCGTAACAAAAAGCAGGCCATTTCTTTAAATATCTTTTAAAAAAAAACAGAAAATAGAAGAGAAATAGCTCCACAAGTCCAAATTCCCTTCTTTGTGATGAAACCCAGCGCATTTTAGATCATCCAGTTTTAAAACATCAAACAGTGCCAATTCACATCAAATAAAGTTAATGCTCAGCCACTACAGCAATTACCACATATGTTCGTGGCTTGAATTTTCACAATGCCTTACAGTTCCTTGAATACCCTACAACTAGCTTAAATACAGCTCTTCAAACATATCTGTATAAGAACAAGCAAGTAAAAGTTAATGCAGAAGTTCTAAAAGTCAAGACTCGCATTCCATTCGCAGGAAGTCTCTCGTCCCACTTTACAAAGACAACATAAATCATAAAAATAATACAGCCCGTATAACAACCCATGATATCTTCTCAAAATGAGATTGTTGAAAATTTTTGGCATCCCTGTCATATTACAAACCTTCAAGCCCGAGAACAGAATAAAACATCATGAAAATATCAAATTGAGAAAAGCAAGTTGATTTTAAAAACACAGCAACTACGTTCAAGGAGATTGAAAGACATAAAAGGCACAAGAAAAGCATACTTTATATGGCCACAAACCTGAAGCGAGTACCCAAGAGCTTGAAAAGCTTTTGCAATGGTGATAAGATATAAAGATTCCGGAGTGTTGTAGATGTTTGCACAGACCTGCCAAAAAGCCAATGAGAAGCCCAGAAACTGAACAGATCAATTGCCCCGCCCGCCCCCCCCTCTCTCTCTCTCTCTCCCAACTAGTCTCTACTTAAGGATCTTGTTCACACTTATATTCAAGAAGAAATTAAGGAGCATGAAGCCAAACGTGACAATGCACTGAAGATTAGAATTGGGCGGCTCCCAGGAGGCTGGTACAAAGAGAAGGACTCTTTTAGTGAGACTTTAGCACATGTCAAAGCAGCCATGCCTGGCATTGAAAGGACGGTTGACAATGATGAAGATGCCAAAACAAATAGTATCCAGCATTCTAGAGGACATGCTATCATTACACTTAGCTCACAAGATTTACGGATCAAGCTTTTGCGACAATCTTACAAGTCATAAGGGACAAGGTATGAATAGAGGAGGCTCTCTCTCTCTCAGCAAATAAACAAGGGCAGATACTTACATTGCACAATGCCTACACGAGCATGTGTGGAGGACATTTGGGGGAAACAAGCACTTGAAAATACCATGACAGCTTACACAGCAGGGACCACTCCAAACATTACGTCCAATGTCCTCACCAGCCTCCAAAAGATATGCCTTGCATTGATTGAAAGAATCGATAGCTTGGAATCTACTAATGTGGCCCTCCTTGCGGAGAAGGCACATGTAGATAAAACACTAGCTGAAGTGAAAAACCATGGAGGGGAAATGCAGGAGGAATGGAGGAAAGAAAGGGGCAAAAAGGAGGAATGGGAGAATGAAAAGGGTGAATGGATATGCGAGAAAAACAAGTTCCAGGACAGGGTACATGCTTTGGAGATTGAATTGCAGCAAATAAAGGACATGAAAGCACCCCCGGAAGGAAATTGCAAAGCAATGGAGGAGCTGAAAACAGAAAATGCCACTCTCAGGAAGGACATTTCCACCATGCAGGAAACAATGCAAGGCACACATGCTGAGCTTAAACAACAAATCAGCAAAGGGGAAGCTAAGATGTTAAAATGGAAGAATGTGGTCAAAAAGGGCACAACAGCCCCCAAAAAAGAATTTATCTCCGAAGCACTTGAGGAGGAAAAAAGGAGGACCAGCAAAGCATTAAATGTCTTAGTGAGGGGGCTTCCGATGGGAGACACTCCGATGGGAGATGCCAAAATACTGTTCACCAAAATGGGAGTCAATCTCACTTGTGAGACAGCCTGGAGGGTGGGTAAACCTGAGGCACCCTCAAAGCCACTAGTGCTGAAATTCCGGACAGCCATGGACAGGAAGACCCTCATGAGCACGAGGGCAATTTTGAAGGGAACAAGGATCTACCTGGATGACGACCTCACACTCTTACAACAGGAACATCGCAGGGAAGGTATGATTAAAGTAATGGCAGCAAGGGAAGCAGGGAAATGGGCTGTATATAGGGATGGTAGGGTGATTATTCGAGAAAGAGGAGATAAGGAGGATAAAGAAGAGAAGGAAGAGGGAGAATTGTGATGGTGTCAAGCTCATAGGATGTGTGCACATACCGGATTGAAAATAGCAGTATGGAATTGTAATGGCACATTATGGTCTGACCCAGGGGGCTTCCTGGAGACATATAACAATAGAGATATGATTTTCTACACCGAAACACACGAGAGTCCAGAGCAAGGGCTGCCCACAGTGACTGGATACACATGGGAATCAGCTCACAGAAGAGAGCTGAAAAGAGATAGCGGAGTTTGTGGCTCCAGTGGAGTGGCTGTCCTTTTCAGATCACAATTAAGACCACTCATATCGATGGTTCGGAGAGAGAAGCATGCACGACACATGTGGATATGAGTTCAGCTCCCAGATGCTCGGCCTATCTTCATTGCAGTATGCTACTTTCCTCCAGACACGTCATCCTATGCACGAGAGATCACTATAGATGGACACAGTCGATATGAGACGATCCATGATGACATCAAGGAGTTTTCTATGCAAGGAGACATTCTCCTACTGGGGGACTTCAATGCACGGACAGGAAATAGACAGGTGGGCCTACTTGACTTCTCAGATGATGACAAAGACCCACACATGGTCTCAGGAGTCGGAACTAGATGCAGCTTAGCTTGGGATAGTAAGGCATTCTACAGATACCCCACATGTGACAAGGTATGGACGACATCTGCTTGAGTTGGGGGCAATCCACAACCTGATCATCTTTAATGGCCTTTACAGATGGCCATCTTCTGGAAGACTCGCTTGCTTCCCACATGGTGGTGGATCTAGTACAGTGGACTATCTACTAGGCCCACTAGACTTTATCTCACAGATACACGACTTCGCCATACCCCCCCCCCACTCGGAGCTGATCACTCATCCTTGACCTTCCATATTGCCACCACCACGCCAACCACTGGGAGAGCTCCCCCCACGCACTCAAATCCACTTTGACCGTGCTCTTGACCCAGTATACATGAGCCATCTAGCCAAGGAGATCCCGGCTATACTTGGAGATGACATAGACCTCACCAGCGCCTCTGACACCCTTGTCTCAGTGGTACAAGACGCTGCTATTAGATCTTTTCCCATGACCCGATCCAGGCAAGCCAGAGATGGGAAGATGCCTCAGAACCCTTGGTTCAACGACAAGTGCAGAGAGGCGAGAGCCCACTTCACACAGCAACAGACTTTGAGTCATCCGACGCCACCTAAAGCACAGAGGATCTATCAAAGACTGACATACCGTAAGAGACGGGCTTTCCTCACACATAGGATGGATGAGATTGTCAGATCGTTCCGAGGAGGAGACCCGACCACTGGATGGGGATTTCTATCAGAGGGGAAGCCACCTATTCCCATTTCTGACCCAAATGTGTGGCACACGTATGCATGCTCACACTATGATGCCCAGATGCAGACACTGCCGGATATGTCCTCCACGCCTAGGCCCACCACTTGTCATCTATTCACCACACAGAATGTACAGGCTGCACTTCACCGTCTACACAATCGGAGAGCGCAAGACCACGAGGGCCTCCGGACTGAGCACTTTGCACAAGGACAAGAGGTCCTAGCCCTGATCCTAGCACAAATGTTCAACCGGGCTGTTTGTCACGGATTGGCCACACTCTAGCCAAGATTTATGGATCAATTCTAGAGAGGGAACTCTGCAGTCATACAGAGGCTCGAGGGTAGCGGGCACTAGGACAGGCAGGATTCCGGATACAGCACTCTACCCTAGATCACATCTTCACTTTGAGGGCTATCATTGAGGAGGCGAGGTCTACACACCAAAAAGTCTACACATGCTTTGTAGACTTTCGGAAGGCTTTTGACACTGTCCCATGATCCCGCATGATCAGGAGGTTACAAGAGCTGCAGATTCCAGAGACACTGATATGGGGGGTGATGAGCCTATATGAGTCAGCCAAAGGCCGAGTTCGTGCCCTAGGAGGCCTATTGGATTGGGTCGAGAGTATGATTGGAGTGAAGCAGGGATGTCCCCTCTCACCGACTCTCTTCGGGCTGTACATTGATGAGATCACCTCTTTCATAGACCGCCTAGGGGCGAAGGATCACCACTGGCTGATCTCATGATACAGATATTGCTATACGTTGATGACATAGTCCTCATCTCATCCTCAGCAGTGGGGTGCAAAGACACTTGGAGGCCCTAGAGGTGTTTTGTAGAGAGAGAGACCTGACAATCAACCTTGGGAAGACCAAAGTTATGGTCTTCAACACCTCATACGCAGTAATCCGACGACTCAATTTCACCTATCGAACCGAGCCAGTGGAGATAGTGCAGTCATACACATATTTCGGAGCAATCTTCACAGGACCCCTTTTCACTATGACACATGCAGCCCAGGCACGACTCACACGAGGACGGGGTGCTTTGGCCCGATTGGAGAGGCAATGTTTCCAGGCACACTTCCAAGATCCACCGACAAAGTGCTGGCTTTTTGATACGCTAGTGTGACCGACTGCCATGTATGCAGCACCTTTTTGGGGATGTGATCTACCGATTGCAATGTGGAAGACATTTGAGCAGTTACAGGTGACCATGGGATCTAGGATGATTCGGAGCAAGCCCTCAGTCCCACATGAGATAATACATGCAGAGTTCGCCATGACACCACTACAGATTGATGCCATCTTTCAGACAGTGACTTTCATCCATAAAGTCTCGGACAACTTTCCTCAAGGGGAACCGACTGAGACGGGGGGTCACTCTGGACATAGCCCAAAGGGTTCAGAGATCGAGACTGTGTCCCCCGCCACAGCATGAGACAGCTCGACAGACACAAATACGAATATCTTCACTGCTCACCAAAGAGCCACCACTATGCCAGGGGCTTTGGTTTCTGAGTCCCAACTTCAAGATTGATTTAATTCACTTTGTATTTGATTGTGATTTTGCTAGAGCTCCTAAGCTCAGTAGAGCAGCATAGATTAGTACTCAGCAAGGGTCCTAGCGCGCCCTTTGCTCCAGCCCGTTGAGGCTTGTTTGAGTCTTATTTTTGTGCACTTTGTCCCATAGGCCCCCAAGGCCTCCCGTGGCCGCTCTCTCTCTCTCTCTCTCTCTCTCTCTCTCTCTCTCACTCATTATTTCTATTCATGATTATCATTTTTGTTGTTAGCATAGATTAGTGCTCGGCAAGGGTCCTAGCGTGCCCTTTGCTTCAGCCCACTGAGGCTTGTATGAGTTTGCTTTTCTGGGTACTTTGTCCCATAGGCCCATGAGGCCTCCCGTGGACGTTAATACATCTCTCTCTCTCTCTCTCTCTCTCTCTCTCTCTCTCTCTCTCTCTCTCTCTCTCTCATTATTTCTATTCATGATTATCATTTTTGTTGTTAGCATAGATTAGTGCTCGGCAAGGGTCCTAGCGTGCCCTTTGCTTCAGCCCACTGAGGCTTGTATGAGTTCGCTTTTCTGATTACTTTGTCCCATAGGCCCGCAAGGCCTCCCGTGCACGTTAATGCATCTTTCCTCTCTCTCTCTCTCTCTCTCTCCCCATAAATTCAACCCATTGAGCCTTTCGAACTAGAAGGAATAGCTGATCACATACTATTTGATGGTGTTCATAGTTTTGCGAGAAGTGAACCAAAAATGAATGGAAGAGAGAGAGTGTGTCACGGGGACGTGAATTTCTAAGCTTTAGGAATTTATGGTGATTGCCCTAGCCTCCAACTGATTTAAACAGTTTGGCTGCCCTAGCCACATTTGGCAAGCTGGCTTGTGGGACAAGGCAAAAAGTCAAATTTTGACTCTCAAGGCTGTTTCTTGGACCACACAAGAACAGGGAGAGGCAAGTCATAGGCTGGGAGTGTGCTCCAAGGCTACTCTATCACGTCGACTTGCTACTTTTTGACTACCAGGGCAACAGTCTAAGGGCTGTTGGTGGGCTGCCAGGGCTTCCAAAAGCTCAAAAACAAATTAGTGCCAGAAGCCTCCAGATCAGTTCGTTTTAGCTGCATACCTACTGTTCATGCCTTCACAGAGGCCCAAATCAAGATCTCTGGCATCTTGGCAGGTGAAAATCAACAAAAGCAACCCTTGACTGAATCGCCAAGTTTGGAAGCAAATCGAGTTGCTTGGAAGCTCCAAACGGCCTGGAAAAGTGCGATTTTGATAGGCAACCGGCCTGTAAAGCTCCCGGAAGAAGTGCAAATAGGGAATTTCGTTTTTCCATGTTTGCTCATTTCCCAACGTTTCCCGAGCTTTTCGATTGGTTGAATGCTTCCCCGGAGCTTTCCTACTGGCTCAGAACCTTCAGATCCTTTTGTTTTGTGCAGCTATCAGTTTCCATCTCAAAAAGGCATCCTAGTCTAGAGCAACATTCCATGGCATCCCATCTTTCGAATCTGGCTGAGGGTTCTAACCTAGCAGCTTCAATACCCACTTGGGGAATCCTAGCAGGAGAGAAATCAGCCCAATCTGTCTTGGTAGCTATGAATACCCGTCAAGGAAGTCCTAGCATGACAGAGGCCAGCAAAACAATTCAATCTGTCTTGGTAGCTCTGAGTACCCGTCAAGGGAGTCCTAGCAAGACAGAGGCCAGCAAAACAACCACACCTGGTTGCTCCTGTTAAACAGAAAGGCCGCATAGCAGCATGGAAGTGCCTGTGAGCAGATTATTCAATTGGTTGATTTTGGGCTGATGCACAACGATGCTTTTCTTGTTTTTGGGCGGCTTCTAAATAAAAGATAAAGAAACACCAGAAGGGGTGCTAAGTTTAGGGCCAATCTGTTGTCTAGTGCAGATAGGGGCAATATAGCTCCTGATTTAGGTTTGGCCCTTTGTTGTATTGTCTCCATTGGACTAAAATATATAGTTGGTCTTATATCTCTCATTGTCTATTTGCTGATCTGCACATATATGTGAAGCACATTAAGTAAAGAAGCTTGTGATTCCACCCACACCACCACTGCGTGAGCTCCTAGGCTATTCTATCAGTCTTCCGCTATGCGTACCCGCTGTTGGTTGATTTCTAACAAAGACAAGACGAAGAAAATATGCGAATATCACCATCTCTAGATAGAGTATTTCAAAATACACCACTGAAAATAAGTAAAGCAAAAACACAAAGCGACAGCCTAAAGACAGCAAATTGGAAGGGTGCACACAAGTGGATGGGAGCAGTGTCACAAGAAGCGTTTCTAGAAATGCGTTTCGAGAAACGTTTCGAGATTTTGATAAATGTTTAGTCTAGAAACGTGTAAAATTAGTGTATTTTATATAAATTATTTTATATAAATAATAAAAATAGTGAATTTTTTATTTTATAAAAATCCAAAAAAACTTCCACGTTTCGCACGTTTCTTAGAAATGTTTCTTCACGTTTCTACTGCCCGAACGCGTTTTCTGGTTACACTGGATGGGAGGTTGCATAAAAGTGAGCAACCAGCTAACAACCCATGAAATTCAGAAGAAGGAAAACTGCACTATACTAATGTTTTGTAAACTTCACTATTTATTTCTTTATTTATATGTATGTATGTATGTATTTCTGTGTGCATATGCACATGCAGGCTGCCTAAGTGCATGTAAGCATGTGTGCATGGGCATGTAGGAGAGAGAGGTGAGAGACTTTGAGTGGAGAAGAAAAAGATGATACCAGAGCAATACGAGGTGGCCTAAGAAATTTTTTCTTGGAGATCCGCATCATTGAAACACTTTCCTTCTGTCGTGAGAAACGTTCTTTGGACTTCCAAGGTATAAATCTCAATTTGTACTCAGAGGAATATCTTTCAGGACCATCCAGACCCCCAGGGTCAGTCTGCTTTACATACCCAGTGTCTAAGAAAATATCTGTTTGCTTCCAAAGCATCATGACGGAACCCTGAAGCAAGGCTTCAGCCAGAAAACAGCACACTACGACTGATATAAGGATGCTGTATACACAAGACCTACCTTTTGTACCCCAATTTTCCCCATCAGTTTTACTGCCTCGACCTGTTACAGCCCTGGTTCTTAGGGGAAGTTGTGCACCAACCTTGTTCCCATCCATGCCACTTTCTTCCTTTTCGGGACCATTCAAAATATCCCCCCCTATCCCATTGGGCCGACCTGATGCAGGATATCGTTTGAATGGATACCCATTGCTCCTCGCTGAAGCCCCTGAATCAATCCATTTAGAAGCACCTCTAGGAACTACCAATGGATTTCCAGTTTCCAATACATCATCAATGCTGTCGAGAGAGCCCACTGTTGACATGTTCGTACCACCTGTAAATCGTTACAAGCTACTAATCTGAGCTCTTGCTGTGATACGACAGCAGCTCAAATAAAAACTGGTCCTGAAACCTAAGGACCATGCCCCACACAAAACACAGAACCTTGAACAATCAGAAGGATCTGCACGAGTGACACCTGACTTTATGAGTAGGTGTAATGCTCTGAAGAGCTTTGTCTAATCTCTTCAGTCGTTCAATTGACTGTATATGGGTACAACCTTACCACTTCCTCATCTAACTAGCAATCAAAGAGCTTTGTGGGCAGATCAGATAATTGCTCATCTAACCATCGCAGAGCTCCATCCAAACTCGTGATCCACTGCTGTCACGGTGCGTTCATAAAAATCAAATCCTTACAGATCGGAGCTTAAAGTCACGTAGTACTTAGAACCTGCACTTCATGAATTTGAAGCCAGATGCAATGCCCCGTGTTTCTTCGTCATGAAAAAATTCCAAGGCACGGGCAACCTCAGAATGTGCCAACGCACCTTATCTTCTCTGCGAGTTGGTCCCATTTTGAAAATATCGCGACGCAAACACAGGAAATCTTAACATAAACCCGTGGCAAAGGATAAAAGATTAAACTCTTGTCGCGCAGGATTAACCAGGAAGCGCAAATCCTCTTTTTTTCTCTCACTTAAATGTCCTGGTTGCTGTAAGTCTGCAGCACACTGACCCGTTGGATGAGATATCGCCCAAGACGCCAAAACTCATTTCGGAGGTCAATCCAAAACTACAGACGACAGAAATCGTCTCAGTGGCATTGCATCAAAAGCTGGGAATAAGATATGAGAAAGGATAAGATCTTAAACCCTAAACCTTCGACTGTTACAACAAAGATAAGGTGCTCAAGTGAGTGGGATTTATCCCAAATGTATACTCTTTGTCTCTCTGTGCCTGCTTCTTCTCCTCTGTTTCTTTGTCTCTGCGCCTCTTCTCCTCTCTCTCTCTCTCTCTCTCTCTCTCTCTCGCACCCTCCCCCTTTCTTTCTCTACCTCTTTGCTCCCCTTCTTCTCTGTCTCTCTCTCCCCCTCTCACACGATGATGGTATTCTCCCCCTCTCTTCCTCTCCACAAGTGTCTCTCTCTCTCTCTCTCTTAACTCTGTGCAGGTGGATCTGTATGGTTTTCACAGCCCCGTCCTGTTGGGCAAACCTGTCAACTGCCTTCCATTTGTCGCTACTGGAGTTTCACCCCGGCTTCAAAGACCTGTCATGGTTGGTTCAAGTGCCCATGGGCCCCGTAGCCAACTCTTGCCACGCTTCTAAGAGCAGCTCCCCGCATCGCGCCTCGCACAAGGGGAGGTTGGCCGCACGTCGGACTGCCACACCACCAGGGTTGCACCGTTTACAACCGGCTAGACAAGTCTAGGCGGGAGAGAGTGGAGAGAGTGGAGGTGCTCTCAGATGAATGGTACCATCTCACCAATTCAACCAGTCCAGCATTCCACTCATGCATTGCCTCCTAACAATCCATTTGGGCATTTCTCCTTCAGAGGGACGGGGTTTTCCTCGAGCTAGTCCAACCCCACTAGCTGGCACGGGGAAGCGGCCATAGTGTGCCATAGTATGTAAATGTCCTAAGGGCCAATCCCACAATCCGCAATGCAGTGAGGTGCAGAAAGCTCTCTCGAGATCTACCACCGTCCATTCAAGCCATGTGTGGAGTGCGGAAAGCTCTCTCGAGATCTACCACCATCCATTCAAGCACACTAAATGCGGGCAAGCACACTAGAGCAAAGCCACACGGGATGCGTAAGAGCAGAGAACAAAGGTGTACGTGGTGCAAGCCCATTGGATAGGGCACTGCCCCAAAGGTTCCATCCACCATGGCCTCCAAATGCTCAAAGAAATCCCCCAATACCTCCATGGATCGAGATGGCCATCGGAGGTATCCGCACACAACATTCAAAGCCCCACGCATGGGTGGCAAAACCATCATCTAGGTGCATGCACCTAGGATCGTGGGAACATGCCCTAAGAGCCAATCCACATGGACCGATGCTCTCTACTTGTTCCACGATCATGATCCAATTGTGAGCCCTCGTTCACCTGCTCGTCACCCCGCCCCACAAACATAGGACTAGGTAAGCCGCAATTTCTAGTTGGTGCTCAAGGGCACCCCTTAGCAACCCTCCTCACTCACTCCGCAACTTCTACTCCATTTTTGGAGGTCCCTTCAAGTTGTCTCTGCCTTCTACGTGCCATATATGGCCTTTGTCTCACCTGCGACCTATGCTTTACACAATCGAGAGCTGACACGATTGACATAATCTAGTGAGTTGTGCATGATGCGTTAAGAGAGAGCATGGATCCATGCTCTTCCGTTGCATGGGGATCGGCTTTAAGGGTCGTATATATCATGGAGGGGAAATAGCTCTCTCTCTTACGGCCTTATGTCACTAGAGAGGAAATAGCAATTTCCTTACGCTATGCAAATGCACCAGGGGAAATAGAGGGGAAATGCATAGGGGAAAGGGAATAGCGCCTTATATCAGGGAGGCGAAAAAGAGGGAAAATAAAGATGGCTATTTTGGATGCCGTTTTTCTCTTGGTGCATGGCATACGATCCATGGAAAAGAGGGGAAATAGCTATTTCTGTTATGCTGTGCAACATGCACCGAGGGAAAAGGCATGGGAAATATGGAGAACCATGTTTTTTCTTTTTTATTTTCCCTTAGATGTTGTGTCATGCATCCAGGGTAAAAAGGTCATAATACACTCTTCCAAGGAAAAAACATCCAAAAAGGCCATCATAAGACCCAAAGATATGTCACATCAATGGCAGAGAAGTGTCAGATCAATGGTTCTCAAGGGTGCGGGAAATAGCACCATGAGATAGAATACGAAAGTCTCTGTACCATTGTCCCCCTCTATTTCCCATGGTGCATTTTGCATAGCATGAATAGAGGCAACCGTGGGAAATAGCAACTCATGCTCTAGACCTCATGGTGTTGTTTCCCCTACCCTTGAGAACCATTGATGTGACACTTTTCTACTATTGATGTGACATTTCTTTATAGCCCTCTTTCGTTTTGCCTTGGATCATTATGTAAGGCACCAAGGGAAAACCATCCAAACTAACCATCCTTGTTTTCCCCATTTCCCCCCTCAATGAATAAGCCCCTTAAGAAACTCGTTATTTCGGATGTTGTTCCCTTGCAAGAACATATTTTGGACACTTTTCCCTTGGTGCATGATATAGCAATCCAAGGCAAAACGAGAGAGGGCTATAAAGAAATGCCACATCAATAGTAGAAAAGTGTCACATCAATGGTTCTCAAGGGTAGGGAAAATCACATCATGACGACTAGAGGATAGGGTGCTATATAAGGGCCCATAGCCCATTCAGCATGAATGCTACATTGTGGTAATATTTATTGTCATGCTAGCTGCTCTAACTAGCAATGGGCTACAATGTGGTGTGTTTTCTGTAGTGGCAATAACATTTGGAACCTTCTAGTGGTTTGATTTCTATAAACAATTATTGATGTTTGGCAATCCACCGCTCCATGGGAGATGCAAAAAAAAAAGTTAAGGTACTCGCCTACCTCTTTAATTGAAATAAATGCCATGATCCTATATACAGAGGTTATACTCCCCGTGTTCATCTCTCACCTCCAGCCTCCTACAAAAGGAGGTATGTTTCTTTTTATGTTTTGCTTCAAAACTCTTTTTTAGATTTGCTTTGCACTCATTTCATGTTTTTAAATGTCTCCTATGTTTAACAAATTCTTCGTATGTGCAGGAGGTGCAGTTTGCATGCATGACAAAATTTGCTCCAATTGCTCTTGCTAGTCATGAACTTGCCCTTGCAACTATTGGCCTTCAAGTAAAACTGAGATTTAGCACCAATTTCTCGCTTGCCTTTGATAGTTGGTTGCCTTACGAGCTAGTTGATTCATCATTCTTGTTAATCTCACCATGCAAACCTTCTATAAGTATTTGTCCTAGATGCATTCCTTAGTGCATGATGCTTTTCTCATAAGCATCCTTGTCAAATCACTGATCTACGTTCTAGCTCCATCTCCACCTCCTTTTTTCAACCTTTTGTCCCTATCCCTTACCTGATACCGGCCATCTGTGTTTTATGTTAGCCGCCAAGCATATTTACATCATGTGAGCTTTTCTCTTCCCCCATCCGTCTTCTGTTCTTTTTTGAATTTAGTCTAAGGCAATCCCCACCTCCTCCAGCTTGCACATTTACACAATAGCTCTGCTTTTTATTACAAGTTTATTTCACACTATAGATTTTAGGTCACATTAGGCATAAGCACTCCCAGTATGGCTTTCTTCCAAGGATCTATATGGGCACCATCCCACACCAATTTCTGATGCACATATTCGCTTCGTCACTAATGGTTGGTGAACATATGCTTGCCCACCCATGGACACAACAAGGTCTAATGGAATGTTTCCAATCAAGTCCTTTAGATCCACACTTGATGTCTTGTCTATAAGAACCATTTTACAACTGCTTTCTGCCCATATGCTGCTACAAAGTGCAGGTCATCTCTTTCTATATTTGTTACATATCTCACATCGCAAAAATTTGCCCAATAAGATAGTTCGCATAAATATAATTCACATCGCCTGACATTTTACATAATAGTCTGCATAAATATAGAGTTAAAAGTTTTAGCTTTTCCATGTTAAGCAAAATTTGAGTTGCATTTGGTTAAATCAATGTGTTAATATGCATTGTAGATAATCTACTTCCATCTTTTACATTTTAAAAGCTTACAATTAGCTGCTTAGTTCCACCTAATCAGGCACTCATCTATAATTAGGGAGTAAACATGAGAGATCTCAACAACGGAAGTGGAACGGAAGAAGGTGAGAGAGAGAGAGAGAGAGAGAGAGAGAGCCAAAAGAGAGAGCCACACAAGTTCTGGTGGGTGAGAGAGAGAGAGAGCCACACAAGTTCTGGTGGGTGCAGAACACACTATGTCATCCATATATAAATGTGTTTGAGTATTGTACATAACTGGGGTTAAGGTATAGTGGCCTTTAACCCCACAACCTCCCACTTAAAGGCCAATGTGCCTTTAAGGGAGAACAACCAATGCACATACTATCCAATGCCCATCAATACACGACAATACTCAAACCGCTGACTAGGTAGACTCTTCATCAGCATGAACCTTGACAAGCTCTATGCGCTTGTCCTCAAGTAATTCTATGATAAAATGGTACCTGAACTCAATGTGGTTGGTCCTTGCATGAAAGATCGGATTTCGTGCCAACTGAATAGTACTCATGGAATCACTATGGAATGTCAATACATCTATATGAATCCCCAAATCTCCCACCAGCGGATCAAGCCATGTAGCCTCCTTGCGACCATCTATGGCTACAACGTACTCAGCCTTTATTGGTAGACAAAGCAATGCACTTCTGTGCACAAGACATCCATGACACTGCACCACCTGCAGAGGTGAACACATAACAAGAAGTGGATCTCCCGCTATCCACATGCCCTGCATAGTCTGAATCTGTGCACCCAAGTACACACATCTATCCTCTACCAAAGCAAATGCACATCTCCTTGGTACCCTTCATGTACCACAAACACCCTGGAGTGCGAATGATGAGCAACATGGGAGTTTTAAGACCTCCTGAGTCCACTGAAACTGACAGATCTGCAAATGGTTGCTTCAAACTCGAGTCCCAACACACTCGCAGAAAAACGTTGAAGCAGAGATAGTGAGCCATAAATCTAATGAAATGATCCCAAATTCAAGAATGAAGGAGTTTTTGAACTCGCAACGTGCAATGGACACCAAAAGCAAGTAATGGTTGCCTCTGCAAGTCATTCCGGACTCTGACTTCATCAAAAGGAACATGGGAATCATAAAAAATGTCTTCTCCCTACAAAACCACCTATTGGCTTGCAAATAAAGACTCGGAGAACTTTCCAAAGGTTTATGCAAGGTCTCTACACACTAGGATGCAAATAAAGTCACCCAACAGAGCTTCTCCTTCGTCCCACAGAGCTACACTAGTAGACTTCGAGCTCCAGGCTCACACCCAGGCTCCACACTCGGGCTCAGTTAGAACACCCGTGCTCTGATACCAATTGAGAGATCTCAACAGCAAAAGTGGAACGGAAGAAGGTGACAGAGAGAGAGCGAGAGAGAGCCAGAAGAGAGCCACACAAGTTCTAGTGGGTGCAGAACACCCCTCAAATGCACTTTTCGGATACTCCTACCAGACAGCCACATATAAGGCAAAGCTTGCCCCTAGAATCATGACCTCCTCACTACTCTGTAACGCAGCCAATGGTGAGGTACAAGCACTCCTTTTGACCCATCTTCCTTACTGCCCTAGTACACAGCCAAGGGTAGACTCATTTTCCTTGCTCCCCCTTTGACCCATCTTGCTTGCTACTGTGACATGAAGTTGGGGGTAATAAACTTCACGCACCTCTTCACTTCCTGCTACTTTCGAACTAATTGACAAAGATATTTATCATTGAGAATGGGACATTAGAAAACAAACTTTTATGCCAAGATACTTTCCTCCCTCAGATGAGAATGAAGATGGTAACATCCCAAGTGATGTTATAATCAAGCATAGGGAGAAGGAAAGGATCAGCAGAGGCCATAATCTCAGCGAGTTGGTCTACACCAAAGAGAAGAGCGATACATTGTTGAAAGAAGATCTTGCGGCTCAACATAACATGAACTGATATATATCGAGGAGTTTGAAGGGGCTGATTAGGTCGGATGGGTAGATTCCGAGGAAACATTGCACCTCCTTCATAGACACCTTTACACTTAGCTCAAAAACACTCTACAAACTGTCATTAGACACAGAGGCCTACAACTTTCAGTAGAAACATGATATCAGAGAGTCAAGCACACAAAGAGATGAGCCTTGAGATGGCTTCATGCTGATATAAGTTTCATTGAAAACAGACAGACGGTTGAAGAGATATGGACAGTTTACTGGAAGGGGGTAAAAACTGTCATGAAAACAGACTATCAAACACAGAGACTCATAACATTTTGTAGCAGTATCTGATTCAAGATCTAAGCAATAGAGACATGCGCCTTAAAAAGAGCTTCGCGCTGATATATGTTTCGTAAGAAACAGAGAAGCGGCCAAAAAGTTATGGACAGTTTACTAGATGGGGGTAAAAAGTGTCATGAAAACAGACTGTCAGACACAGAGACTCATAACTTTTTGCAGCAGTATCTAATTCAAGATCTGATCACATATAAACATGCACCTTAAGAGAGCTTCGCGGTGATATAAATTTCATTACAATCGGACTACCGAGCAGAAAGTTACGAGCAAAACACTAATAGGGGTCAAACTGTCATGAAAACTATCCTCCACCCAGGCTAATTTCGCCTGAGTAGGATGCTCCCTCAAGACTCCACCTTCATCAACGATCCACCCCTCATAGATTTCGCCTAGAAGAGGGGAAGAAGTTTGCATGGTGGCTCGAGAAACAAATGGACCGTGTATGCACAGTGAGCGGCCGAATAGAAAGAACTTTCAAGGCTTTAAAAGAGAAAAGGGATGAGACACTGAAGAGAGAGAGAACCTGAAGTGACCTTCATTACAAATAGAGTGAGAATCCACTTCAACACTACAAACACAAGGGAGAAGAAGAGGTTTCATACATACAAGAGGGAGCGGAAGCTCCAAGACTACTCATAGAGAGAGAATAAACTAGAGAGAGAAGGACTCAAAAGTGTACATAAGAGAATATCTACAAGAGGGAGAGAAGGCTCATGGAAGAGGCTTGGGGAGACTAGAGCTACAGCAACATGAGGCCTAATGGTGGAAGAGATTGATGAACAAGGGAGAGGAGGGCTCCTTTTATAGAGATTTTGTTACCCTCCTTCACCCATATACAATTGCTGCATGTAGATTCCTTTCCCCATTAATCACATAAGCACGTATGTCACCATCCATGTCCTTTTTGGCTACTCTTGCCATGTTTCCCATCAAAAGATGCTCAAGACTCTTAAAATATTGAGAAAGGCAAGAGTCTTCTCACATGGAGCCCATAGGGACCCTCTCTTTTCCACATGTCCACATCCTCCTTATTCCACATAGGAGTTCTAGAAGGATTCCTCTTGACTTCACACTCCTCCACATGCCTTCCAGATGCTTGGCATGTGGCCTCTCTTATATTATTGGAACACATGGACATGAGCCCACCTCTTTATATGACTCACTCTTCCTATTTTCTAAAAAACTCCATAATATCCCATACACAAATAACTCTCAACCCATACCAAGGTATTTATAATTCATACCTATGGTATTTACAATGAGCCATTCCACTCATCCTCTCCATCCCATACGATATCATAGAAAATAGAAATAAGTGAGAGCCGCTAGGCTATCACTTGATACTCAAACTCTTATCAAACATAGAGAAAAACAATACCAATGCCAAATTAAAAATATCAATTTTTGGCGTCACACTACCCTGGTAGATAGCCAAGGGTAGACCCATCTTCCTTGCCCCCCTTTGACCCATCTTTCTTGCTCCCCCTTTCACCCATCTTCCTTGCTGCCCTAGTAGATAGCCAAGGGTGAAGACTCTATGAGCTTTTTGTTTGTTGTAGTCTACCACCTTCTTTGCTCCTAGATGGGTCCTTTAGATTGGCTTCTTGCTCTGCTAATGAGAGATCTCAACAATGGAAGCGAAACAGAAGACAGTGACAGAGAGGGAGAGCCACACAAGTTTTGGTGGGTCCATAACACCCTAATCTTCTATGTCATCCATATATATGTATGTTTGAGTATTGTACACAACTAGGGTTAAGGTACAGTGTCCTTTAACCCCCACAACCTCCCACTTAAAGGCCAATGTGCCTTTAATAGATAACAACCAGTGGACATACTATCCAATGCCCATCAATGCACGACAATACTCAAACCGCTGACTAGGTAGACTCTTTGTCAGCATATTTATAGGGTTATCATCTGTATGAACCTTGACAAGCTCTATGCACTTTTCCTGGAGTACCTCCCTGATGACTGACCTCAATGTGTTTGGTCTTTGCATGAAAGACCGGATTCCATGCTAGCTGAATAGCACTCATGGAATCACTATGAAATGCTGGTACACCTGTATGAATCCCCAAATATCCCACTAGCTGATCAAGCCATATAGCCTCCTTGCAACCCTCTCTAGTTGCAACATACTCAGCCTCTGTTGGTAGACAAAGCAACTCACTTCTATGCGCAAGACATCCATGACATTGCCCCACCTGCAAGGGTGAACACATAACCAGAAGTGGATCTCATGCTATCCACATGCCTTGCATAGTTTGAATCTGTGTACCCAAGTACACACATCTCTCCTTTGCCAAAGCAGATACACATCTCCTTGGTACCCTCATGTACCTCATGATGCACTTAACTACCTCCCAATGCCTCTTTCTTGGATTAGCCATATACCGGCTAACAACTCCCATGCAAATGCAATGTCCGGTCTAGTACCTACTATCATAGCTACATAAGACACCCAACCATCGCTGATGCATAAGGAACGTTGGCCATCATGGCCCTCTCATCCTTCATGTCAAAGGGCTCATGCAACTTGGCCTTCGATGCATCTAGCTCGTAAGTGTTCTTGCTAGCCAATAGCATATCATCCACATAAAGTGCCAGGAGTATTAGGCTATTATCATTAGCCCTTTTAGTGTAAAGGCAATGATCAATCTCACTTCTTCTGAAACCTTAGGACTGAATGAAAGCATCAAACTTGATACCATTCTCTAGGTGCTTGCCTAAGTCCATAGAGACTCTTTTTTAGCTTGTAAGCCAAATGTTCTTTGCCCTTTTATTCAAAGCCTTCCGGTTGTATCATGTAAATTTCTTCAAAGCCTTTCGTTGTACCATGTACATTTCCTCATGCAGATCCCCATGCAAGAAAGATGTCTTAACATCCATTTGCATAAGCTTCATATCCTCTGCTGCCACAAGTCCAAGTACGCAACTAAGTGTGGTCATCTTCACAACCGGAGAGAAGGTCTCATCAAAGTCCACGCCATTCTCTTACTTGAACCCTTTGTAAAATTATTGGAGCTGAACTAAATTCTAGGTGCAAAAATCACAATTTCAAAGTGTAGATATAGTAGACATTTTTGATCTCGAAAGGATTTCCAGAAGCAATTTTGCTAAGGAGCAGCAAAGATGAAATTTATGCACATGTAACACAAAGTAGATACAACTAAAAGCTCTAAAGTTAACTCTGAAAAATAAAAAGCAAGCTAATCTAAATGAGCTCTTATATTAGAGACACCCTCTACATAACTAAAGGGCAGTAATCTATAACTAGTATGTCATCAACACTCATTACAACCATAATGCATCACATTCAGGCACTTCCTTTAGTTAGAACCACTGAGAAATAAAATATAAATCACACGAAGGGAGTCTAGAGTGCCCTTGCTCATAAACCATACACAAGAGACACAGATTGGCCCCAAATGCTTTGGGGCCCTTTTGGTATTTCTTTATTTCTTTTGTCAATGGAATGCGCTCTCTTTTACAATAAGGGCTCTCCCTTGAACTCATCCTCATTGGCAATTCCACTACTCTAGCCAATTCCTGGCTTCAATAGGCATCACCCAATTGTCGAGGCAAGGCTAAGGCATTCCAAAGCTTCTATGACCAACTGAAAGCTGAATAATGCATTCCACAAGGCATCCAATTTTCAAAAAAGATGGTGCATTCATATGTATGTGGTCCCATGCCTACACAGTCATTAGGCGGGACTGAATACTATGTGACATTCATTGATGATGAAACTAGGAAAGTGTGGGCTTATGCTATAGCTCAGAAGAGTGATGTGTTCCAAGCATTTCAGAAATGGCTGGCTTTGGTTGAAAATAAGTCAGGTAGAATGCTTAAATGCCTACAGACGAACAATGGTGGAGAGTATCTCTCTCATGACTTTCATCATTTCTGTGATACACGTGGGATCAAGAGAAAGCTCACATCCCCTTATACTCCATAGCAAAGTCTAGTTGCAGAAGAGATGAACCACACCATTCAGGAAAGGTTACAATGTATGCTTTTCAATGCAAGTCATTTGTTACTGACATCTGTATGAAAGGTATCCCATGAGGATGGCAATGAACACAAGAGGAATATTGCCTTACTCTCCGCATCAAAATTAATCTTCTTAGCATGAAGCTGGCTGAAAATAATGTTGAATTTATTCAAGTGAGAAGGAATAGAGACCACTTCCATCATCTGTCACTCAAACAACCTTTTCATGAGGTAAACTTTATAAGAGGTAGTTTCCTTCTCATAAGTGGCACATAATTTCTTCCACAAATCTTCCGTAGTCTGCTCAATTACTACAATGAAATAAACTAACTATGCAAGATGAAGTCTAACAGTAGACTTTGCTAATGTATTCAACTCATTCTAATCATCCTCAGACATATTTACAGGCTTAGCTTCAATCCCTGCCAAGGGTTTAATCTACTTCTTTTGAATAAGCACATCCCTTATCTTTTCTTTCCACAAAGAAAAGTTTGTCCCATCACACTTTTTAATGCTGAGAAACTCCTTTTCAGACATGGAAGAGGATTCCATGATGCAAATAAAGCAAAATTCCAAATGCTAATACTTGCAAGAGAGAAATTGCACCAAATACCAGGTGCACCCAAATATGTCTGCCTTAATGGAGGATAGTGTCACCAAAACTCAAGGTTCAAAGCATCAAAATGCATCTGACTCATGTGCATATACTATGCATCCATATGAGCATATCTAGCACAAAAGAAAATGTCAACCTGTAATGACAAAACAATGGCAAACCCAATGCCAATAAGAGCCAAAGGCCTCAAGCATAACACCATCCAATGGCATATGCATCAATAATGTCTCATCCAAGAGAGCATAGCACTAAGAATGCATCAACTACAATGTCTCGAAGCTATCCCTCAGCATAAGTTAGCATCTGCGTGCTAAACGTCCATCAATAAAGCATCCCACAAGGAAATCTAGGCCTCTCAATGCATCTACCAATGATCACAATGGATCTAAATGGCCTATAAAGCATCCACTGCAATCCAATACAAACCACAAATGAGTGCACATGGTGCATACTACAACCATAGTGATCTGCATAAGGTGTGTCCCAAAAATCACCACCCCACGGCAATGATCGCTACTGAAAATAGGACTTGAGATGCCTCAAAACATGGGTGTCAATGCATAATCGGACTCATAAGAAAATTTGCAAATATCTATCTCAAAATCCCAACAGATGAATGGGAAACGGGGAGTCAACCCTTGCAATTGACCAGTAATAAAAAAATCAAAGGTTTGAACCTTTAAATGGATTTTTGATAGAGAAACAGATGATTTGGTGTCTCAAAGAGACGTGACTTCTCTAAATCTCCATAGAATCGTGCAAGACCTGATAGGTAAGGGGTTTTGGGCCTCCGAAACGCAATGGAATAGACAGTTTTGGAAATCGTGGTCCCAATCACTGGGTCCAACACATGGACCAACAAACTATTTACAAGAATTGGAATAATCCCATTAATTTAATCCTTCAGTACTTAGTTTAGTGAGATCTAGCATTTTTGTCACGCAGCTGATGCATGTGTGCTCGTTGTTTCGTAGTGATGCATGTGTGCTCCTACATGGCTGGATATACGGCTGCGAGGCTGTATGAGTGTGTAGCATTGTGTGCACCACTTACGCGATGATGGTATGTGTAACATGTGTGCACCATCCGTACGATTTTATTCATGTGTAGCCTCAGGTGCACCATGAGATGGTATGTGTCACATGTGTGTACCATTCATCTGTGATTTATTGATTTCACGTTGCTATAATACTGAAAGGTTGATTGATTGTGGTGATTAATTCCAAGGTTATCTTACGTTTGAAATAATTCATTACTATTGATCGTGTGAATTCAGGGGAAGAGTAATTGATCGGGTGATGGCATCTAGCAAGCATGATCTGCCATATTTTGGGCACATAGGCACAACTCCAATGATGTGGGGATGAATAAGGCTTATGCCTAATTTTTGATATTACAAAAGCTTATGTACATATTTGAATTTTGGATTATTAGTGGCTTGGCTAAGTGTATAAACTAAAGTTAGAAAAAGATTTATTTTTAGAAAAAGCTAGCTATTCTAGAAGGTGGATGGGCTTTTTGTAAAATTGGGTATGGAGGAAAGCACAGAGGTTTTTGTATGATTTTTGCTTGGAAGCTTTTTGGGAATATACATAAATACATAGGAAGTGGAAGGAGAGCACCACACCTATGGGGGAAGATTGTACCCAGTCGGCTTGTTCTGTCTCTTCCGTTTGTGAGTTTTGAGAGTTTGTGCATATTTTCGAAGAGTGTTGTTGTGTTTTTCAAGGATTTGCAGGATTCATGAGTGTTTCCCGTCGCAGTGGTATCAGAGCTAGGTTTCGTCATCCATAGCACAAGAAGCACATGCACCCTGCATCCTCGAACAAGAAATCGCATCATGCATCAGATTGCGAACACCACGCACAAGAGTGCAACGAAGTAGCAAAAGCGAATAGCACAGAACGGCTCGTAGGTAGGAAAACGTGCGGTAAAAAAAAAATCGCAGCAAAAGAAGTCATTCATTCGTAGACAGGTCAAAGAGTATGAACACACAACCATGCCTTAGCTCCTCCAAGCATATGACCAAGGCAGTGATTAAGGCATAGTCCTTGGCATACCTGGCACTAAAGGCTATTGGAATACTGAAAGGAAAGAGTAGAGTGGATACAAAATCAGAATACTTGCTTATGGAATGAAGAAGAGTGAGGTCCTTAAGTAGGCACCTCATACAAGCTCACTGACATCACTGATGACCTCAGAGCTCCACAATCATCTCCTCAATTTGCTCCTAGATTCTCTCAATCATCCTATGTGGCTTTCCACCACCTAACTGTGCTTGTGGGCACCTAACTGTGCCTCTAGCACTCACACATAGAAACATAAGCTGTGCCTGAGGCATACACCTTGAGATATCCCAACAAACCCCCCCTCAAGGAAATGCCTCAGGCTATGTCAAGGATACATCTAGTCTCATAGTTTCTCATGCCATCTCATGGTGGTCAAGGATAAATCTATGGCTAGGTTCTCATGCTAGCAAGGGTTCCCTTGGGTGTAAGGTAAACAAAAAGGGATACAAAAAGACCTTCCAATGGTTATCTCCCCTGCATGTACATGCACACAATGTCTGCAGGAGGTACCATGGAACAAAACATACACATGGCCTACATCATAAGGTGACCAGAGGTGTTTACAAAACACAATAGTTTATTTCATTCATTTTGGAGGACTATCCAGGTTGAGTACCTTGACATAAAAAGAGAGATCTGGAGCATACATAGAGATGTGTCTAAAATGCATAATCTTCAAAGGATGCCTCATCTTGTGGAGGCTCATTAACTGTAAGTAGATTTGCATTTTCTGTCTTTGCTTTGGCTCTGCAAAACTTCTCATTATGGTTGTTCTTGCCATAGTGCTTGCATGGATTAACTTTGAAGCAGTCCTTTGAAAGGTGATTTGTCTTTCCACAGTGATTTCAAGGAGTATACTTGCCCTTCTGGAATTTCATAACATAAGCAGTGTCATTGCCTTTCCTTAGCTCCATATGCCTTTCTTCTTCTTGGAGAGCAGAGATAATGCCTTCAAGGTTAGGATTGGGAAGATTCTTCACTGCCATAGCATCATCAGGAGTGATAGGAGAGTTGATAGAAGCTAATTGAGTCATAAGACTTCGCATATAGTTGACATGAGCTGCTAAAGTAGTATCACTTGCCATCTTTAATTCAAAGAAAGAGATTTTAAGTGATAGTATAGAGATGTGAGAGCTTGCACCAAAAATCATGTCTAGCTTCTGCCAAGCTTCCGAAGGAGACTCCAAGTCAGAGATATGGTGTATATAATCATCACCTAGAGCAAGAGCAATTATACCATATGCCTTTTCTTCTCTTACTGGATCCCTTGCCGGTCGTGTCGGTGTTGAGGATTCTCCAGCATTGGAGGCTATAGAAGAAGCGGTAGGAGTAGGTTTGACAAGTCCCCATAAGTTCTCCCGCATCAATGCAAATTTCACCTTCATTTGCCATGTATGGAAGCCCTTTCCATTGAACTTCTCAAGATTAAATATGGTAGCCATGAGAGGGTCTAACCCAGATATTGGGCAGTGTCTATCTCTCTTACAAGGCAAAAATAACTGAAAGACTTCCAAAATATGAGCACTTGATGTAGCAAATAGTAGTGACTAGATTTCAAACAATGATGCTTCTTCTTACATGCTTCATAGAAGTGGGTGAAATAAACACTTTCCAATCAAAACCAGGTCTAGCAAGTCAAAACAAAACTAAAGCAACACTTGTATCGAAGTTATTGAAAACTTCAAAAGACCAGAAATGCTAGAGTAGCATTTTATGTAGCATCATTTTCAAAAGCTTGTCAAAACTGTCAAAACTAGAGAGCTGAACTTGGAGGGCTTATAGCACACTCTTCAAAGCAAAAGAAAGGGGGCTTTCTGAGGCAAAAGAAAGCTGGTATACCATAGTAGAACCTCTGAGAAGAAGAGGCGAAAAAACGTGTCAGGTCGCCTTCTCCTTCTTCAACAAAGTCGACTGGTTTTTCTCTATTTCCTCCTTCAATATGCAGCCATTGCTGCTCAGATTTTAGAACAAGGTAGCTCTAGGTATGGAGAAGCTTGCCCTGAAAGGAATTAGAGAAAGAAGGAGCAGGCGCAGAGAAAACATAGCAAGAAGAATCGAAGAAATTCGTACAATGGCGACCAGCAGAGCTTGAAATTCTTCAATTCCTTGCAGCCCAAAATTTGCCCCAACAAGATGGATCTCCAGCTGGAAGGGCGTGGGAAATGGGTGAGAACCGGAGGAGAACAAGCTCAAGCAAATTTTTGGAAGAAGAGGGAGAGATGGTGAAGAAGAAGAAGAGGAAGAAGATGATGACGTGGCAGAAATGGGCTCAAGGGGGATCAAATGGCTCTGATACCATGTTGGAATACTGAAAGGAAAGAGTAGAGTGGATACAAAATCAGAATACTTGCTTATGGAATGAAGAAGAGTGAGGTCCTTAAGTAGGCACCTCATACAAGCTCACTGACATCACTGATGACCTCAGAACTCCACAATCATCTCCTCAATCTGCTCCTAGATTCTCTCAATAATCCTATGTGGCTTTCCACCACCTAACTGTGCCTCTAGCACTCACACATAGAAACATAAGGTGTGCCTGAGGCATACACCTTGAGATATCCCAACAAAGGCACCATTGGCTACGCATGAGGAAGCCTCGGGAGATTGCTGTTAAAACTTCCCGAGAGGTCCCCCATCCCGATACTATTTTAGCTCAAGTCTTGGTACGAAGTTAGATTTTTCCATTGCATTTCATCCCAAATATAATGGCCAAACCGAGGTCACACACAAATATTATATGTGACATGTTACGTGCTTACGTGTCTGGTCAGCCAGGCAAATGGGACAAATTTATACACATATTACAATTTGCCTACAACAACACTAAGCACTCTGCTACAGGCAAATCTCCATTCCAAATTGTCTATGGAAAGACCATTCCTACTTCATTGACCCGCCTTAAGCACCAATTAGAGGCTGTTGATCGATTTACTGAAGATTTCTCTAACATCTTGGCTACTGTCAAAAAGAATATCGAGCATGCTCAAGCTGTGTATACTGCACGTGCAAACAAGGGTAGAAAGAAAGTTGTATTTGCTGAAGGTGACCTAGTCATGTTACGTATTAAGAAGCATAGACTTAAGAGTATTGAGACACACCCTGTAGTTAAGTTTGCTCCTAAATCCTATGGTCCCTTTAAAGTTTTGGAGCGCATTAATGACAATGCCTATTGGTTCGAATTACCACCCGATTGGAAAATTCATAATTCTTTTCATGTGCACCTCCTAAAACCTTTCCACGGAGACCCACCAGTTTGACCTATTTTAGACGAGGCACTGTTGCTTCAAGGAGAGACCCAGCTCTTAGAGCTAGACCAGATCATTGATCAACAAATCACTCAAATGAGACGTGGAAACTAATATCCTATTTATCTTCTTACATTTAAGAACCACTCTGTTGAGGATGCTAAGTGGATGCCCGAGCGATATTTTTGCCAATACCCTGATTTATTGACTACTTTTTTGTCGCGCAATTGAGGGCAATTACGACGATTTCAAGCAAGAGGGATGTTATAAGAATTGGAATTATCCCATTAATTTAATCCTTTAGTATTTAGTTTAGTGAGATCCAGCATTTTTGTCATGCAACTGATGCATGTGTGCTCGCTGTTCCATAGTGATGCATGTGTGCTTCTACATGGCTGGATATACAGTTGTATGAGTGTGTAGCATTGTGTGCTTCATTTACGCAATGACGGTATGTGTAGCATGTGTGCACCATCCATACGATTTTATTCATGTGTAGCATCAGGTGAGCTGAAAGTCAATGTCCTATACACATATTGGCTTGGTGCTCTAAAGCAATTCATCACTGGGATCAACACCTTAAACTCCAAACCAAATGGGAAGTACTCTACGTACTCCATCAAGCCTGTCAGTCTTGTGTCCTTCCTTTCCAATTTCTTTTGTAGTGCCTTAAAGTCAACATCTGGCTGGATTTTCTTATACAGGATGATAGTTGCTTCAGATGATTTCTCACCATGTCCTGTTATATGTGTCGCACCACTCCCTGTTACATCACCTCCACTTCTAGTTCCATCAGTGACTATTCCCATACCTCCCTATTTTCCTCCTAAAGTTGTCTCTTTGTCTTTAGCCTCCAGTTTATCCCCAATGCTTGTTTTTCCATCTAACCTTATTTCCTTCTCACCTATTGTTTCCTTCTCACCGGTCTCTCTAGCCTTCTCTTTCAATGTGTTCTGAGACACTTGAGAGCTTGATCCCTCAACATCACTTTTCTTGGTTCTTTTCGAAACTTTTCTACTCTTTTTTATATCTTGCTTTATCCCTTTTGTTACCAAATCAAAGCTTTCTAATATCTGTTGATTGGTATAATTTTCTGGCTCATTAATCCAACCCCTAGATATCATCGTGTCCTCCCCAGTAGCATTCATCCTCGCATGATCAAAACAAGCAGGATCCAATTGATACACATTGCCTCCCAATGTATGAATTTTGAGACAAGGAATGTTGTCTTTCTCGGTATCCTCCATCTCTTTAACTTGTCCAACATCTTCAAAAGTTGTTCCTTAGATGTTCACAAAACAATGCACTTTATGGAGTTTTTGGAGTTCGTTATTGTATATATCCAAAAACCATCCTCTTCCAAAACTAACTCCATCATAAACTGACACCTCTCGAACCTTTCTCTTTCCCTTGCTAGCCATTCTTGCAATGTTCTGTTAACAAAATAACCAAGGACACAATGAAATGTATAATAGAAAATCATAACTGTAGTAGGAAATATTACAACCACAATGCAACTTCTGAAACTTCACACAACTCTTAGGCTACCCTAGACGTACATCCACGCAAGATTTGGTCTCCAACTAATTTGGTTTGCGCCACGTGGAAGGTATAATGCGTACATTTTTTCCATCCCTACTAGCATGACTACGTGTGAAAAATGGCGCACGTACTAATGAAATATGCATGTGGACTTATCTGTTGGAGATTAAACTTTGCACGGCTCTTAGGCTACTATAGACGTACATCCACGCAAAATTTGGTGCCCAACTGATTTGGTATGTGCCACGTGGAAGGACAAATGCGTACATTTTTACAATCCCTCCTAGCACGACTACGTATGCAAAATGGCGCACGTACTAATGAAATACAAACGTGGACTTATCTGTTGGGGATGAAACTTCACACGGCTCTTAGGCTACCCTAGACGTACATCCACACAAGATTTGGTCTCCAACTGATTTGGTTTGCATCACGTGGAAGGTATAATGCGTACATTTTTTCAATCCCTACTAGCACGACTACGTGTGAAAAATGGCGCACGTACTAACGAAATATGCATGTGGACTTATCTGTTGGAGATTAATCTTTGCACAGCTCCTAGGCTACCCTAGACGTACATCCATGCAAGATTTGGTCTCCAACTGATTTGGTTTGCGCCACATGGAAGGTATAATGCGTACATTTTTTCAATCCCTACTAGCACGACTACGTGTGAAAAATGGTGCACGTATTAACAAAATATGCATGTGGACTTATCTATTGGAGATTAAACTTTGCACGGCTCCTAGGCTACCGTAGACATACATCCATGCAAGATTTGGTCTCCAACTGATTTGGTATGTGCCATGTGGAAGGTATAATGCATACATTTTTACAATCCCTACTAGCACACTACGTATGCAAAATGGCGCAGGTACTAATGAAATATGCACGTGGACTTATCTGTTGGGGATGAAACTTGACACGGCTCTTAGGCTACCCTAGACGTACATCCACGCAAGATTTGGTCTCCAACTGATTTGGTTTGCACCACGTGGAAGGTATAATGCATACATTTTTACAATCCCTACTAGCACGACTATGTGTGAAAAATGGTGCACGTACTAACGAAATATGCATGTGGACTTATCTATTGGAGATTAAACTTTGCACGGCTCCTAGGCTATCCTAGACGTACATCCATGCAAGATTTGGTCTCCAACTAATTTGGTTTGCACCACGTGGAAGGTATAATGCGTACATTTTTTCAATCCCTACTAGCACGACTAAACCCTAAACCCTAAACCCTGAACCCTAAATTATAAACCCTGTTGGGGATGAAACTTCACACGGCTCTTAGGCTACCCTAGACGTACATCCACGCAAGTTGATTATGAAGAAACTTTCAGCCCGGTTGCAAGGATGGCAACCGTAAGAGCAGCCATTGCTATGGCTGCATCAAAGTTGGAACTTGAACACTTTTTCAATGCTTAATGTTTACAATTACTTCATATGGCATTCTTTTTTAAATACCTTATGTATTAGATGTGTGAATTGAGATATTCGAAATTCAAAATCATACTCCTAATTTTAAATGTTTATGTTAGATTTGAACAAACTATAAACTGAGATAAACAAAGTGTGAAGAACATCATGAAAGTACGAAAATGCTCATACATCATAAAAGTAAGAACAATATCATGAAAGTACCAAAATGAATCTGTACATCATCATCATCATCGTGCAGAAGCGCATCCCTAAACAAGAAATGTGTGAAGCCTAAACAATCATCCTGAATCAGAATCTGATAACTCCACATATGATCCTCTAGTGGAAGGCTGACGTGGCTCCTGTATGACCCGCTGCCCAACCATCCGCTGTGTGCCCTCAGGCAAAGCCGGATCAGATGGGCCAGCCTCATCACCTGCATGAGATGGGCCAACCTCATCCTGATGAAGAGGAGGGCATGCTGCACGTGCCACCGCTACCATCTCTGCCTCCCTCGCCTCCTCTATGTATGCGCGTCTCAGCTCCCATAGACGTGCATCTGTGAATACTCGTGCCTCAAATCCAGCGTGAGTAATCGTCTCTACATGTAGAAGACACTGGTCTCGTCGGCCCCGCCCAAGCTGCTGCTCCACCCACTGCTACAATGATGTCTGCAGCTCTACCTCTCGCTCAATACGGCGTGCCTCCTCTGCTCGTGCCTCGTCACCTGGCATGAAATCACCATATGAAAAGCATCATGGAACGCACGCTGCAACCACCGATGTATCAGCACCCTCCTGCATCAGCAACGCTCTCTATGCCTCCTCCTTGTAGTGCTCTGTCAAGACTACACGGGCGAATGGATCAATAGCCTGACGATGACCAAGATATAGATCATCCATGCCTAGTCCTCTGTATGTGGCCACATCAATGTCAGCAAAGCATACAGGGCACACTGATCGTGCCACCATGTGGCGGGTCATGCAATGGAGATGTGCGATGTGGCTCCACCCTAGTCCAAACCACCCTACGGTGTCAAACTCCTCGTGGCAAAGGACGCAAGTGGCAGTAGGAAGCCTGGCTATGACTGCTGCATCTATGGGTGTCCTAGTCGGCACATCTACAGGAGGAGCGGGGTATAGGGCCACGCTGGGGTCGATCCTATGGCGAGATGGATCACGACTAATATGCCTCAACTGCAAAATATAGTGCTCCGCATGATGGTATGCTATGCGTGTTCGAATCCTCTGCTCCTCCAAATCTGTCTGTAACAGTCGAACACGAGACTCCATATCCTGACGCAATAGATGTGCCTGCAATGCAAACATGTCGCGTACATGGTGAGAATTAACAAAAAATCTTCAGTTCAAAACACGCTACAAAAAAATAAACTAACATAATCAAAATAACTAACCTCATCCCTAGACTCGGCCAACAATGCCTTCATCTCTGCAATCCGTGCGTCTCGAGCCTCCAACTCGTGCTGAGGTGGTGTAGATGTGGGAGGTGGTGTAGATGTGGGAGGCTCCATCGATGATCGAGGTGGGGGAGGTGGAATCGAAAGTGATCTCGATAGGGCAGAGACCATGTGCTGCAAGGATGATGCCACTGAATGAACATCCCCCCTAATCTGTCCTCCAACAGCTCGCAATGCCGGTGCAGGGATGGTGTGCAACTCTGGTGCCTCGCGTCGATGCCGAACACGTGCAGTCTGATGCTCCTGACGCCCCATCCTACCATGTCCCGCTCCTGATCCTAGACGGGTACTAAGGTAGTCTACCTGATGACCAAGCACAAACTCAGCGTATAGCTGCATGGCAAATGACCTGGCTATCTGATGGTTGTGAGGCAATTGACCACCATTCACTGCGAGATATCTCGGATAAATGTGTGCTGCTATGATGGGGTGCCTACAACGTAAAATATGCAAGGGGAGCCCTGATCGTGGTCGCATCGCCTCAGTGTGATCATCCCAAAACATATCCTCTAAGGCCTGCCTATGATGTGACTCACGCTCCAACAACTGTCGAATGGCTCTCCAATCCAAGCCATCACCAGTGATCTCTACCTCAGCCTGTGCCTGAAAGCTATCCACAACGTCCTCAACTGTGTCCAATCAACCCAGAGCCTCAATAACTGAATCTAGACTCGCAACCAAGTGAGGGGGTGCCCTAGCATCTTGCAATGCCCTCATCTCACCTCTCAGAATCTCTATCTGCATACGAATAGTGGTGCCAGAACCTGTGCGCTGGCTAGCGCATGCACAAAAAAAACACATGGAAATTAATATTCTATTTGGGTAATGAAAATAATATTCTATTCAATATGACTTATAATCTATTTACGTAATGAAAACTATTTGTATGTACTCCTTGATGAGGTAGGATGTCGTTGGGATCATCCTATGCACCTACCGGTAGATGGGCCAAATGTGTGGCTCAATATTATATTTATCAAACTCAATATTATTAAAAATTCTTAATTTTGATTAAAATTTTTTCAAACTCTAGTTGTTGCATTTTTAAACTTAGATGTCTCAAATATTTTTTCCTTATATGTTTCCCTTTTTTTACTTTTTATCCAATATGAAACTTTTCCACATGTGGTGTAAGGACCACATTGTCCACTTATGGCCCCTATACTAAGGACAGATAGTGGAGAGGTTTGGTTAATAAGACCTTCTTTGAATGCTTTACTGCCTTGGGTTTGCAATAGATATGGAGGAGATAGAAGGATACCTAATACATTACTTTGAACGATACACAAGCAAGGCGCATCTAGTATTTCTCGGACTACACATTAAAAAAGAGAACGGGTTGACACTACAGACCTTTTAAAGCGAGAACTTTGAGAAAATAATTAGGCCTTTTCAATATTATCTATTTTGGTTGGGCAATCCACCTCAACTAGTGGCCATTCCTATAGATCATCACTTGGTTCCCATGCTTGGGGAGAGAGGAGACCTTTGGACAATCATAAATTACATATGTGTTTTCGATGCGCTAGTGCATTTAGAAGATCCAATTAGCCATACGCTTATGCATCTAACCACTCTAGTGTTGGGGTCTTTGCCCATGTGGTGTGGTGTTTTAGGGATAATGCCCATGTGGTGTTTTATACAGCCTACTTACTCTACCTAAATTATGAAACAACTCTTAACTAACTATATAATCTATAATAATCCACATAAAAGATGATTTTTTAAAAGATGGTTTTGAAGACTAAAATTTAAACGTTTTTTTACTTAAATAAAAATAGCACCAATTTCAAAAATAACATAAAACCTACTTTAATATCTCTTTTTCTTGTTCTTGTTTTCTTGTTTTCTTGTTTTTAATACATGATTTTCTTATTTTAACAAATTCTTATTTTCTTGTTCTTGATACCTGATTTCTAAAAACAAAATTTAAACGTTATATTAAATTCAAAACTTCAGTAATTTATAAACTTCAGTTATAAATTTTATTTAATAGATTATTTTAAAAAACAAATTATATACTTTTTGACATTTAAATAAAAACTTCACTAACTTAAACTCTTATTTTCTTTTTTTTAAAAGATCATTTTTAAAAATAAAATTTAAACATTTTTTTATTTAAATATAAATAACACTAATAAAAAAAATATCTTTAATCTCTTTTTTTTAAAAGATGATTTCAAAAAACAAAATATATACATTTTCAGGCTTTGAATAAAAAATTACGTAATTCCAAAAATAATTTAAAAAAACTATAAAATGCATTTCAAATTTAGAAATATTTTATAATTATTCCTATAAACTAAAATTTAAACGTTTCTTTGTTTAAATAAAAATAGCACTAATTTAAAAAATAACTTTAATCTCTTTTTTAAAAAAGATGATTTTAAAAACAAAATATTTAAAATTTCACATTTTAAATAAAAAATTACGTAATTCTAAAAATAATTTAAAAAAACTTTAAAATGCATTTCAAATTTATAAATATTTTATAATTATTCCTATAAACTAAGATTTAAACGTTTTTTTATTTCAATAAAAATAGCTCTAATTAAAAAAAATAACTTTAATCTCTTTTTTTCCAAAGATGATTTTTAAAAACCTAATTTTTATATTTTTACATTTTAAATAAAAAATTAAAATGCATTTGAAATTTAAAATATTTTATAATCATTCCTATGAACTAAAATTTAAACGTTTTTTTATTTAAATAAATATAGCTCTAATTTAAAAAATAACTTTAATCTCTTTTTTTTCAAAGATGATTTTAAAAAACAAAATTTTTACATTTTCACATTTTGAATAAAAAATGTCGTAATTCAAAAATCTAAAAAAAACTTTAAAATGCATTTCAAATGTAAAAATATTTTTTAATTATTCCTGTGAACTAGAATTTAAACGTTTTTTTATTTAAATAAAAATAGCTCTAATTTAAAAAATAACTTTAATCTCTTTATTTTCAAAGATGATTTTAAAAAACAATAATTTTTACATTTTCACATTTTAAATTAATAATGTCGTAATTCAAAAATTTAAAAAATTTTTACAAATGCATTTGAAATTTAGAAATATTTTATAATTATTCCTATGAACGTTTTTTTATTTAATAAAAATAGCTCTAATTTAAAAAAAAAAATTCATTTTCACATTTAATTAAAAAATGTCGTAATTTAAAAATTTCAAAAAAACTTTAAAATGCATTTGAAATTTAGAAAATTTTTATAATTATTCCTATAAACTAAATTTTAAATAAATTTAGCAAAAAAAAAAAGCTACATAAAAAAACCCTACCTGGACTCTCCCACTCCGTCCATCTCCGTCGCTGTCCGTCGGTCGCTCTCCGTCGCTGGCGCAATTTCGTCGATGTCCCGCAAATCCGAAATCGGTGGATGAGGAGGAGCTCGATCGAGGTATGCAGAATGGGGGGGGGTCGCTCTCCTTTTATAAGAAAATTTAGGGTTTACCTACCTCGATCGAGGTATTTCACATGCAACATACATATCGCTCTATGATACCTCGATCGAGGTATAGACATGCCACGATACCTCGATCGAGGTATTTTGACATGCCCATACATCTTGGTACATCTACCTTGATCGAGGTATAGACATGCCACGATACCTCGATCGAGGTATTGTGACATGCACATACATCTCGGTACATCTACCTCGATCGAGGTATCGACATGCCATGATACCTCGATCGAGGTATGTTGGCAGCAGTCGGATGCCACATGTCTCGATTGACATATTCGACATGCGGCCAAGTCATCAGTCTAGCATACCTCAATCGAGGTATGTCAGCTGCCCTGTCGGATTGCACATATCTCGATTGAGGTATGGCTGGACATGCCACACTACCTCGATCGAGGTGTAGCTGGATTGCCACGACACCTCGAACGAGGTATATGTGGCATGTATAGGTGGCATGCCAGCAAACCTCGATCGAGGTATAGGCTCGGTCCGGTGAGAAAAGCCCATCACCTTAATCGAGGTATTGGCTTGGCTCGGTTGTCCTCGTGTGTGATTTTCATTGGAACTAATACCTCGATCGAGGTATTGCAGACCGAAGCAAAACCTTTGTATTTTCACTCGAGCGGGTGTCACACTCACCCGAAAGTGGACACCCTTAGCTTGCTACCACCCCATTGTATAATGCGTAATCGACCATGCAGAGCATATCCGATGGTGACAATACTTTGCACGCATCTCAACGTAGTTGAAATAGACTTGCGTGCAAACTGGAGCCCCCACCGATAAGTACTTATTTGATTAACACACCTAGGACCGTGTTTTTTCATGGTTGTGCATGACACTAAGGCAAAAACGGTATTTTATGCTTGATCGACAATGCAAAGCATATCCGATGGGAACAATACTTTGCACACACCTTCAACTAGGTGGAATTGACTTACATGCAAAGTGGCACACCCATCCCATAAGTGCTTGATCGGATAACATACCTAGCAGCGTATTTTTTTTACGGATGTGCATGACACTAGAGCAAAAATAGTATTTAATGATCGATCGACCATGCAAAGGATATCCGATGGGCACAACACTTTTCCTACACCGCAAGCTAGGTGGTATTGAAATGTTCTCAAAGAGGCACACCCATCCGATAAGTACTTGGTCAGATAACACACCTAAGGGCGTGTTTTTTTGCGGATGTGCATATCACTAAGGAAAAAACGGTGTATAATGCTTGATCGACCATGCAAATCATATCCGATGGTGACAATACTTTGCACGCACCTCAACATAGTTGAAACAGACTTGCGTGCAAAGTGGAGCCCCCATCCGATAAGTACTTGTTTAAATAACACACCTAGGACCGTGTTTTTTCATGGTTGTGCATGACACTAAGGCAAAAACGGCATTTTATGCTTGATCGACAATGCAAAGCATATCCTATGGGCACAATACTTTGCACACACCTTCAACTAGGTGGAATTGACTTACATGCAAAGTGGCAAGCCCATCCCATAAGTGCTTGATCCGATAACACACCTAGCAGCGTGTTTTTTAACGGATGTGCATGACACTAAGGCAAAAATGGAGCAAAAATGGTATTTAATGCTCTCGATCCACCATGCAAAGCATATCCGATGGGCACAATACTTTTCCTATACCTTAACCTAGGTGGTATTGAAATTTTCTCAAAGAGGCACACCCATCCGATAAGTACGTGGTCAGATAACATACCTAAGGGCATGTTTTTTTGCAGATGTGCATATCACTGCAGGAAAAACGTTGTATAATGCGTAATCAACCATGCAGAGCATATCCGATGGTGACAATACTCTGCACACATCTCAACCTAGTTGAAACGGACTTGCAAGCAAACTCGAGCCCCCATCCGATAAGTACTTGTTTGATTAGTTAACACACTTAGGACCGTGTTTTTTCATGGTTGTGCATGACACTAAGGCAAAAACGGTGTTTTATGCTTGATCGACAATGCAAAGCATATCCGATGGGCACAATACTTTGCACACACCTTCAACTAGGTGGCACTCCCATCCCGTAAGTGCTTGATCGGATAACATACCTAGCAGCGTGTTTTTTTACGGATGTGCATGACACTAGAGCAAAAATAGTATTTATTGCTCGATCAATCATGCAGAGGATATTAGATGGGCACAACACTTTTCGTACGCCTCAACGTAGGTGGTATTGGAATGTTCTCAAAGAGGCACACCCATCTGATAAGTACTTGGTCAGATAATGCACCTAAGGGCGTGTTTTTTTGCGGATGTGCATATCACTCGGGAAAAAGTGGTGTATAATGCGTGATCGACCATGCAAAGCATATGCGATGGTGACAATACTTTGCACGCACCTCAACGTAGTTGAAACGGAATTGCGTGCAAAGTGGAGCCCCCATCCGATAAGTACTTGTTTGAATAGTAACACACCTAGGACCGTGTTTTTTCATGGTTGTGCATGACACTAAGGCAAAAACAATGTTTTATGCTTGATTGACAATGCAAAGCATATCCGATGGGAACAATACTTTGCACACACCTTCAACTAGGTGGAATTGACTTACATGCAAAGTGGCACGCCCATCCCATAAGTGCATGATGGGATAACATACCTAGGAGCGTGTTTTTTTACGGATGTGCATGACACTAGAGCAAAAATAGTATTTAATGCTCAATCGACCATGCAAAGGATTTTCGATGGGCACAACACTTTTTGTACGCCTCAACCTAGGTGATATTGAAATGTTCTTAATGAGGCACACCCATCCGATAAGTACTTGGTCAGATAACACACCTAATGGCATGTTTTTTTGCGGATGTCCGTATCACTAGGGAAAAAATGGAGTATAATGCGTGATCGACCATGCAAAGCATATCCGATGGTGGCAATACTTTGTATGCACCTCAACATAGTTGAAACGGACTTGCATGCAAAGTGGAGGCCCCATCCGATAAGTACTTATTTGAATAACACACCTACGGCCGTGTTTTTATATGGTTGTGCATGACACAAAGGCAAAAAATGGTGTTTGATGCTTGATCGACAATGCAAAGCATATACGATGGGCACAATACTTTGCACACATCTTCAACTAGGTGGAATTGACTTACATGCAAAGTGGCATTACCATCGCATAAGTACTTGATCGGATAACACATCTAGCAACGTGTTTTTTTACGGATGGGCATGACACTAAGGCAGAAATGGTATTTAATGCTGGATCGACCATACAAAGCATATCCGATGGGCACAATACTTTTCCTACACCTTAACCTAGGTGGTATTGAAATGTTCTCAAAGAGGCGCACCCAGCCGATAAGTACTTGGTCAGATAACATACCTAAGGGCATGTTTTTTTGCGGATGTGCATATCACTACGGGAAAAACGTTGTATAATGCGTAATCGACTATGCAAATCATATCCGATGGTGACAAAACTTTGCACGCATCTCAACCTAGTTGAAACAAACTTGCGTGCAAACTGGAGCCCCCATCCGATAAGTACTTGTTTGATTAACACACTTAGGACCGTGTTTTTTCATGGTTGTGAATGACACTAAGGCAAAAACAGTGTTTTATGCTTGATCGACAATGCAAAGCATATCCGATGGGCACTTTGCACACACCTTCACTAGGTGGAATTGACTTACATGCAAAGTGGCACTCCCATCCCATAAGTGCTTGATCGGATAACATACCTAGCAGCGTGTTTTTTTACGGATGTGCATGACACTAGAGCAAAAATAGTATTTAATGCTCGATCGACCATGCAAAGGATATCTGATGGGCACAACCCTTTTCGTATGCCTCAACCTAGGTGGTATTGAAATGTTCTCAAAGAGGCACACCCATCCGATAAGTACTTGGTGAGATAACACACGTAAGGGCGTGTTTTTTTGCGGATGTGCATATCACTAGAGAAAAAATGGTGTATAAGGCGTGATCGACCATGCAAAGCATATCCGATGGTGACAATACTTTTCAGGCACCTCAACATAGTTGAAACAGACTAGCGTACAAAGTGGAGCCCCCATCTGATAAGTACTTGTTTGAATAACACACCTAGGACTGTATTTTTTCATGGTTGTGCATGACAAAGGCAAAAACGGTGTTTTATGCTTGATCGACAATGCAAAGCATATCCAATGGGCACAATACTTTGCACACACCTTCAACTAGGTGGAATTGACTTACATGCAAAGTGGCATGACCATCCTCTGCCCATCCCATAAGTGCTTGATCGGATAACATACCTAGCAGTGTGTTTTTTTACGGATGTGCATGACACTAGAGCAAAAATAGTATTTAATGCTTGATCGACCATGCAAAGGATATCCGATGGGCACAACACTTTTTGTAGTTGAAACAGAATTGCGTGCAAAGTGGAGCCCCCATCCGATAAGTACTTGTTTGATTAACACACCTAGGACCATGTTTTTTCATGGTTGTGGATGACACTAAGGCAAAAACGTTGTTTTATGCTTGATCGACAATGTAAAGCATATCCGATGGGCACAATACTTTTCACACACCTTCAACTAGGTGGAATTAACTTACATTCTACATTCAAAGTGGCACTCCCATCCCATAAGTGCTTGATCGCATAACATACCTAGCAGCGTGTTTTTTTACGGATGTGCATGACACTAGAGCAAAAATAGTATTTATTGCTCGATCGATCATGCAAAGGATATTAGATGGGCACAACACTTTTTGTACACCTCAAACTAGGTGGTGTTGGAATGTTCTCAAAGAGCCACACCCATCCGATAAGTACTTGGTCAGATAACACACCTAAGGGCGTGTTTTTTTGTGGATGTGCATACCACTTAGGAAAAAATGGTGTATAATGCGTGATCGACCATGCAGAGCATATTCGATGGTGATAATACTTTGCACACACCTCAACGTAGTTGAAACAGACTTGCGTGCAAAGTGGAGACCCCATCCGATAAGTACTTATTTGAATAACACACCTAGGGCTGTGTTTTTATATGGTTGTGCATGACACTAAGGCAAAAACGGTGTTTATGCTTGATCCACAATGCAAAGCATATTCGATGGGCACAATACTTTGCACACACCTTCAACCAAGTGGAATTGACTTACATGCAAAGTGGCATTCCCATCGCATAAGTACTTGATCGGATAACACACCTAGCAGTGTGTTTTTTTTTTTCGAATGTGCATGACACTAGAGCAAAAATAGAATTTAATGCTCGATCGACCATGAAAAGCATCTCCGATGGGAACAATACTTTTCCTATGCCTTAACCTAGGTGGAATTGAAATTTTGTCAAAGAGGCACACCCATCCGATAAGTACTTGGTCAGATAACATACCTAAGGGCGCATTTTTTTGCAGATGTGCATATCACTACGGGAAGAACATTGTATAATGCGTAATCAACCATGCAAAGCATATCTGATGGTGACAATACTTTGCATGCATCTCAACCTAGTTGAAATGGACTTGCGTGAAAAGTGGAGCTCGCATCCAATAAGTACTTGTTTGATTAACACACTTAGGACCGTGTTTTTTCATGGTTGTGCATGACACTAAGGCAAAAACGGTGTTTTATGCTTGATCGACAATGCAAAGCATATCCGATGGGCGCAATACTCTGCACACACCTTCAACTAGGTGGAATTGACTTACATGCAAAGTGGTACACCCATCCCATAAGTGCTTGATTGGATAACATGCCTAGCAGGCTCGTGTTTTTTTACGGATGTGCATGACACTAGAGCAAAAATAGTATTTAATGCTCGATCGACCATGCAAAGGATAACTTGGCGTGTCCATCTGATGAGTACTTGATCGGATAACTTCTCCCACCAATAAATTAAGTACTAATTAAAAATTATAATAAATGAGTAGATTATTAAAAAGAGACTAATATTTATGTAATTGTTGCTACTGCAGCTTGCTTGCGAAGGACTCTCACAAAGGAGATGGCTATAGATTTTGTTCCAGGGATGGATGTGATTTTATGTAGCAAAAGAGAAGTAGTTGCATTTGCTACAATCCATGATAGTGATCCCAATTCAGTTTGCCACTTTCAAAGACTTGGCGAAGATAAGGTGGCAGTTACTGTATCGAAGATTCTTAGCTCACATGTTGAGCTAAAGTATAAATGTGGAGATATGGAAACACTTGGAGATGTTATGCCCTACAATACATCCAACAAATCATTTATAGCATGGGACAAAGATGAGACTTATGCAACAGACAGTATCAAGAATACAAAGTGCACCACCTTGGATTTTACTATAGGGGACATTTTACAAATGAGATCATTTGCAAATAAGACTGTAGCAGAAGGTGAAGTATTGGGATTTGAACAAGTGGAGTAATGGTCATTTGCACAGATGAGGATTCTAAAAGTCACTGATGATGGTATGGTTGATAACATAACATCCATATGTGATCCCTACTATGAGGTAGGCAAGAATATGAGATGGAGCATGCAATTTTTAAACATGAGAAAGAGGCACGTGGTTTTCAATGATAAAGACAAGGTATACTACAATATCAAAGGACCTAAAAAGCGTGCCCATGTGCCAGGCTCTATCACTTCAAATGTGGATGATTTCAATATACTCAATTATAGAAGTGACATCTTATCTGGAGTGGATGAGTTCATTGGAAGTGCATAAATACAGATAACAATGTGCACGAGGAATGAAAATGGACATACATATGCATGAAGATAAAGCGAATCCAGGCAGATCCACAAAAGTAACCAAAGAGGAAGAGAGTAATGAAGGAGGAGAACATGTTAAATGCATTGGGATATCTATGTTGCAAGCGAAGATGTATGCGCTTCATTGATCTTGCAGACATCAGGGAATGTAGAGGACATGTGTGGCAAAGAAGAGGAAGCGAAAGAAATGAATTTCTTCTCACAAGTCTCTCTTGATTTCTTTAGAATGGCAATAAAAGGCTAAGTTCAAGACAAAAGGTAAAACCTCTCGTAAATGGAAAAAGGATTTGTAATAAGGCATATCGCAATATTACTGGATTATCCCATGGTACATATTGGGATTTAGTCACCAAGGCAAAGGGCGGCAACAAATTTAGCATTCACGATAATAGAGGAAGGTCCAAATCAAGAATCTCAATTGTCAGGGTAGCAGCAATTTTGCAAGGCTTCATACATGAAAATGCTTTACCTCAACCCCATATATCTACCAAACTCCCTAACGGTGACGCGATCACTGAAATGCACCTTCCAATGGGCTTGACAAAGCTCAAAGTATTTGGCTCTATTGCAGAAAAGCAAAGGCAAAGAGGGGATGCCGTAGCTTCTTCTCATACTTTGTATACTCTTTGGAAGAAGAACTTTGGATATGTTAAAATCCCAAGGAGGCAAAAAATGTCAAAGTGCAATGTCTGTGATGATTTAAAGCGACCGATTGAGAGTGCAACATGTCCAAATCAAAGGGAATTATACAAAAAAAACCGAAAATCTCATCATGACCTTATTCGACATTCCAGACAAAAATATGCATTTTGGAAGGAGCAAGCTATTTCGCATCTCAATGACTACATGTGCCTTATTGTAGATGGAATGGATCAGAATACAACAACATTGCCTCATTTTGTTGCCACTCCACCTAAATTACAAGGAAAGCACTTTCTAAAGACACATCTATGTGGAGTATTAGTGCATGGAATTAAGTTCTTTGCAGATATATGGATTGATTCCTTGCATCTACATGATAGCAATCAAGTTGTAACATCTATTATGAAGGCAATTCGCAATATACATGCAGAAAAAGGTCGCCTACCACTGACTTTGAGAATACAAGCTGATAATTGCTGGCAAGAAAATAAGAATGTACTCATGTTTGCATTTTGCTCCATGCTAGTTGGTCATCGAATCTTCAATGAGGTCGAATGTGGATTTTTGTATGTTGGGCATACACATGAGGATATCGATCAAGTTTTTAGCACAGTCTCAAGGGAGCTTAAATGCAAGGATGTGGAGACAATAGATGACTTGGTAAGAAGATGTGGCAGGTAAGTTGGTGGTTGTAAGGAAAGTATAGTATGTGAGAGGCTCGAAAGAATGTATGATTGGAAGAGCTTCATTCTACCTTTCATACAAACGGGTGGTGATGCATTGTCAGGTCATACCAATCCACACTACTTTCATTTTTTTCTTAAAGATGAAAAACCTATAATGCAATGGCAACAGTATTCTCATGATACAAAATGGGAACCTGAAGAACCTTACAGTCTCTTAACTTCAATTCCCAGCAAGGAAAGGTATCCAACATGGGCTCCTATACAAGAATTCAATGAGAGGTCTAACTGTGAAATAGAAGGATTAAAAGCATTTATTACATACAAAGAGGAAATGCTCCGGAGATATCCTGATTCGAAGCCTACTTGGAGAGAACATACTACCACTATAATTAACAAGACATGAAATTTAATAAAGGACCTTGAGAGAATTTGAGGCTCAAAGGATGTCAAGGAAGAATGCAATATGTTTTGGCCAAATGTTCATAACGATTTGCACCCCCAGCTCCAGTCTTTGAAAATGAATTTGTATCATTACTCCCACGTCCATATTGTGGACCGAAGAAGAGAGAGTTTATTGCACAAGTAGATATAGAGGTCAATTGTTTTGTTGTGGTTTGGCCATCGGATGATGAATATGAGAATGTGAAGTTTTGGGTTGCAAAAGTAGTTGATGTGCAAAGAGATGACCAAGGGAGAGCTACAACATTTACAGCGGTATGGTATGAGCCAAAGGGCAGGAAGGAGAATATGGATAACAACACATTGTATAGTAATTGTATAATGAAGGAGTGGGTCCCAAATGATGAAGTGGTCCCTCAAGTTTCGACGGAGACAATCATAGTGTCTTGGCATTCAAGGGCAAAGAAATCAAAGAAGCGCATGGGATATGAGGTAGACGGAAAAATAAAAATACCACAGCATACTATTTTTCATATACACGAATTTTGAAGGATGCTCGCCATGGAGGAAGTAGAAGGAGACAACGTAAATGAAGAATGTCCATGATTAAAGCTTTGTATTGAAGTCCATTGAAGGATTTTATTTGGGTACTAGGCAAGAAGCCAATCCAAGACAATTATAATCAGAGTCATCACCTCCTATGTCAAATGAGAGTCAAAATATGCACTGGATGTCACCCAAGGGTCAAGGCTTGCCAAGACAATAGGGAGTTAATGCAGATGGCACCTGGCAAGGGACTATCACATTGAGCAATAAGACAATGGGGAGTCAATGCACCCAAGGGGCAAGGCTTGGCAAGACAACTTGTGGGAGTTAATGTAGATGGCACCTGTATTTTGCAGTGGATGTCACCCAAGGGTCAAGGCTTGGCAAGACAATAGGGAGTTAATGCAGATGGCACCTAGCAAGGGACTATCACATTGAGCAATAAGACAATGGGGAGTCAATGCACCCAAGGGGCAAGGCTTGTAAAGACAAGTGGGAGTCAAATTATGCAGATGGCACCTGGCAAGGGATTGTCGTGACATTGAGCAATAAGACAATGGGGAGTCAAATTATGCAGATGGCACGAATTGAGGCTCTTTAAGAGCAACAATTTAAATTGTAAACATATGTTCAATCTATATCATTTTGGATATAAAGACTCTAGCTGAGAGCAACATCTCTCGATGTAATCATATAATAATAGCTATAATTGCTATCATACCTCTTTGGTTCAATACAAAACTTGGGTCTTATGGCATCATGTCTTTTTTCTATTTATTAAAAGTTTTAAAAATTTTGTGCATATTGCGAGTGACAATGTTATTTTCATGAAATATTTAAGTCTCCTTTCATGGATTTATAAATTTATCACGTCAAGGGAAAACGTCAAGGAAAAATATTAAAAATAATTAAAGTAACAAATAACTTAGATATAGCTAGAATTTCTAATATAGGATTATTTCAAATTCTTGCATGTTGGTGCAAAAGTATAGATTGAAAACACAATATTTTTATGTGAATATGATAGTGCCACAAAGTGAACTTTTGATTTGGGAAGAATATTTTCAAAAAGTAAAAATTTGATTTGGGAAGGATATTTTCACAAAGTAAAGTTTTCATTTGGGAAGGATTTTTGGGCTTCGTCCAAAAACAACACAAAAAGTCCAAAATTAATGAAATAGGTGTTGATCTCTTTGGTGACCTTAGATCTCTTGTGATATATGGGCTTGTTTTTGTGTCTATGAAATTTGTTTGTGGGAGTTTTAAGATCTCCTTGGGATCTCTTTGGTGAGTTCCTTAAATCTCTTGTGATAAATGGGCTTGTTTTTGTGTCTATGAAATTTATTTGTGGGAGTTCTAAGATCTCCTTGTTGAATTGCTTAGACCTCATGTGAATAGATTTTTGTATGTGGGAGTTCTAGGATCCCTTCGGTGAGTTCCTTAGATCTCTTGTGATAAATGGGCTTGTTTTTGTGTCTATGAAATTTGTTTGTGGGAGTTCTAAGATCTCCTTGTTGAGTTTCTTAGATCTCATGTGAATAGATGATGTACGCGGTAGTTCTAGGATCTCTTTGGTGAGTTCCTTAGATCTCTTGTGATAAATGAGCTTGTTTTTTGTGTCTATGAAATTTGTTTGTGGGAGTTCTAAAATCTCCTTGCTGAGTTTCTTAGATCTCATGTGAATAGATTTTTGTACGTGGGAGTTCTAGGATCTCTTTGGTGAGTTCCTTAGATCTCTTGTGATAAATGGGCTTGTTTTTGTGTCTATGAAATTTGTTTGTGGGAGTTCTAAGATCTCGTTGTTGAGTTTCTTGGATCTCGTGTGAATAGAGTTTTGTACGTGGGAGTTCTAGGATCTCTTTGGTGAGTTCCTTAGATCTCTTGTGATAAATGGGCTTGTTTTTGTGTCTATGAAATTTGTTTGTGGGAGCTCTAAGATCTCCTTGTTGAGTTTCTTAGATCTCATGTGAATAGATTTTTGTATGTGGGAGTTTATGATCTCCTTGTTGAGTTCCTTAGATCTCTTGTGAGAAATGGGCTTGTTTTTGTGTCTATGAAATTATTAAATTAGTTTGTGGAAGTTTTAAGATCTCCTTGTTGAGTTCCTTAGACCTCTTGTGGGAATTTTTGTATGTGGGAGTTTTAGGATCTTCTCGTTGAGTTCCCTAGACCTCATGTGAGAAATATGATTTTATTGTGTTTGTATTCTCACACTTTCTTTGAATGAATATGTAATATTCTTTCAATAGAATGTGAAAGAATACAAAGAGTTTTAAAGTGTATGAATTGAAAGTTTTAAAAGTTATTAGAAGAGTTGTCTCATTCTTACACTTTCTTTTGAATGAATATTTAATATTCTTTCAATAGAATGTGAATGATTTGAAAAGATCGTGATTGAATGACAATTAATATATTGCATGCTTGAACGTGTTTTTCAAAGGATATGTGTTGTTTTTTATAAAATGTGTATTGCAATATGTTTCTATTGTATACTCAAATTAGTTTTTTTTGCATTTTGTTTTTGGCAACTTCAAAAGCATTGTGCACGGCAAGATTTGGTCATTCGTGACGGAGATATGAAAAGTACATGCCTCGGTCTCTTTCTTGCAGTGTAAATATTGTGGACACAAATTCACAGGTGGTTCTACTCACATCAAGAAACATTTTTTCGGAATAGGTAGTGACGTTGGAGCAGCTTGCACATGCACTCCATCTGATGTTCTTTTGTTATGCAAATCTTATTTAGAGAAAGTGAAGAATGTGTTTAATCCGACCCTAATAAGAAATTGTGCAAATCAACAAGATGCGAGCACTAAGGTTGATGAGACGGTTGAAGGAGAAGCACCAATAAATGCGAGGAGTGTATCCATACATGAAGGTGATGTAGATATGCTAGCAAGCGGGTCGAAGGTGAGTTTTGATGCGACTAATGTCTGTCAGGTAAAGAAGAGAAAAAAGAGAGAACAATCTTCTATGGAGGATGGATGGATTTCTTCAACAACAAGTGCATGAAGAGCACTTAAGATGGACAGAAGCATTTGTTAAAAATGGTATACCATTTGATGTCATGAGAGATGACTTATTTCGTAATGCCTTGAAATCATGTGCTAGACCAGGATTTATTTTGCCAAATTATAATAAAATGCATACCGATCATCTTGATAGAGTCAAACAAACTGTGGCAGATTGCTTGAAAAAAAAGATATTGGACTTTATTCCTATATATAGGTGCACTCTTGCATTTGATAGATGGACTAGCAAACAGGCTAGACCCTTGATAAATGTAATGTGCATTACTCCCAAGGGAACTATGTCTTTGGAGAGTATTGATACATCTCTAAAAGAAAAACTTCAGCATATATTGTAAAAATATACGAAAGAGCAATCCGCAAAGTTGGTGGTAGTGAGAATGTTATTACATTAGTAACAGATAATTTATTCGTACGAATAAATTAGTAAAAATCGTTGGATTCATTTTAATTAGGGAAAATCGTGATTTTTCACATTTTTTTGAATCGAAAAAAAAATTTGAGCGAATTAATGCAACTTAGGGTTCAATTAATACATCTTCGTAGTTGTCGTATAGAGGATTGATATGCATTCAAAAAATCGACTTGATCATCTATCCTTTTATCAATCCAATTATGAATAGATGAAATGGAGCTTCAAAAGTAAGGGAGATGGGGTCATTGGGTTGGTCAACAACTAAGTGCCTATGGTGGGACATGTGTGTATATGTTGTATATAGGGGTAAATGGATAGCAATATAGAGAACTCTAGAAACACTCCTATGTCATAGGTGTGAATAGTCCTTCTGGACTTAGGGTAACCCACATTAGGGTTTAGTAACTATATTACACCATGTTCATTGTTTTGATAGGAAGACAGAAGAGTATGTACATTTTGTATAGCCAATAGGTCTTCTCTCCTCCTCATCACTAAATGTGTTGATGAGTATGTGAGTTGTGTGTTCAGTTTAACATGGTATTAGAGCTGTATGGTTTAACTAGGTAGGTGGGATTAACTAAGTAGAGAACTTGTACAAACCTCAAAGTGATAGATGAAATTTCTTATTTTTTGTGTCACCTTTCTCTAAGATTCCCTAATTGTGTGTTAGCTCCCTCTCTTGTGTCAACTTCTTTGTAGTGTAGGTTTCTATGTTTTCTTTGACTGTGTTTGTATTTATTGTATCCTATGTTAGAAGAGATAAGAGACTACATTTTGTATATCCTTCTCTCATGCTCATCATTATGTGCATTGAGTATGTGAGTTGTTTAATAGGAGACTCCTAGAATTTCCTTGTTAACTACACCTACCTAGAAGGCTTGCCCCAAGTTGTATGGTGGGAGCACTACATGGCATTGCCCTTTGAGTGCCACATGTGATATATAAGATGTAAACACTATCATTGATGAATAATGGACCTAGCCTTCACAACCTCAAGTGTAAAACCCAAACATGATCTACATTGGATTTGAATTGAGCTTCATACTTCAAGCACTGACACAAATTAGTGCTCCACAAAATCTACAACATTGGTATCCATTCTTTGTCATCATTGTAATTCTATAATTTTACACAATAGCTCATGACCATGGGATAACGACATTGATAGATGGCTAACCATCTTCAAGAGAATCACCAAGGATGCGAGGTAGCATGTACTCATCTTCAAGAGAATATCCAAGGATGTGAGGTAGCATGTACCTCGCATGTACTCATCTTCAAGAGAATCACCAAGGATGCGAGGTAGCATGTACTCATCTTCAAGAGAATCACACAAACTCATACATATTGTTTTATATAACTTCATGGCTATTTATTTGTTTTATATATGTGCAATGTCATTCTCACTTCATTCACTTCTAGCAATGATAAAATTTCACTGATATTACACCATGTCATTCACTTCAAATATCACACAATGTTAATATTCACTTCACATATTACACAATTTCATTCAGTGATATTACACAATAATTTATATTAACAATGTCAGTGTCACTTCATTCACTTCTAGAAATGATAAAGATTCATTGATATTACACAATGTCATTCACTTTCTAAACTTCAAGTCAATTACACAAATCATTCAATTCTAGCAACAAAGTTCTAAGAAAGTCCATGCAAGATCCATGCAAACACAGTTCATGCAACCATGCAACAAAGTATATGTTAGACAATCATGTTAGACACACTACTACACACGGGTCCTATTCTGATGCTTAAGCACCGACGTTTAGCGTACTGGGGCGCTAATCTTCAATAACAAAAGCGAGATTCGTTAAGTGTCGCTATACAGTGACTTTAGGCGAATGTCGCTATATAGCGATGTTTAAAGAGTGTTGCTATATAGCGATACTTATTAGACTTGTAAATGGTCACTATATAGCGACACTTACTAGACTTGTGAATGGTCGCTATAGAGCAACACTGAGATAGTTTCCTATAGCGACATTTTACAGAGTGTTTTTTCCCATACCGACTTTAAAAGATAGTTTTTCCCAACAATGACAATTTTTTTTTCCTTTTCATACATGTTTGATCCTGTGAGAGAATAAAAGTACAAGATCATGTACATCAAGCCTTTGAAGCTCATATATTCATGTCCAAGTTTGAGATGAAAAAAATCAATGAAGAGCATTTACATCAACGGCTTCATCAAGTCTAATGCGCCAAACAAGTCTATCTCTAACTCTATACTGAGTTGATCTCCTATATCATCATCGTACTCTAGCATTCACCTAAGACTTAATCATCTTCTTCAATAAAGTGTGGTGATTCTTGATGATCGTCATCTTCTTCCTGAATATCGTGATCTCCATCTTCCTCCCGTATGATGTCATTATGCGCATCTTCCTCTTGGCTCATATTGTGGTCTTCATCTTCTTCACTAGATCCATCCAGAGCAATTGGATCCAACATTGGTAGTGGCATCTCCATATCCACATCTCTATCTTCAAAAATTTTCTTACTTTGTGGTGCAACTTGGATCACGTACCACCATCTTGGATTAGAACGATCCGAATGAAAAACCACCTATATTGAAGATGGGTGCCAAATGCCATCAATTATATATATGAAATTATGCTTAAGTACATGTATCAATGGATCTTTAAAAATGAAAGCTTCAATTAATTAAATCATTAGTATGCGCCTGCTCACAATGCTCGGGAAGAACAAAAGTATCACTTTCATCGGTCCAAAGTTTGGTGGAGTCTATTGCAAAGAAACCGCTACTGTCTTTTCTCACTGTCACATGGGGATCGTTGTCAATAGTTCTAAACCATTTTACATCAAGAATGAAAAAACTAAATCGTCTGAAATCAATTTCATAGATTTCGCGTATGGGTCCACAATAATCCAACTGTGAGGAGAGAAGATAATATAACATAATCATAATTACACTAATGCATCACGATTATCGGTACACTAATCCTATAGCTTAGAATACCTATAAGACCTTGTGCCAATCATGGGACTTGAGCCCACTAAGCTTATTGTCCTTTGGAAATGCTCCTTTCAAGCAACGCATGTACCCTATGGGTGTTTGAAAAGAGGCAATGTCTGCCTTAACCACTGCCTCCTCTCTCATGGAGAGGATCCATGTTGCTTTCGGGAGGACAACTTTTCCCGAAGCATGCACTTGGGGCCACAAACAAGACATCCTATTCATAGCACGCAAGTCTTCTCGCACTCCTCTCGAGTCTTTGGAACCAACCAAGTGTGCCCAAATAGTAGCCCCCACATTCTTGAAGATATGCATGGGATCCAAGAGATGATTGATTTGTAACTGACCCCAATAAGGACGCTTGTGAAAGATCGATAGCCTCTTCATACCACGAGGAGGTTCCTCTCTATTTGCCCTCCAAGCCTGAATTTAGTCACTTGCCTTCAAATATGGTGGTGGTGGATCAACCTGACCTCCACGCGCGAGATGGTCCAGCGGAAGGTATCGAGCATGACCTTCATAAACATTTTTCCTCATATGTTTGGAGTATCGTGCAAGCGATTTCAAACCCGGTCCACAAACAGGACAAGCATGGTACCCACTTGTAACAAGTCCTACATGAGTGCATGAATGTGTTAGTATAAGACATGCATGCGAAAGAGAGTCATAAAAGCATAATCCTATATTATACATGTAAAGACACAACCACGTACCTGTGCACTCTCCATATCCTGGGTAGTCATGCATGGTCCACATCAAGATCCCCCTGACCAAAATATCATTGGTATGTCTAGGAGCTCTGGAAATAACAAAGACCCGCACTCCTCTCCATAAGATCTGTAATTCCTCTATCAAAGGTGCCATGTACACGTCCATACTTCCTTGGCACAAGTAGTGCAAGCATGAGGTGTCCCTTCTTTATTGTTAGCCATGGTGGGATATTGTAATCCACCAAGTCTATGGGCCATGTCGACCAAGATGTCGAGCATAAGCCGAAAGGATTCACAAGGCTTACACAGCTTTGATGAGGGCCAAGGATCAGGCGTAGCTCACAAGGGCTAGGGATTATGCCAACGCGACGAGGACGAGGATGACGATTCGGATGAGTAGCAGTAGTAGTAGTAGTAGTATTAGTAGTAGTTTGCATATACTTCGCCATGTATATGCTTTTGTATATCGGCTCGTTTGAGCGATTTTGTATCACCCCTTTCAAAAGGGTAATTTTGTAACAAACAATGTTGTATATCTTTGACATGTATATGCTTCTCTCACTCGGTTCATTTGGGTGATTTTGTATCACCCTTTCCACAAGGGAAATTTTGTAACGAAAAACATTCTTTTGTAATTACTAAATAAACTCCCCTCACCATGTCGGTCCATCAATGCCTTCAATGCTTCCATAAATCAATGCCTTCAATGCTTCCACAATGGTATAGATAATGATGGGTAAGCCAATGAAGATGGCCAACTCTCCAATGCAAAGCTCCTTGCAAGTTTTGAGGCATCTAATAAATGCTTCAATCTATTTAGGCTATTACAACATGTGAAATCAACCTTTGGCACCAACTGCACATTTCTTGCTCATCTGGACAGACTCTTAGGGCCATGAGTGCACACGTGCTCTAAAATGTGCAGCTGGTGGCGAACCTTTTAGGCCTCACTGGAAAAAAGAAATCGAGTGAAGCACCTCCAGACTTGCGAGTTTATGTGCAAAATAGCACCTTCATTTTTAAAGGTGCCATTTTGAGCACCAGTGTGTGATTTTGGCCTGAGCCAATCACCTTCCTCTACACCCCAACTCTGCCAACTCCTCGGCCAATCTCTAAAGGCCAAGTAAGGCTCGACAGAGGTAGGTACAAACTCTAAGCCTCCATTGAGAGCTCATTTCCCGTGCATTTAATGGCGAAATGAACAAAGCACCAACTGTGCACCAAACTTGTAATGTTGGCCTGTGTGCACTGGCCCTTGTAAAGCCTCATTCATGATGCCATACGTGAGTGATGGGAGGGGCTAAGAGAAACCCATACTCTTAAATATTTGTCTAGAGAAAGGCTCTCTTTAAGATGTATCACGAGCAAGACTCCATGGATATGTAGGGTATGGAGAGAAGTTTTGTTGTTGATGCTCGTGATTCTCAATGAATATGTATAGAGCAAAACTCTATAGATATGAAGACTCTATAGATATGTACGAAGATATCCCACGGGCCTCACGCTTCTTCTCTCAAGTGAGCAAGTTAATAAGAGTCTAGTACAATTTTGGCTAGAGACTTCTAGCGTGCAAGATCTTGAAAGTCTGACTTCATGTGTCACGACAAGGCAGGCAATTTCTCATCTCCCTGCCTCCCTCCCTTCCTCCCTCTCTCTCTCTCTCTCGCGGACACTTTAGCTTATATTATATGTAGTTGGTAAGTTTGGACTAAATAAATAGCAGCTGCTTCATTTTCTCATCTCTCTTTTGAGAAATCTTTAGCCTTCAGTTTGAATACAATTCGTGCAGCTGCGGCTTCTTCATTTTCTCATCCTCTCTCTGTGTCTCTGTCTCAGATGTACGTAACGTTGCCCCCAGCAAACAATGAGCTCCTCTGCATCACCACGCTGCTTGCACTCGCAGCCGCAGCTTTCGTTCTCCTCCTCCATCACTAAGCTCTTGATCTTGCTCGTTATCTCCTCTCCTAATTATTCTCATGCTTCTAATTCTTGCCACTTCCCTGCTATCTTCAACTTCGGCACCTCCCTCTCCGACACCGGCAATGCCATCCGCAGTAGCCCCCTCTTCTTCCCCGGCCTCCGCCTCCCCTATGGCGAGACCTTCTTCCACCACCCCACCGGCCGTTTCAGCGATGGTCGCCTCATCATCGACCTCTTGGGTATCCTTACTCCCCTTTCTCTGGCCTACTTTTCGCTTTCATCGTAATTTTTGAGCTTTCTCCTTTGCCTGCAGCTCAGTCTGTCGGGTTGCCCTTCTTGAACCCCTTCCTGGCCAAGTCTGTGGTTGGCACCGACTTCTCCCGCGGTGTCAACTATGCTGTTGCCGGCGCCACCGTTCAAGGTTCCGGGTACGTGTTGTTGCATGGCGACATCACCTTCCTCACTCGTGATTCCCTCGACGTACAGCTGAAATGGCACCTTTCTATCAAGCAAGCTGCCCAACAAATTTCCAATTCTTCTGCCTTCCCAGGTTTGCCTGCACTTGTAGCGACACTTGAGAGAGAAATCTCGCTTGATGTGCCGCTTCTTGCTCCCTCGATTGTATTTTTGTTGTTCGCTTGACGTCCATAGTATGCAGGCGTGATTCTACCCGCTCCAAGCTTTTTCTCCAAAGCCCTCTATTTCATTGAATTTGGCGGAAACGATTACGGCACCGCTTTCTTGAGCAGACATCTATTTCCTCCCCAGAATACCGTGCCCATCACAAATTCTTACATTCTTGACAATGTCGTACCCTTGGTCGTTCAGAAGCTCGTCGAAGGCATAGAGGTACAGAACCGCAAGATGACTTCCTAATTTATTGTTTTCCATATTATAGTCTTCCTATATGTTGCTTACGAAATTTCATTCCGTCTAGCTAGAAAGTTAGCTTTCCTTGCAATGGTCCTCAGACGTACTATCTACCAAATTATTCTGAAACTGCAGTTACTGTACGCAAACGAGGCCCGAAATATCATTATCTTGAACAACTATCCAGAGGGATGCGCTCCATTGTTTTTGAAGCTGTTGAAGGGGACCAAAGATGCGAAAGGGTGTCTGAAAGCGTTCAACGAAGTGAATGTTGCACACAATCGAGAACTGTTGGCTGCAGTGGAAGGTCTGCGGAGCAAATACAGCGACATAAATTTAATGTATGCAGATGGAGCCGCGGCATATACGAAGCTCCTCGACAGCCCAAGTGCCTACGGTGGGTTTTCTATTGAACTAATATTCTTGTAGATCTTTTTTCTTTTCGGAAAGGAAAAAATTGCATTAAAAAAAGAAAGAAAAAGAAATAAAACTGGCCTAGCGTTGAGAGCCATACATTAGCAAGGCAAAACCTATCGTGAAAACCTCGGATCTGTTATAGTAGATCTGAAAAATGCTAATTTTCTTGTATGCAATGGATCGTTTTTCTTTCGGAAAGGAAAAGATTGCATTAAAACAAGTTGAATAAATTCAAAAGGTTGCCCTGGAAGCTAGAGAGAGAGAAAAACAAGAAGAAGAAGAAGAGAGAGAAAGGGGGAGAAAAAAATGGGAACAAAAATAGCAAAAATTCACGTCATTTTCCTTTTTGAAGGAAAGTAGCCTTTGCTAAAGCCTTCCCTCGTTAGGGCAGGCCAAAAAGAAAAAAAAATAAATAAAACTGGCAAAATCTATCGTGAAAACCTTGGATCTCTTCTGGTAATCTGAAAAATGCTAAGGATCCTCACCTCCACTAACTTACAAAAATCAAGAGGGGCCCTAGAACGTTGAAAGACAAAGTTGTTTCTATAACAAGATTGTGCCTCAACAAGATTCCAAATACTGATTTGCTACTCGGTAAGGTCGGCTACATTGCACTCTTGGAAAAAGCATTAAGTACTGGACCTTTTATTGATTCCCATTCTAGAACACAATTAGGGCATATGACCTCTCACGTGGTAAGGGGGTTGTAACTCTGTATACCCACCTCTGAGAGACTATGTGGCGATGCCTAGCTCTAATGAGCCTTGGGCTATAAGTGCCTCGGGGTCTTCTCCTATACCCCAAGCGTTCCAACCTCCAATAATATCAGTCGAGCTACTATCCGCATTGGATTCCCTCGAGAAGTCCCCTGCTACCCGTCAGCATAGGCTAGGGGCATAGGTCATATGTGTGTGCGTGTGTGAGAGGGGAAAGAAAAACCCAATAATAATAAGCATACTAATAATAAATTAATTAGGCATATGCCTCTTGGTTTACAGAAAACGAGAGGGAGGGAATTAAAGGTTAGAGCGAGATACTATCAGGGATGGATACCTTGGAAAAGAAAAATGGCATGCCCTCATAAAGGAAACTAATTACTTTTGTGACTATCAAGAACAGGGGGAGGTGAATAGCAAGCAAAAGAATATGGGGGGTCTTTTCTAGACCTAATAATAACTTGGAAGTTTTTCCAAGTGATTGCAACATGTGGGAGATAGAGATTACAAAGTTGTCCATTTGAATGGCTAAAAGTTAGATAGTCCTTGAATTCTTTTCAAGTTCACTCTAGGGCTTATCAAAAAACATATGAAGAATAGCACTTAAGGAATCCAATTCTCCTTATTATTGGTCACTATTTTCATCCTAGACCATATGGGATTGGGATTAGCAAGTTTTTGTCCCATCCTAGACCCTTGGAGAAAAGAATGGGATCACCATCTTTTTAGTGACTAGGAGTGCCATGTATTTTCTTCCCACCTATTGAACACATTAGCTTAGAATGCCATGTATCTTATTCCTCGTAACCAAACTCATCACCTGTCCCAATTCTCGTAACCATTAGTGCATCCATGAGGATTTGGAACCACCTTAATGCATTTCCATTCTATTTTTCCTATCCCACTAGGATAAGGCTCTTACCGAAAATGTGGATTCAAAGCGGGTCTAGCTATGTTAATCTCTTAGCAACATGTAAAGAATGCTAATTGAAGAAAAAACAAAAAACAAAGCTATGACCTCTTTGAAGTAGGAATGTTCTTTGAAGAGAAATATGTTGAAAAGAATCTAATGATGGGGGGGGTTGGAATGCTATTATGAGCAAGATTCTTCATAAGAATCTTTTTATGGTTGAGATCAATTTGAGAACGTAAAACATAGTACTCATTCTAAAGCCATTGAAAACAAAAGACGATGTGGTTTAAAGCTCAAAAGATGGGACTTCACACACACTTTACAATGTCAAAACAAACTATCTCATGTAGAAAAAGATTCAAAAGTCATTAAGACATTTGGAACATAATACAAAGCTACATAGAGTTTGTCATTGAGGTTAATTCCAATTTATTTTGAGCTAATTATATTAACTAAATAAGATAATGGTACGTGGGAAAGGACCTTAAGGAGGAGAAAGTGAAACTTGTTAACACTCATATGGGTCAATTTTTGCTTGGTTGTAGCGCTGAACTATTTTCGGGGCTATTTTGGAGACGCGACATGACAGGTTAGTGGTGAGATTTTGAATTTTGTGTGGACCCGCACTCTCGTTGGAAGTTTATTCAAGATCATGATTTCTGCACTGGCGTAATAATGAGACACAATCTTATCATTGTCAATAGCGCAGAGCTTGACACATTATAGGCATTTACTCATGAGCACAGAGACTGTTGCTCTGCCTTAGGCCTGACTACATCACATAGCTTTCGCCTTACCACCTGTCATTGCGTAGCTTTGCCATCTATTAGTGAGCAACACAATCTTTTGTTGTGCTCACCACCATGCTGGTTCGAGCAAAGAGGTTGGCATGGATCCACCACCATGTTGGCCTAACTACAATACAAAACTTTTTCTTTGCCACTTGTCATTATGCAACTTCGCCATCTATCGCTGCGCAACACAATCTTTTGATGCGTTGACCACCGTGCTAGTTTGAACAATGATGTTGGCATGGAGAGACCACCACATTGGCATGAAGACCATCATGGCATGTCAATCCCTAAAGGGGGCCCCTCAAGGTCCATATCCGCAGCCACTATCCTGGTTGTTGTAGCTATTTTAGTTCTAAACTAAAGGAAAACATAGTCTTATTTTGGAGCTATTTTAGTCCTATTAGTCCTTATGTAATAATTTCTCAACCATCGCACTGGTTCTTAGAGCTATTTTACTTCCAAGCTAAGGAAAATGTAAACATTTGTAATTTATGATAGTTTCCTTGCAACCACTGCGCTGGTTATTAGAGTTATTATAGCTCTAAACCACCGTGCTAGTTATTGAAGTTATTATAGTTGTAAACTAAGGAAAATATACTCCTATTATGAAGCTATTTTAGTCCTAGTAGTCCTTGTGCAACAATTTCTACTAGTTCTTAGAGCTAGTTTAGTGCTATTTTAATTCCAAGCTAAGGAAAATGTTGTTCTATTTAGAGCTATTTTAGTCCTTCTGCAACAATTTCTTGTGCAACAATCACACTGGTTGCACTGGTTATAGTAAATCCTAAATTAGGGCATTTGTGAACTATTTTCACTACAGTAACACTAGTTTTCTCAACAATTTCTTGTGCAACGGTCCCTATGGTTGCAGTAAAATATAAAAGAGGGTAGAAATATGCCACTTGTGCTTCTTTAGAGCCACTTTCACCACCAAAGTAACAACAACAATAGTTTTTGTGATAATGGTACTACATTAAAATCAAAACAAAAGAAATTACATCTGATAGTTTTTGTGATAATAGTATTACATCGAATTTGCAACAAAAGAAATTACATCGACATCAAACATTTAACAACAAAGATTACATCCAAAGATGCTAATAATTTATCTTTGTGACACTTCTTTATATACTCTTAGCACTTGTCACTTTTTACCCTTGTTAGCACTTTTGTACACTTTTGACCTAGTGCCTCGTATGTAGGGGACAATACAAGCACCTCATAGGTAGGACTTTCTTACAATTTTGACCTGAAACTCCTCGTATGTAGTGGATAATATGAGCACCTCATAATTGAACATAACCTTCTTCATAGCAACTTCCTTCAAGGCACTAGGAGAGAGAACTCAACTTGGTGGTGAGCTCAATCGAGGACAACTTGAACAGTGGGTAGGGAACTCAATCTGGTGGTGAGCTCCAGCACATTGACGCTCTTAGTTCCAAGTTGAGTTCTCCTTCCCTAGTGTTGAAGGACATTGCATTCAAGGCTCATCACTAAGTTGAGTTCTCTCCTACTGCTTGACGAAACGATGATGACGATGGACATTGGTAACTGCAAACAGGATCAAATGCGATGGACTTGAAATCCCTTCTACAATCCCCCCTTAAGACCCGTTTCCCTTGGCTCCCCATCTTGCAACTGCCTTGGTCATGGCTATGGCTAGTGGAGTGTTGCAGGATGGAGAGCCAAGGCAAACAATGGATCCCATGACTTGGGCAGCATTATGAAGGGGCATCGAGGTTGCAGCAGAAGATTCATCACAGGGGTAGAAGGGGTTTTGGTTGCATGGAAGGAGGTAGGAGAGGGATTTTCTTGGGTGCCGTTAATTGTTTCTCTGCTATTAAGGCCTTTATATAGCTAGATCTTCTGTCCTCCCACTCTTTTTCCCTTCGTTTCTTATGTCAGTTTGTGTGACTCTGGGTGCCTATCGCTACTAAGAGCACACAATCCACCTGTTGGATTTTGTTGGTAGCCTAACTTAGCTTAGGCGGTCATATATACATCATCTAGCCATGACATGTGATTTTCTAGTATCCCAACCTAACATAGGTGGTCATATACATCATCATCTAGCCATGGCGTGCGATTAGATGGTTGCCATCGGAGAATTTATCGGTCATTGAAGCCAAGATCATAATAATTCAATGGGATGATGGGGGAGGAGTGGTGGCATAGGCACCCAACTTGCTGCTAGGCCATCCTAGCATAGGCAGTCATATACATCATCATCTATCCATGATGTGCGATTAGATGGTTGCCATGGGAGAATTTCTCGATCATCAAAAAATTCTAAGAGTCTGATATGTTCTTACAGTCTAACTCCAGCTTAATGCTTATCTGAGCATGCAAATTAGATGGTCCCTCATGCAAAGTCATTGTTATTATAGCCTGATTCCAACTCAATGCCAATCTAAGCCTATAAACTAGATGGATCCTCATACAAAGTCATTGTTATTACAGTCAACTGCCTTGAAGAAAGGCAAGATCAAAATAGGGCATCAGATTAGCATTGAATCAGTTCATCAGTCTGTAATAACAATAGTTCTTGGTCATAAAAATGAGAACTATTATTATTATAGTCTGATGAACTGATTGAAGGCTAATCTAAGCTTGTGAACTAGATGGTCCCCCATGCAAAGTCAAGGCAAAGTCATTGTTATTACAGTCTAATTCTGGCTCAATGGTAATTTGAGCCTATGAATTAGATGGTCCCTCATTCACAATCATTGCAGTCTAATTTCGACTAAATTCTAATGTGATAAATTAGTGGTCCCTCATGCATAGTCATTGTCACTAAAACAAGAACGGTGACTATTTGGGATTAGTATACTATTTGAGATTTACATTTTTCCTTGTTTGGGATTTATTGATTGGGATAAAACAAGTGCGGTGGTTGTTTGGGATTTACTAAAGGCTATATTTTGTGGAGGTTGCAGTTAATCCTAAACCAATAAAAATGCATTTCCTTGCCAGTGCCTACCTCCTCTAGCCTTAACTATCATACAACTAACTTTTCATATTCATCAATGTAATCTGTGGGGAATCTATCGGTACACAGGTCTTCAAAGAAAGCAAAGACCTAGGGCGCCAACTCCCTTTAGTATAAAAAACCTATCAAAATCTTGAGTATGAGATGAATTTAACAATATGCCATGAGTAGAAATTAGTTAAATTAACATGGTTGCGTTCCAGACTGAAAGAGCTTCAAATATGTCTTTACACCTTGAAATTTAGGTAACATCTTATGAAAAAGTTACATTAATTTGAAAAGAGATAGGTAATTTTCATATTTTAGTGTAGCTTTTGTTTCCCTCCGCTCATCCAAAAGACCCCCCCCTTGGGCATCACATATTAGGAAGAATATGTAAAACCTTAAAATCTTGCATATTTTTCATGGTATATGCCTTATATTTTGTGGGAGGGGGGACATGACATTTTCATATTTTCCCTTACATATTTGAAATTTTTTAAGAAAACCCATGCATATTCTATATGGACCTTGTCCCCCCATACCCTAGATTTTGGACGAGGGTAGTAACATAATACATATTGAGTTGGTGCCCCAAGGGCAACAGATCTCACTAGATTACACCATTGACCATGTTAAGATGGCTTGATTTGATAGATTAGAATATGTGAACAATTACAGCTTGGATAGTTGGAGAGCAAACTAGTTAAAAAACCCGATAGGTCTCGAGTGAAGGGATAGCAAAGGAATAGAGATGGAAAGCCACATCAGTAGTGACATTTTTTCTACTGCTTGTCTTGAGCTTGATGAAGCCATTTCACAAGGGTCCCTCGGCAACCCAAGATTGTTATAGATGAGATTGATTGCTTGGAGGAGGATCATAGAGTTCCCAAGAGTGTCATTCACAAGATGGTCATATTGCAGGAGGAATTATGGGAAGGACTTCAATATTATAAGAACCCATAGTTTGCGAAGTATGTTGCTAAAGTATGTTTGCGAAGAACCCAGAGTTTGCAAAGTATGTTGCTAAAGGCTCCCACTATGCGAAGTGTCGAGCCCTTGTCCTAGAATTCTTGCATAAATAGAAATCCCAAGTTACGTCCACATCAAGAAATTGTCTTTTACTATTTAGTTTTCTTACTAACATTTAAATACTCAAAAGTTTGTACTTACAAATGAGCACATGCTTGTGGTGAACTCCGTGGTCCATTAACTTAATTGATAAATACCTTAGACCCACCATCCCTGACTTTCATTAGGGGAGATTTGGGGTCTCAGAAGGGCCTCATAAGGAATGGATTAAGCTAATTAGAAATGAACCTACTATGGTAACCCATGGGCTAAGGGACCCGTAGCATTGACTCAACTGACATGGGTACCTTTATTTTGAATTGGGCAACCTTGGCCTTTGGATGGAGGTGATGGGGGATAGATCAAAGGTCTAGGATGAATTTAGTGGATGGTGGATGCACTTTGGTGGGCTCCAAAAGGCAAAATTTGACCTTGGGGAGGCCTCATTAAGAGGGGAAAGGTGGGTTTTAATATGGGCCCTTGATTCAAGTCCAAGATCAATGGATGAGAAGAAGGGACCTAATGGAGGGTGGATATTCAAGCGCATTTTGTAGGGCTAGGATTGAAGCGCATTTTGGATGGCTTAGATTGGTCACTTTCAAAATAAAGGGCCGGATTCAAGCGCCTTTTCCCCTCATCTCATGCCTTGATCTACTTCCAAATCTAGGGGCCGGATTGAAGCACCATTTGCACTCATCTCCTCCCTTGGATCTACTAGCAAATCTATGGCTCATATTGAAGTGCATTTTCCTCTCATCTTGTCCATTAGATCTTTGTGTTGATCAAGGGTGGAGATTTCATCCTTCTATCCTTTGATGGTATCCCTTAGATTTACCCCTTGATCTAATGGCTGGGAGTGTTTTACCTCAAATTTGAATGTATCCCTTGGATTGAAGATTAGATCAAGGGCTAGGAGTGAAGATCATAGGTCCAAACTCTAGGTTAGAGGTCTCCACACAATTAAATGCTTTTGTCAACTCAACATGGCATTGCCCCACACCTCAGAGCACTCTCATTGGTACATCTCAAATGGCTCTCTAATCCCTTGAAATTAGGAAACACTAATTGGGGGCCCTTTTGAGACCCCAAATCTCCCCTAATGATAGGAGGTTGATTGTGAGTTGAGTTTATAACAAATAATGTATTTACCACATGTGTATTTGGCTACTTCTATAGATGTTTGATTGAAACTTTGACACTACTTGAAGGGATTGGTCTTAAGTTATTATACCGATTAGATAAAATGAAAGGATTGGTCTTAAGTTATTATACCGATTAGATAAAATGTATATATCTCATGATAGGTTATTGTGTGTGTGTGTGTGTGTGCCTGCATGCGTGCGAGAGAGAGAGAGAGAGAGAGAGAGAGAGAGAGAGATGAAGGGGAAAGCAATAAACATGGACCTTGAATGAGAAAACATAGAATGGGAGAACAAAAGGGAAGATTATTCAAATTGAGGGTGATAGTAGGGAGTGGAGATCAAAAGAATAAGGGCATGCTCTTTCATCTATTTTGTGATGATTTTGGATTTGGAACTGTATTTATAATCAAATAGCAATTTTGCGATGAATTTGCATTCGTAATTGTATTTAAAATCAAATAGTTTATGCTCTCGTGCCAATTCCTCCTTCTATGCAAGAAGAGCTAACTCGATGTGGATGTGTATATATAGGGTCATTGAGTGTGTCTGTGTGTGTGTGTGGGTGCATGGGTGGGTGGGTGGGAATTGGGGAGGGGTGCATTTATGCCAATGTCCATGTGTGTTATATAATGAGAGAGAGATGTTTTTTTGGTTTGAGAACTCTATCTTGCACTCTACAATGGACCATGACATGGGTGACAAATGCCAACACACATCCACCCCTCCCCAATGCCCAACTACACACCCATGCCCCCCCCCCCCACATGCTCTCACATGGGAATGCGTGCACACAAGTTGAGAAGCAAACATGCACATGCACACATTGATGCATGAATGCATGCATAGTCCTACATGCACATATTGATGCATGCACACACACATGCACACACACACACACACACACCCACCCACCCATACACACACGCATGCGCACGTGCACACACACACAAATAGGATCCCCCCCCTCTCTCTCTCATATTGGGTTAATGTTAATTACCTTACTCTATGGATATATATTTCCTTAGGAAATGATAATAATTTTAAACATGGTTTCTAAACGCAGGTTTCAATGAAGCCATAAAAGCTTGTTGTGGAGCAGGGCCCAAAATTCCATACCAATTCTCTTTGAAAACCATATGTAGCCCAGGCTCATATAAGTGTTTATATCCTTCAAGCTATGTGATATGGGATGGTATTCACACTACTGATGCTATGAATCGGTACATATTAGATGGTATAATTTTAGGAGGATACCTCAATCCTTCGAATGGGCTTGCATGTGCTTCTGTAGTGTTCTAGTTTCAAGTAATTCTCATACAAATGCATGTGCTTCTGCAGTGTTCTAGGCCATGTTCTATGGGATAGTATTCACTATAATAATACTATGATTCATTACATTTTAGATTGCATAATTTTAGGAGAATATTGAATCTTTCAAATGGGCTTGCATTTGCTTCTACCATGTCCTAGCTCTAAGTAGTTCTCACATAAATGTTTAAATTGTTCAAGCTATGTGATATGGGATGGATGCATAAATTGTTATATATTAGATGGTATAATTTCAAGAGGGGTAAAGCATGATTGGGTCACTATTTTTGGTTCACAAATGCAACTTTATCAAATTACATGGTCCCATGCACTAGCATAAGCTTTATGCTAGTGCATCTTCAACAAATTGTTTTTAGTGCATTACATAATACAGTGTGCATTTTTCATATTTAGTTCCTCACTCGGCTACACCCAACCATGAGTTGGCCCCTAAATATTGTATTTTTTTCAAGCTATTCATAAGTTCTTGTAAAATATAAGTTTAGTATTTTTGAAGTGCGTTTTTCGGTATCATCATGATAGCCACTCCTTTGTGCACTACTTACCCCACCTATTTTAGTTATTGCATAATTGATGTCTTTCATTGTAGACTGATAAAACTAATCTTGTTTATTCCATTGCAAAGTGATGGCTATCATTGTGTATTCAATGTAATCACCTCATGTGAAGTTGAAAGAGAAGTACATATGGTTGGCACAATCTCACTTCATAATTTCATAAAAGACATCTCGCTTTAGTGCAAGCCATCTATGACAGCATGTCATCTCCTTAGACCATCCTAATTAACTTTTCCAATACAACAAGACAAAGCACCCATAGACGCGTGCACAGACGCGTTTCATGAACTAAATAAAAAACTTACGGGCGCATCTATTTGCGCGTCAGGAGACCCGCGTCTAATTGTGCGTCTATATATCAGACTTATGCGCGTATAGACGCGCACAGACACGCATAAATAGACGCGCTTATAAACGCTTTCATAGACGCACGTATAGACGCAAGTCGAACAGACAGACGCGAATATAAGCGCATTTTTAAACGCACTGATAGACGTGCCTTTTTTTTAATATAAATTTTACAGAATACTGTGTATGTTGTGTATGCTATATAGTTACAAGAATCCCATATCCACATTCTGTAATTCAATTCTTACAGCCAACCGCATTTTAATTACAATTCCAAATAAAATATTACAACTCCAAAACGCAATAAAATTGAAAGCTCAAAAAGTGCTTGTATATACATATAGCACGAAGCTAAGCCACGTCATGTGGCTCCAAGTACAAAAAATAAGGAAGCTAAGCCATGTCATGTGGCTTCAAGTACAAAAAATAAGAGGAGTCTATATACAAGAGGCACGAAGCCAAGCCAATGGCTTTAAGTACAAAAAAGAATAGTAGCACTACTTCTACGACTAATCCTCGCTGCCTTCCACGCTCCCTTCTACGCTGCCTTCTGCGCTCCCTTCTGCACCTCCTTCCTCGTCTTCCTCGTCGTCTTGTGCAGGGGCGGCCTGTAAACAAGGGACAACATATATCAATGTATGAAAAATCAAATCTTTACTTATAATTTTGGCATTATTTAATTACTTTCAAATACCTGGGGGGCCTGTCCAGTAGCTCGGGTATACTGCTCCTCAGTAATCAACCCGTCATCATAGAAGTGCCTCCATGTATCTCCTCTGCGATGGTGGTGGTGGTAGGCTGTCTCCACTGGAGTAGGGTATCTGCCCACGATCTCAAGCTGCATGACCGCGATACACTTTGTGGAGGGATTAGTGCAAAGAAACAACCAACCTCCTAATAAACTACATAAGCAATATAATTTGAGATCGATACTTACAAATTGGGCCTCCCATGATTCAACACCCCCTGCTCCAAAATGCGCGCTCCCATATTCCTCCATCTGGATCCTCCGTGCCTCCACATGCTGCAGACTGGGCTCCTCCCTCGCTGACTTCATTGCCTTCTTCCACTCATGCTTCTGAGTGGTGTGGGGCGGGCCCCTTGGAGGTTGACCTGCCTCAAGTCTGGCAAGCTCCGCTAGTGCCTGCCTCTTAAGGGAAGATCTTTTATTGCTAAGTATCGTAACAATCTTTGACTTCCCCCATTTATCTGTGAACTGGCGATTGGGGGGGTTAGGATACCTAGAGTGAACAGTAGCGAGGGTCTCATCAGCCAACCTCTTTGGGTGGTCTTTATAGTGGATAAAGCAATCTCTGTAATTGTTAGCAATTACAGAGCGCATGAAGGCCATGATGTCCTTCCCCCGCGCATCCATCAAGATGCCTCCTGTCTGAGTGATGTCATAATAAATCATACCATCACCCAGAGGCACGTCTAAATCATCTGAATCATCATCCTCCTCACCGCCACATGGCCCAAAGCACTGTGCCATGCATCCGCCACCGCTCTCCCTACTACTACGCCTGCCACCCTGTTGTGTCGAACTCGTACGCTGGCCACTCGTAGCTGGGGACTGCACGGGACTATGCTGACCACTCGTAGCTGGAGAACCGAGTCTCGACGGCTGGGGAGTACGTCGACAGCTCGCCGAGACAGAAGGACCTCCTGATGGCATGGGGGAAGGGGCATAAGACGGGATGGCAGAAGGGACATAAGACGGCATGGGGGAAGGGGCATAAGATGGTACGTGGGAAGGGGCATAAGACGGGGCATAAGACGGCTGTGCGGACTCCGCTGGGGTGATCTCAGGCGGTGTGGGGTGGCTCGGAGTCTGTAGTGCCGACTCCTGGGGAGTGTTAAGGGTACCCGTCATGTACCCGTATAACTCCGCAGGACTAGGAGGGTGCCCTAAAATGTTATATAAATCCTTCCATATCGATTCCCGTGGATCAGGTGAGCTAGAAGCACTTCCTCCCCACATGTTAAACTGGAAAAAAGGAAACAAATCTATTACTTTGGGAGCTGAGAAGAAAGGGGAAAAAAAAAGAGGCTCTGTCAGAGCGCGTCTATAGACCCGTCTAATCTTCGTGTCTATAAACGCGTCTAACAGAGCGTTTAATAATTTAAGTAAAAGCGCGTCTAATAGTCCGTTCATCAATCCATCTAACAGTGCGTTAACAAGCGCGTCTACCAGCGCGTCTAACAGTCCGTCTAAACATCCGTCTAACAGCGCGTCTAAAAGCGCGTCTAACAATTCGTTTAAAACTCCGTTTAACAGAGCATCTGTGTGAGCGTCTACATACGCGTCTATGTGTGTCTGTAACAAGCCAGACGTGCATATAGACGCGCCTGTAGACGCGCGTTTAGACACGCCCTCAGATGCCTCTATACACGCGCTCCGACAGTCGAGAATACTAAAAAGTTGAAAAGGAGGTTTTGCCCGACAAAAGAATGTGTCGCTCACCTAGATGCTGCGTTTCGTGGATGCGAGAAAGTACAAAACTAGAAAGAGCAAGCAAGAACAACTTCAAAAGGACTTACTTGGAAAAAGGTATGGAAGGATCTTTCTTTTCCAAACTTGTTTCTTCTCCTTGTTCGTACTCCTCCTCTTCTTTAGGCTTGGAAGCAAGTGTAGGTACGGTCCCTTTGTCTTGAGTGAAAGCTTGGAACTGTCTATGGGAGGCCCTCTCTTAAGCTTCGAATCTATAGAACTGCTAATAAAGAAGGAAGAAAGCCGCTCGCGAAGTTTAAGTAGTCAAAAGAAAAGCAAAGCGAGTGGCGCGCCGAAAAGCAGGTTTAAAAGTCGCGTCTATAGTCGCATCGATTAGCGCGTCTATAGTCGCGTCTGAATACACAGAGTAGTTGCGTCTATAGTCACATCTATTAGCGCGTCTACAGGCACATTTAAATACACAGAGTAGACGCGTGTTTAGACGCGCAATTAGATGTGACATTAGACGCGATGATAGACGCGGCGATAGACGCAACACCGAGTTTTTAAGTTAAGCATTTGAAGAAGAGCAAATTTGGTGGGTTGTTTGTTTGTAGGATGTCTCCATCTTCAACAAGCAGCTCCAGTGAGGATGAATCCCTCCGTATCCACCATCGCAAAATGTGGTTGGAGCAAAAAATCAAATGTTTGTGTGATCGATGTCGAGGAAACATGTATCGTGCATGCAGGATTACGCTCAATCATATCTCAAAGTAGGAACCAAAATTTACTAAGGGCGCTCCTTGTAAAAAATAGAATCACATTTTTAGTAGTTGTCACTGAAGATATATTGTAGTAAACCATGGGCTTATCTAGTTATTGGTACAATTAGATCTAATTCAATAATTATTGTTTATTTTTTACATGATTTTCATGCCCTTCCATAATTTTAGATATAATCATCTTCATTCTCATATAAGGGAGGATAGTATGGTGTGGTCTCTTGGTATAAAAGCTTCTTTTTAATGTCCCTTTCCTAGTGATGAATATCTCTATCACACTCAGTTCAAAAGAAATAGGAAGTGAAGAGGTGCGTGAAGTTTATTACCCCCAACTTCATGTCACATCTTTTGGTGGAGACACCGGGTACGTTTGGTATTGGATTCATCCCACCTTACTAAATGGTCTCGAGTGTACTTGATTGCATGTTATGCCTAGTATAGGCATGTGTTTTCTGATGTGATAAAGAAGATTCCTAGAAGAACTCTGTTAGAAGAGATTGCAGCCCGTTTAAGAGAACTAGAAGATTGTGAAGGTGATGCGCAAGTTATTCACACAGTCATTATGATCATATCCTTTTTGTTTGCACTCTTGAATATGTTGGTGAATCGACAATGCCAGCAGTAGGCACAATGATAGATTAGGGATTGTTTCATGCATTAGGAGCTTGGCATGAAGAAGAGTTGAGTCTTTGGGTAGTTTCTGACTATAACAGTGGAGTGGTGATTCTCAATTCTTTCAACTTCTTTTGCTATGCAAATGATGAAGAGTACAATATCTTGAAGCTATTATGTGCACTTCCAATTGTGAGAAGGGTGATTCTTGAATGAATGTATACACAATGTTTTCATGGTACTGGTTGGTCACTTATTTTTAAAGATTTTGTTGAGGATCACATTGTGGAGGGTTTTCAACAAGTGGTTATGCATAATAAGTTAGTCTTGGTATACTAAGGCTTTGTGGGATCTTGTTTGGGATATTATTTGGATCTTGGTGTTTCCTTTTTGTGTTTCATCATGGTGAAGATTCCAGTGTTTCAAGGGACCCAAGGGGAAGATCCAGAGTCTTATCCTCAGGATTTTGTTCGAGGATGCCGGCTTTCTGGATGGTACATGAAGGATCGGGCGGAGATTTTGCCTGATTTTCTTGAAGGTGTAGCCTTGAGTTGGCATGAGGCCTTGCCAGACTCTACCAAGGAGGACTGAGACCAAGTGGTGGCTACAATGAAGTAGAGATTTGGGGCAGTGGAGTCACCAAACACTTTGATGTTGCAGTTGGACGGGTTCTATCAAGGAGAGGGTGAGATGGTCTCTGCGTTGGCAGTCTGATATCAAACTTTATGGACAAAGTATGAAAGGGTAGTTTTGCAAGCTATGGCATCTACAACATTGGCCCCTCAAAGTCTCATAGGGATGGAGCACTTAAAGATGAACAAATTTGTTATGGCTTTGGAGCCTCGTCTTTGCTCAAAAGTAATGAGTAAAGATCCAACAACATACGTGCAGGCACTTTGCATTACGACCAAGAAAGAAGCTTCTCTAAAGATCGAATCCTCTTTTGTGTCTTCAACAGCTTCAACTTCTAAGGTGGAGGTAATGGGCACTCCTCAGGTACCAAAGTCCTCTGAGTTAGATCATAATATCTCCCAATTGATGACAGAGTTTGCTGATTTGAAATTGCATTTGGTCAATGCACGACAACCTAGAGCACCAAATAGTGAGTATAGGCCTCAAGATAAGAGTGGGGTCACTTGCTATGAATGTAATGAAAAAGATCACTATCACCCTGAGTGTCTAAGATTGAGAAAGAAAGAAGAAAAACAAGTATCCTTGTTAGAAGCTTCTTCAGGGGATGAGGAAAGAGAGGTAATGATGGCTAAACAGGGGTGTGGTAAAGCAAAAGAAGAAGAAGAAAGCAAGGAAGAAGTAGACGAGGAACATTAGGAAGAGGAACGCTGTAGTAAGAAAAAGAAGGCATCCAGAAGGAGAATTAGCCAGTCAGACTTTCCTTTAGGACAAGGCATTGGAAGCTATGACTTGTTCTGCAACCTTAAAGAAAAGGAAGCTCATATCACCTTTGGTCAATTACTTGCTTTGTCTCCAAAACTACAAAAGGACCGATGAAGAAGAGGAGATAGGGTATAGCACCGAGGAGTCCAACTCAGAGGGTGAGGTGGAAGGAGTGGCCTTTGATCTTTGTCTTGGTGCTAATCGGGATGAGTCAGGAGGAAACAAGGTGGTGGTACAAGAAGATCCTATAGAGACACTTCATGTGGAGGATGTGGAGCACACTAAACGACGCCAACACAATGAAGAGCTTCTTGGTGATTCTCTATCATAGGTAGTGAGAAGCTCTAGTACTTGGATATGTTAGATGATTTTCCATGTCTCTTTGCAACAACAAGCTATTCACAGGTTTGACCAGTCTCTCTTGTGGATCACAAGATTGAGTTGAAGCCAGAAAGCAAGCCAATTGTGCAACGCTTAAGGCAATTGGGGGTGATCCAAGCTGAGGCACTAAAGAAAGAGGTAACACAACTACTTGAGGCGGGATTCATCTTTCTGGTTGATGATTCAAAATGGATATCTCTTGTAGTTATCACACCAAAGAAAGGAAATAAGTGGTGGGTTTGTGTGTACTTTCATCCTTTGAATGCATGCACTAAGAGGGATCATTTTCCTTTGCCATTCCAAGATGAAATACTAGACAAAGTAGCAGGGCATCAGATGTATTCTGTATGTGATGGGTATTCTGGTACTTTCAAATTCATAGTTGGGAGGAAGATCAAAATAAAACATCATTTGTTACACCTTGGGAAGTTTTTGCTTACAGAGTGATGCCTTTGGGTTGACCACTGCAGCAGCTACATTTCAAAGGTTTATGAGTCAAGTGCTCGAGCCTTACTTGGGAAAGTTCATAAGGGTTTTTTTGGATGATTTTTGCATTTATTCTCGGCACATAGATCACATGGAGAAGTTAAAGATATCCTTAGCTAGGATTGATGAAGCAAAAGGGTGTCTAAATCCTAGAAAGTGTCATTTGGCTCAAACAAAAGTAGTCTTGTTGGGGCATACTGTGTGTGAAGAAGGCCTGCAAATGGATCCTAACAAGGTTCAAGCAATCATGGCATTGCCAAGTCCTGAGAATGTCATTGGTGTTCGCAGAATTCTAGGAAAGAGAAAGTATTATCAACGCTTTTGTGATTATCTCATAGAGATATAGTGCATCCCATGAACTTGTTGACAAGAAAAGGAGTTTCTTTCTAATGGGGTGTGAAGCAACAAGAGTCTTTTCAGCAACTTAAGGAGGCCATGAGTAAGGGCCCAATACTGAAGCCCCCTGATTGGTCTCAAGACTTTTATGTAAATCCAAGTGTATCTTTGCATTCAGTTGGTGCTGTATTGCTACAAAAAGGAGAGGCAGGTAGAATGCAACCCATCTATTATGCCAGCCCACAGCTTACAGAGGTGGAAACAAGGTATGAAGAAATGGAGCAGCAAGCCCTCTCTTCGGTGTTTTCATTCAGAAAGTTTCGCTCCTATTTATAACCTTGGCCATTTTTCTTCCTTACCTCTCAATCTATATTAGCATATCTAGTTCGCAAGCCTAATCCTGGGGGCACATTTGCAAAATGGTTGTAAAAGCTTCAAGAGTTCTCTTTCTCTTTTGTCACTGAAAATACCAGTAGGTCCACTATGGCAGATTTGCTTATAGGAGGGCAGGATCTAAGAGAAGAAACAAAATATAAGGAGGACATTAATGATGAAAGGGAGACACCACCAACATCTTTTGTCTTGTATTTTGATGGGGCTTTTAGTCCTTCATGCCAACAAGGAGCCGGGGAGTTGGACTTTGTGGGACCACTCCCTCGCTCATCTCAGGGCAAGCATTATTTATTGGTGGCCACAGATTATGCGACTCGGTGGGCAGAGGCCACGACCACAATCAATAGCAAGGCAAGCACAGTTGCAAAATTTCTCTTTGATCAAATTTGTTCATGCTTTGGTTGTCCTTTGGAAATTCTCATTGATGGAGGAACCTCTTTTAGAAATGAACTAATTGAAGATGTGGTGCATAAGCTAAAGATAAATCATAGCATGTCCACACCATAGTATCCCCAATGTAATGGCTTGGTAGAAAACAAATGGATTGTTGTGCAATTCAATGGGAAAGATTGTAGACACCAAGAAAAGGCATTGGGATAGGCACTCGGCAGAAGTTTTATGGGCTTACAGAACCACACACAAGCTACCTATTGGGTTTACACCATTCCAACTAGTGTATGGAATAGAAGCCATTTTACCCATTGAATTGGAGATACATAGTCTTCGCACTACTGTTGCAAGAAAAGAAGGACATGAGGATGTTAATGCTCAATGCTTGGTACAGCTAGAAGCCTTGGATGAATGCAGATTACAGGCCTTACAAAACTTGGAAGCTTCTCAATAAAGGCACAGGGCCCATTTTGACACCAAATTACAGAAGAAGAAAGATATTGTAGAAGGAGATTTGGTCATGAGATTTGATAGCCATCTTGACAAGCGGCTAGACAAAAAATTTATTGGCTGATGGAAGGGACCATATCAAGTCAAAAAGAAGTTCACGAATGGAACCTATCAACTTGAAGATGTTGCTGGCATGGGGATACCCGGATGCACCAATGAGTATCGCCTTAAATTCTTCTATGCTCGACCACCTTGAGGGCCAGCAGACCCTCTCTATCACTAGAGATGACCTGTTGGGGGGAGAAAGATGTGATGCCAAAAACTGATATTTTTTATTTGGCATTGGTATTGTTTTCTTCTATGTTTGGTAAGAGTTTGAGTATCAAGTGATAGCCTAGTGGCTCTCACTTATTTCTATTTTCTAAGATATTGTATGGGATTGAGAGGATGAGTGGAATGGATCATTGTAAATACCATGTGTATGAATGATAAATACCTTGGTATGGAGTGAGAGTTATTTGTGTATGGGATATTATGGGGTTTTTAGAAAATAGGAAGTGTGTCACATAAAGAGGTGGGCTCATGTCCATGTGTTCTGATAATACAAGAGAGATCACATACCAAGCATGTGGAAGGCATGTGGAAGAGTGTGGAGTCAAGAGGAATCCTTCTAAAATTCCTATGTGGAATAAGGAGGATGTGGACATATGGAAAAGAGAGGGTCCCTATGGGCACCATGTGGGGAGACTCTTGACTTTCTCAATAAGAGTCTTGAGCATCTTTTGATGGGACACATGGCAAGAGTAGCCAAAAAGGAGATGGATGGTGACATACGGGCTTATGTGATTGATGGGGAAAGGAATCTACAGGCAGCAATTGTAAATGGGTGAAGGAGGGTGACAAAATCTCTATAAAAAGAGCCCTCCTCTTCCTTGTTCACTATCTCTTTCACCATTAGGCCTCATGTTGCTGTAGCTCTAGTCTCCTCAAGCCTCTTCCATGAGCCTTCTCTTCCCCTTGTAGATATTCTCTTATGTAGACTCTTGAGTCCATCTCTCTCTAGTTCATTCTCCCTCTATGAGTAGTCTTGGAGCTTCCGCTCCCTCTTGTATGTATGAAACCTCTTCTTCTCCCTTGTGTTTGTAGTGTTTTGAGTTGCATTGGAGTGGAGTTTCACTCTATTGGTAATGAAGGTCACTTCAAGTTCTCTCTCTTGAGTATCTCTTTCCTTTTTCCATTGTTTTCTCTTCCAAAGTGCTCAAAAGTGTTGTCTATTTGGCTGCTCATTGCACATACATGGTTTATCTATTTCCCAAGCCACAAAGGGAGCTCTTTCTTCCCTCCTAAGCAACCTCTGTGGGACTTGGATCGTTGATGAAGTCTAAGCATTGAGGTAGTATTCTCCCAAGTCGACACCAGTAGAAGGAGTAGGTGTTTTTCATCACAGTTTGACCCCCTGTAAGTATTTTGCTCATAACTTTTTGCTCGGTCGTACTATTTGGATAAGATTATATCAACGTGAAGCTCTCTTCAAGGAGCATCATCTTATGTCCTTAGTTATTGCATTAGATGTCAAAACCAAAAATCTATGACTCTCTGTGTGAGACTATTTCTTTTTTAGATAGTTTTTACCCCCATCAGGTAAACTGCCCATATCTTTCGGATCGCTTCTCTGTTTCTTATGAATCTTATATCCGAGCGAAGCCCATTTCAAGGCATTTTTGCTAAAAGTTATGGGTATCTTATCATATTTTGGAGAGTGTTTTGAGGTAATCATAAAGGTATCTATGAAGAAGGTGAAATGTTTCCTCGAAACCTACCCATCCGACACAATCATCCCCTTCAAACTCCTCGACATATATTAGTTCATGTCATGTTGAGCTGCAAGATCTTCTTTCAACAACGTATTGCTATTCTCTTTGGCATAGACCAGCTTGCTGAGATTATGGCATCTGCTGATCCTTTCCTTCTGCCTATGCTTGAGTACAACATCACTTGGGATGTTACCATCTTCATTCTCATATCAGGGAGGATAGTATGGCGTGGTCTCTTGGTATCAAAGCTTCTTTTTAATGTCCCTTTCCCAGTGATGAATATCTCTATCACTCAGCTCGAAAGCAACAGGAAGTGAAGAGGTGCATGAAGTTTATTACCCCTAACTTCATGTCACATCTGCACATGCAAAGGTCCGAAAAAGTCCATGTCTAGAGATTGCATGGCATCTTGCATACCTCTGTGAAGAAAAATCTGTAGCGATTGAAGCAGCTTTGAGATTCTCTGTGATCACAATAGGCTATTCACTTTCCTATGCCTTAAGGTCGGGCAATCATGAAGTAGTGTGATGGGGGGGAAAATCAGCTCCAACAGACACAAGATTTGCTACAATCTTGATCATAGTGGAGAGTTGGAAATCTCTATCAGCTACCCTTCTTGCTACTTGGATTGTTACTGCAACTCAAGCTACTCAAGCTCTAGCCACACAACTTGACCAAGACCCTCATCAACTGGTTCTGGCATCTCAAACTCGTGCTCAATCATGGTTGATTTCACAATGGAAGAGGAAAGCTTCGAGTAGTACCTTCTAAAGCTTTTAGTACCAATTTGTAGGCGTGAAGTCTTGCAATAAGTCTTGCTCCTGCAGCTGCTTTGAACCACCCACGAGCTCGAGCTTGCGTAACTAGTTCTCGAGCTACAAACTGCAGGCATAGAGACCTCTTGGTGCAAAAATTCCACTCATGCTTCATATCTTTGGACGTCGAGAAGCCTTCTCACTCAAACTGCTTTGTTTTCATTCCCAAGCCTTCTTCTAGAACTTGTGAAAGAGACAAGTGATCGTTTGACGCCTTTGGCTTTTTTTGGCTCTCCATGGAGCTCATGCAATCATGTGATCTCAAGAGAACAAGCCGTTTTCCTAGAGTGTAGCTATAGGGATAGGTGTAGTAGCATTCGAGGTCGAGCATACACATGAAAGATAGAGAGCATAGGCATCTTTGGGAACACCGAGAGAAGCTAGAGAGGGATGGCAGAAAATGTAGATTACCCCTCCCACTACGAATCTTGTAACTACTTTTCAAAATATTGTTATTGCATTAATATTTAAAAAATATGTTTTCATTTGTTTTGTGCTGAGAATACATGCTGAAAGCACATTGTCCTGAACAGTGCTTTTTGTGTCACATTCCCATGCTAAGACCCAAGCATAAGCATATCTTTCTCTCTTTTTCCCCTCTCATTTTTCCTCTCTTTTCTTCTTTTCCCCTCTTTTTTCCACTCTTTTCTTCTTTTCCCCTCTCTTTTCTCTCTTTTCTTCTGTGCCCCTTAGCTGTATTTGGCTCTTTTTTCTTTTGCTCTTTAGCCGTATTTGATTCTTTTTATTTTCAAACAGATTCTAAATGGAACAACCATGCGCTCACCCATGACTGTCCTCCCAAAACCCCAACCTGCTTTTCCACTTTGGCATGATTTGGGATCTCCTCTGCTAGCTCATGTAAAAGAGAAGATTGCGCACAATCTACACTGGGTGAAGTACAACATCTAAGTGCGTGCGCTTGGGTGGGGTCCAAGCCGAAGGTGCATGGATAAGCATCACAATAACACCCCCAGACGGTTGGCATGAAAAGTATTATGCCCATCGGATATGCTTTGCATGGTCGATCGAGCATTAAATACCATTTTTACCTTAGTGCCATGCACATCCGTAAAAAAACACGCTGCTAGGTGTGTTATCCGATCAAGCACTTATGCGATGGGAATGCCACTTTGCATGTAAGTCAATTCCACCTAGTTGAAGGTGTGTGCAAAGTATCGTGCCCATCGGATATGATTTGCATGGTCGATCGAGCATTAAATACCATTTTTGCCTTAGTGCCATGCACATCCGTAAAAAAACACGCTGCTAGGTGTGTTATCTGATCAAGCACTTATGCAATGGGCGTGCCACTTTCCATGTAAGTCAATTCCACCTAGTTGAAGGTGTGTGCAAAGTATTGTGCCCATAGGATATGCTTTGCATTGTCGATCAAGCATAACACACCATTTTTGCCTTAGTGTCATGCACAACCATATAAAAACACGGCCATAGGTGTGTTATTCAAATACGTACTTATCAGATGGGGGCTCCACTTTGCACGCAAGTCCGTTTCAACTATGTTGAGGTGCGTGCAAATTATTGTCACCATCGGATATTATTTGCATGGTCGATCACGCATTATACACCATTTTTTCCCTAATGATATGCACATCTGCAAAAAAACACGCCATTAGGTGTGTTATCTGACCAAGTACTTATCGGATGGGTGTGCCTCATTGCGATCATTTCAAGACCACCTAGGTTGAGGTTTGCAAAATAGACTAAATTAAAGCTTACTTGAGTAATGCATTCAAACTTGCATTGCTCCATCCATAGATGGTATGCAAGTTTAGTAACTCAAGGGAGGCACATAGAACAGAGAATGTGCACCCCTCAAACAATGGAGTCGATGCTGTGGTAAAAAGATCATCTTGCTCCATGCTATTATCCCTCCCTTTGGATTGATGGACATATAAATCCCACACCATATCATCAAACACCTCCTCCTCTACGGCTTCATGAGGTAATGGCAGAGGGCTACTATCACCATCACTCCATGCATTCGTAATGGTCCCTCCTGAAGATCCCACCTCATATCGCCGACGCTTCATCTCCTCACGGTGAGCATAGGGCAACATATGCGGGTGTGGCACTGCATCTTGTATCAAATTAAAACGGGATCATAACTCAAAGATATGAACACCCATAGGTATCTCAATCAACCTTAACTCTTTAACACTTACCATGTTTATGGTCGCATCCCATTCTCCATACTTTGAGATGTGATTGACTGTAATCTTGCGTGCATGATACATGTTTACTCGACATCGATCACACATACATTTGATTTTCTCGGGGGTCACTATGTATAAACCCTCTGTATCACATGCGTTCAAGGCCTATATTTAAAGTCCCTTATCTGTAAAAAATTTCATTAATAAAATGTACCCCTTTTCTATACAAATCTGTAAATTTTTTCCAAAACTATTTTAAATAGTCCCTTATGTATATTTATTTCTGTAAATTTTAGAAATTAAAAAAATCCTTCTATTGAACTCACGTGATAGGGTTACATATGATGAGTGACCCCCCTGAGTTGATTTTTTCCTCCAACCACATTTCGCGATGGTGGATACGGAGGGATTCATCCTCACTGGAGCTACTTGTTGAAGATGAAGACATTCTACAAACAAACAACCCAAAAAAAATTGGTTTTCTTCAAATATTTAATTTCAAAACTCTATGGTGCGTCTAAAGGTGCATCTAAAACTATGTCTGTCTATTCTGTGGTACACGTCTATAGGCGCATCTAAAACCACGTCTGCTCTGTCTATCTAGACGTGCAATTGCACCCGTATTTAGACGTGCAATTAGACGCACTTATAGACACGGTTTTTGAATCTGCTTTTAGCGCACTCGCTTTGCTTTTCTTCACATTACTTATACTTCGTGCGGCTTGCTTGCTTTGCTATTAGCAGATCCATAGTTTTGATGCTTAATAGGAAGGCACCCACACTTACTTCCAAGCTTACACTTAAGAGGAAGGCACCCACACTTAGTTGCACGCTTAAAGGAGAAGAGGGTGAACAAGGAAGAGAAGCAACTTTGAAGAAGGAGAAGAAGCTTCCATACCTCTATCCAAGGTAAGTCCTTTTACAGTTGATCTTTTTTGGAAGTTACTCTATTTGGAAATGTCCTTTGTCGCATCCAAGAAATGCATGATTTTGGTATCAGTGTTACGTTTTTGTATCGAGCGCATGTCCTTTTCTACTTTTTAGAAAAGTCCGTTTGTCGGAGCATGTCTATAGATGCATCTCAGAGCGCTTCTAAAACCGTGTCTACAGGCATGTCTAGATGCGTGTATAGCCTGTTTGCAGACACAGACAGTCGCATTTATAGACGTGCTATTATATGCAAAAATAGATGCGCTTCTCAGACGCGTCTATAGACACGCTCTAACAGTAATCTTTTCTTCCCTTCCCCTTTCTTCTCAGCTCACCAATAATCATCTTTTTTTCTTTTTTCCAGCTCATCATGTGGCCAAGAAGCTCTTCAGGCTCACCTGATCTCCGGGAGTCTATTTTTAGGGACTTATATAACCTTTTAGGGCACCCTCCTAGTCCTGCGGAGTTATATGAGTATATGATGGGTACTCTAAACACCCCCCAGGAATCGGCAGTACAGACTCCAAACCACCCCAACCCCACACCAGCTAAGATTATCCCAGCAGAGTCAGCACAGCCCAACTGGCTACACAGCTAAGCCCTTCTCCCATGCTGTCTTATGCCCCTTCCCCCATGCCGTCTTATGCCCCTCCCCCCATGCCGTCAGGAGGGACAATTTGTTTTTATGACAGTTTTTACCCCCGTCTAGTAAACTGTCCATAACTTTTTGGCCGCTTCTTTGTTTCTTACGAAACATATATCAGCGCGAAGCTCTCTTTAAGCTGCATGTCTCTATGTGCTTAGACTTTGAATCAGATACTGCTGCAAAATGTTATGAGTCTCTGTGTTTGACAGTCTGTTTTCATGACAGTTTTTACCCCCTTCCAGTAAACTGTCCATATCTCTTCAACCGTCTGTCTGTTTTCAATGAAACTTATATCAGCGTGAAGCCAAGGCGCATCTCTTTGTGTGCTTGAATCTCTAATATCATGTCTCTACTAAAAGTTATAGTCCTCTGTGTCTAATGACAGTTTCTAGAGTATTTTGAGCTAAGTGTAAAGGTGTCTATGAAGGAGGTGCAATGTTTCCTCGGAATCTACCCATCCGACCCAATCAGCCCCTTCAAACTCCTCGATATATATCAGTTCATGTCATGTTGAGCCGCAAGATGTTCTTTCAACAACGTATCGCTCTTCTCTTTGGTGTAGACCGGCTCACTGAGATTATGGCCTCTGCTGATCCTTTCCTTCTCCCTATGCTTGATTATAACATCACTTGGGATGTTACCATCTTCATTCTCATCTGAGGGAGGAAAGTATGGTTTGGTATCATGGCATAAAAGCTTCTTTCTAATGTCCCATTCTCAATGATAAATATCTTTGTTAGTCAGTTCGAAAGCAGCAGGAAGTGAAGAGGTGCGTGAAGTTTATTACCCCCAACTTCATGTCACATCTTTTAGTGGAGACGCCGGGTACGTTTGGTATTGGATTCATCCCACCTTACTAAACGGTCTCGGGTGTACTTGATTGCATGTTATGCCTAGAAGAGGCATGTGTTTTGATGAGATAAAGAAGATGCCTAGAAGAACTCCGTTAGAAGAGATTGCAACCCGTTTAAGGGAACTTGAAGATTGTGAAGGTGATGCTCAAGCTATTCGCACAGTCACCATGATCATATCCTTTATGTTTGCACTGTTGAATATGTTGGTGAATCGACAACGCCGGCAGCAGCACAATGATAGATTGGGGATTGCTCCATGCACTGGCAGCTTGGTGTGAAGAAGAGTTGAGTCTTTGGGTAGTTTTCGACTATAACAGTGGAGTGGTGATTCTTAATGCTTTCAACTTCTTTTGCTATGCAAATGATGAAGATTACAATATCTTGAAGCTTTTATGTGCACTTCCTATTGTGGGAAGGGTGATTCTAGAATGCATGTATACACAATGTTTTCATGGTGCTGGTTGGTCACTTATTTTTGAAGATTTTGTTGAGGATCACATTGTGGAGGGTTTTCAACAAGTGGTTATGCATAATAAGTTGGTCTTGGTATACTAAGGCTCTGTGGGATCTTGTTCGGATCTTGGTGTTTCCTTTTTGTGTTTCATCATGGTGAAGATTCCAGTGTTTCGAGGGACCCAAGGGGAAGACTCGAAGTCTTATCTTCAGGATTTTGTTCGAGGATGCCGGCTTTCTGGATGGTCCATGAAGGATCGGGCGGAGATTTTGCTTGATTTTCTTGAAGGTGTAGCCTTGAATTGGCATGAGACCTTGCCGGACTCTACCAAGGAGGACTGGGACCAAGTGGTGGTAGCAATGAAGTAGAGATTTGGGGCAGTGGAGTCGCCAAATGCTTTTATGTTGCAGTTGGACCGGTTCTACCAAGGAGAGGGTGAGTTGGTCTCTGCGTTGGCAATCCGATATGAAACTTTATGGACAAAGTATGAAAGGGTACCTTTGTGAGCGTGGCATCTGCATCATCGACCCCTCAAAGTCTCTCAGGGATGGAGCACTTAAAGATGAGCAAATTTATTATGGCTTTGGAGCCTCATCTTCACTCAAAGGTAATGAGTAAAGATCCAACAACATACGTGGAGGCACTTCGCATTGCGACCAAGAAAGAAGCTTCTCTAAAGATTGAATCCTCTTTTGTGTCTTCAACAGCTTCAACTTCTAAGGTGGAGGTAATGGGCACTCCTCAAGTACCAAAGTCCTCTGAGTTAGATCATAATATCTCCCAATTGATGGCAGAGTTTGCTGATTTAAAATTGCATTTGGTTAATGCATGACAACCTAGAGCACCAAAGAGTGAAGATAGGCCTCAAGATAGGAGTGGGGTCACTTGCTATGAATGTAATGAAAAAGGTCACTATCGCCCTGAGTGTCCTAGATTGAGAAAGAAAGAAGAAAAACCAAACAAGTATCCTTGTTAGAAGCTTCTTCAGGGGATGAGGAAAGAGAGGTAATGATGGCTAAACGGGGGCGTGGTAAAGAAAAGAAGAAGAAGAAAGCAAGGAAGAAGTAGATGAGGAACATCAGGAAGAGGAACACCGTAGTAAGAAAAAGAAGGCATCTAGAAGGAGAATCAGCCAGTCAGACTTTCCTTTAGGACAAGGAATTGAAAGCTATGACTTGTTGTCCGACCTTAAAGAAAAGGAAGCTCATATCACCTTTGGTCAATTACTTGCTTTGTCTCCAAAACTACGGAAGGAATGGGGAAAGCTAGCAAGCACAAGAGTGTCAAAGAAGAAAAAGAAGAAAAGTGCCATTCGTGTTGTTCAAAAGGTAGATATAGATGTTGGTGATGATGTACCTGTGGTTGATGTGATCATTGATGGTCAAGTGATTTCTAATGTGTACATTGATGGAGGTGCATCGATTAATGTCATGAGTGAGAAGACCATGATAGATGCTGATTTAAAATACTCTAGTACTACCTCTCCTTATCGCATCCAATTGGCTGACAACACTAGGGTTAAGACCTTGGGAGTTGTGAAGAATCTAGAAGTGGATGTATGTGGAATTTCTGTGCCGACTACTTTTCAGGTGATCCCTACCAAGCCAAATGCACGTGCCTATCCATTGATTTTGGGAAGGCCTTGGCTACACAAGGTGAAGGCTGTTCAAAAGTGGGATACTAGAGAATTGATTTTGCAGGGAAATGATAAGAAGGTGCGCTACAACATCAAAAGCCGCAAAAAGGAAGTTGTCAAGGAGGAGTCTTCAACATCAGAGAGTTCAAGCTCTGACTTAACCGATGAAGAAGAAGAGACAGGGTGTAGCTGCGAGGAGTCCAACTCAGAGGGTGAGGTGGAACGAGTGGCCTTTGGTCATTGTCTTGGTGCTAATTGGGATGAGTCAGGAAGGAACAAGGTGGTGGTGCAAGAAGATCCTGTAGAGACACTTCATGTGGAGGATGTGGAGCACACTAAACGATGCCAATGCAATGAAGAGCTTCTTGGTGATTCTCTATCAGGTAGTGAGAAGCTCCAGTACTTGGATATGCTAGATGATTTTCCATGTCTCTTTGCAACAAGCTATTCACAGGTCCGACCAGTCTCTCTTGTGGAGCACAAGATTGAGTTGAAGCCAGAAAGCAAGCCAGTTGTGCAACGCTTAAGGCGATTGGGGGTGATCCAAGCTGAGGCAGTAAAGAAAGAGGTAACACAACTACTTGAGGAGGGATTCATCTTTCCTGTTGATGATTCAGAATGGATATCTCCTGTAGTTGTCACACCAAAGAAAGGAAATAAGTGGCGAGTTTGTGTGGACTTTCGTCCTTTGAATGCATGCACTAAGAGGGATCATTTTCCTTTGCCATTCCAAGATGAAATACTAGACCAAGTAGCAGGGCATGAGATGTATTCTATATGTGATGGGTATTCTGGGTACTTTTAAATTCGTATTCGGGAGGAAGATCAAAAGAAAACATCATTTGTCACACCTTGGGGAGTTTTTGCTTACAGAGTGATGCCTTTTGGGTTGACCAATGCACCAGCTACATTTCAAAGGTTCATGAGTCAAGTCCTGGAGCCTTACTTGGGAAAGTTCATAAGGGTGTTTTTGGATGATTTTTGCATTTATTCTCGGTGCATAGATCAGATGGAGAAGTTAAAGATGGCCTTAGCTAGGATTGATGAAGAAAAAGGGTGTCTAAATCCTAGCAAGTGTCATTTGGCTCAAATAAAAGTAGTCTTGTTGGGGCATATTGTGTCTCAAGAAGGCCTGCAAATGGATCCTGACAAGGTTCAAGCAATCATGGCATTGCCAAGTCCTGAGAATGTCACTGGTGTTCATAGAATTCTAGGAAAGAGCAAGTATTATCAATGCTTTTGTGATGATTTCACAGAGATAGTACATCCCATGAACTTGTTGACAAGAAAAGGAGTTTCTTTCTAATGGGGTGTGGAGCAACAAGAGTCTTTCTAGCAACTTAAGGAGGCCATGAGTAAGGGCCCAATATTGAAGCCCCCTGATTGGTCTCAAGACTTTTATGTAAATCCAAGTGTATCTTTGCATTCAGTTGGTGCTATATTGCTACAAAAAGGAGAGGCAGGTAGAATGCAACCCATCTATTATGCCAGTCGATAGCTTACAGATGTGGAAACAAGGTATGAAGAAATGGAACAGCAAGCTCTCTCTTTGGTATTTTTCGTCAGAAATTTTCGCTCCTATTTATTACCTCGACCATTTTTCTTCCTTACCTCTCAGTCTGTATTAGCATATCTAGTTTGCAAGCCTAATCCTGGAGGAAGATTTGCAAAATGGTTGTCAGAGCTTCAAGAGTTCTCTTTCTCTTTTGTCACTGAAAATACCACTAGGTCCACTATGGCAGATTTGCTTACAGGACAGGAGGATCTAGGAGAAGAAAAGAAATGTAAGGAGAACATTAAAGATGAAAGGGATACACCACCAATAGCTTTTGTTTTGTATTTTGATGGGGCTTTTAGTCCATGCCAACAAGGAGCCGGGGGGATAGTCTTGATGAATCCTGAAGGTCAAGAGGTATGGGCAAGAGGACAAGAGCTTCCAGGTATCACAACTAACAATGCAGCTGAGTATAATGCTTTCAAAGGGCAGATGAGTTAGCTACTCAAGCCATTGTAGTACAAGACCGGGGGGCGGTTTCTTTGGTAGACACTAGATGGCCAGAACTGCAAGATGTTCAGCAATATGTGGAAGAAGGCATGTTTCCTCAAGGGTTAACTCCACAACAGAAGCAAAGATTGGTAAGGAAGGCTTGTCCCTATACTATTGTTGATGAAATTCTTTATAAATTGGGAAAAGATAAGGTGCTTCGTCGGGTGGCCCATCCCATGGAGACTAGGAGAATCCTAGAAATGTGTCATGAATGCTCTGGTCATTTTGCTTCAACAAGCACAGCTAGGAGAATTCTTAATGCAGGATACTTTTGGCCATGCCTCCATAAGGATGTATATGAATGGTGTCGAAGTTGTAAAGTATGCCAAAAGTTTGGAAGGCGACAGTTGATTCCTGGGCCCTTGAAGCCTATTCCAGCATATGGACCATTTGAGAGGTGGGGGTTGGACTTTGTGCGACCACTCCCTCACTCATCTCAAGGCAAGCATTATTTATTGGTGGCCACAGATTATGCAACTCGATGGGCAGAGGCCAAGGCCACAGTCAATAGCAAGGCAAGCACAGTTGCAAAATTTCTCTTTGATCAAATTTGTTCACGCTTTGGTTGTCCTTTGGAAATTCTCACTGATGGAGGAACCTCTTTTAGAAATAAACTAATTGAAGATGTGGTGCATAAGCTAAAGATAAATCATAGCATGTCCACGCCTTACTATCCCCAATGTAATGGCTTGGTAGAGAAAACAAATGCATTGTTGTGCAATTCAATGGGAAAGCTTGTTGACACCAAGAAAAGGCATTGGGATAGGCACTTGGCGGGCTTACAGAACCACACACAAGCTAGCTATTGGGTTTACACCATTCCAACTAGTGTATGGAATAGAAGCCATTTTACCCATTGAATTGGAGATACAGAGTCTTCGCACAGCTGTTGCAAGAATAGAAGGACAGGAGGATGCCTATGCTCAATGCTTCGTACAGCTAGAAGCCTTGGATGAATGCAGATTACAGGCCTTACAAAACTTGGAATCTTCTCAAAAAAGGCGCAAGGCCCTTTTTGACACCAAATTACGCAAGAAGAAAGATATTGCAGAAGGAGATTTGGTAATGAGATTTGATAGCCGTCTAGACAAGTGGCTAGACAAAAAGTTTATCGGTCGATGGGAGGGACCATATCGAGTCAAAAAGAAGTTCACGAATGGAACCTATCAGCTTGAGGAGGTTGATGGCATGGTGATACCCGGACGCACCAATGAATATCGCCTTAAATTCTTCTATGCTCGACCACCTTGAGGGCCAGCAGACCCTCTCTGTACTAGAGAGGATCTGCTGGGGGGGGAAAGATGTGACACCAAAAATTGATATTTTTAATTTGGCATTGATATTGTTTTTCTCTATGTTTGATAAGAGTTTGAGTATCAAGTGATAGCCTAGCAGCTCTCACTTATTTCTATTTTCTATGATATTGTATGGGATGGAGAGGATGAGTGAAATGGCTCATTGTAAATACCATAGTTATGAATTATAAATACCTTGGTATGGGGTGAGAGTTATTTGTGTATGGGATATTATGAATTTTTTAGAAAATAGGAAGAGTGAGTCATATAAAGAGGTGGGCTCATGTCCATGTGTTCCAATAATATAAGAGAGGCCACACGCCAAGCATGTGGAAGGCATGTGGAGGAGTGTGAAGTCAAGAGGAATCCTTCTAGAACTCCTATGTGGAATAAGGAGGATGTGGACATGTGGAAAAGAGAGGGTCCCTATGGGCTCCATGTGAGGAGACTCTTGACTTTCTCAATATTTTAAGAGTCTTGAGCATCTTGTGATGGGACACATGGCAAGAGTAGCCAAAAAGGACATGGATGGTGACATACGTGCTTATGTGATTGATGGGGAAAGGAATCTACATGCAGCAATTGTAAATGGGTGAAGGAGGGTAACAAAATCTCTATAAAAGGAGCCCTCCTCTCCCTTGTTCATTAGAATCTCTTCCACCATTAGGCCTCATGTTGCTGTAGCTCTAGTCTCCCCAAGCCTCTTCCATGAGCCTTCTCTCCCTCTTGTAGATATTCTCTTATGTAGACTCTTGAGTCCATCTCTCTCTAGTCTATTCTCTCTCTATGAGTAGTCTTGGAGCTTCCGCTCCCTCCAGTATGTATGAAACCTCTTCTTCTCCCTTATGTTTGTAGTGTTGAAGTGGATTCTCACTCTATTTGTAATGAAGGTCACTCCAGGTTCTCTCTCTCTTGAGTGTCTCGTCCCTTTTCTCTTTCAAAGCCTTGAAACTTCTTTCTATTCGGCCGCTCACTGTGCATACATGGTCCATTTGTTTCCCGAGCCACCATGCAAACTTCTTCCCCTCTTCTAGGCAAAATCTATGAGGGGTGGATCGTTGATGAAAGTGGAGTCTTGAGGGAGCATCCTGCTCAGGCGAAATTAGCCTGGGTGGAGGGTAGTTTTCATGACAGTTTGACCCCCTATTAGTGTTTTGCTCATAATTTTCTGCTCGGTAGTCCGATTGTAATGAAATTTATATCAGCGCAAAGCTCTCTTCAAGGCGCATGTTTAAATGTGATCAGATCTTGAATCAAATACTTTTGCAAAAAGTTATGAGTCTCTGTGTTTGACAGTCTGTTTTCATGACAGTTAAATTTACCCCCGTCTAGTAAACTGTCCATAACTTTTTGGCCACTTCTCTGTTTCTTACGAAACATATATCAGCGCGAAGCTCTATTTAAGCTGCATGTCTCTATGTGCTTAGACTTTGAATCAGATACTGCTGCAAAATGTTATGAGTCTCTATGTTTGATAGTCTTTTTCCATGATAGTTTTTACCCCCTTCCAGTAAACTGTCCATATCTCTTCAACCGTCTGTCTGTTTTCAATGAAACTTATATCATTGTGAAGCCCATCTCAAGTCGCATCTCTTTGTGTGCTTGAATCTCTAATCTCATGTTTGTACTAAAAGTTATAGGCCTCTGTGTCTAATGACAGTTTGTAGAGTGTTTTGAGGTAAGTGTAAAGGTGTCTATGAAGGAGGTGCAATGTTTCCTTGGAATCTACCCATCCGACCCAATCAGCCCCTTAAAACTCCTCGATATATATTATTTCATGTCATGTTGAGCCGCAAGATCTTCTTTCAACAATGTATCACTCTTCTCTTTGGCGCAGATCGGCGGCTCGCTAAGATTATGGCCTCTGCTGATCCTTTCCTTCTCCCTATGCTTGATTATAACATCACTTGGGATGTTACCATCTTCATTCTCATCCGAGGGAGGAAAGTATGGTGTGGTATCATGGCATAAAAGCTTCTTTCTAATGTCCCATTATCAATGATAAATATCTTTGTTAGTCAGTTCAAAAGCAGCAGGAAGTGAAGAGGTGCGTGAAGTTTATTACCCCCAACTTCGTGTCACAGTATCCGAACCCCCCCAATTGTTAGTTCACAGATAAATGGGCCAAGTCAAAGATTGTTACGATACTTGGCAATAAAAGATCTTCGCTTTTAAGAGGCAGGCACTAGCGGAGATTGCCAGGCTCGAGGGAGGTCAACCACCAAGGGGCCCGCCCCACACCGCTCACAAGCGTGAGTGGAAGAAAGCAATGAGGTCAGCGAGGGAGGAGCCCAGTCTGTAGCACGTGGAGGCACGAAGGATCCAGATGGAGCAATATGGAAGCGTGCATTTTGGAGCAGGGGGTGTTGAATCATGGGAGGCCCAATTTGTAAGTATCGATCTCAAATTATATTGCTTATGTAGTTTATTAGGAGGTTGTTTCTTTGTACTAACCCCTCCGCAAATTGTGTCGTCTTGTAGCTTGAGATCGTGGGCAGATACCCTAATCCTGTCGAGACAGCCTACCACCACCACCATCGTAGAGGAGATACATGGAAGCACTTCTATCATGACGGGTTGATTACTGAGGAGCAGTATATCCGAGCTACTAGAGTGGCCCCCGAGGTATTTGAAAGTAACTAAATAATGTCAATATTATAAGTAAATAATTGATTTTTCATACATTGATATATGTTGTCCCTTGTTTACAGGCCCCTGCACAAGAAGACGAGGAAGAAGATGAGAAAGGAGGCGGAGAAGGGAGCGCAGAAGGGAGCATGGAAGGGAGCGAGGATGTGGAGAACATAGATTAGTCGTAGAAGTAGTGTTAGCTACTCTTTTTTGTACTTAAAGCCACTGGCTTGGCTTCGTGCCTCTTGTATATACATTCCTCTTATTTTTTGTACTTGAAGCCACATGACGTGGCTTAGCTTCGTGCTATATGTACATACAAGCACTTTTTGAGCTTTCAATTTTATTGTGTTTTGGAGTTGTAATGTTTTATTTGGAATCGTAATTAAAATGCGGTTGGCTATAAGAATTGAATTACACAATGTGGAAATGGGATTCCTGTAACTATATAGCATACACAACATACACAACATTCTGTTAATTAAAAAAAATATATTATGTAGCACGTCTATCAGTGCGTCTATAAACGCATTTATATACGCATCTGTCTGTTCGTAGAGCATCTATTTGTGCATCTATAAAAGCGTCTATAAGACCGTTTATAAATGCGTCTATACACGCATTTAACAATGCATCTGTCTGTATTTTTAATTTTTAGCAGAGCGTCTATTTATGGATCTAGATGCGCGTCTATACGCGCGTCTGTCTGCTATATAGATGCGATGTTAGACGTGGCTCTCTAGATGCATAAATAGACGCGCAAATAGATGCGCCCGTAAGTTTTTTTTTTAGTTCAATAAACGCGTCTGCGTGCGCATCTGTGGGTGCTTTGTCCTGTTGTGTAGGCCAACATGCAATCTATTTGACTGAAGCACAAACCATAAATGCAAATACGGATTTCCTTATCCAATACATTTAGAGACTAAACCTACTATAGATCCTCTCACACAAAGATAGATCTACTTCCATCCATCCCTAGAACATTCTAATGTTGTTCCATACCATGCAGGAATATTACTATTGTGGTAAGCACATATGAATATTCAAAAAATAACCAACATAGGCCTATCATATTACCTTCTAAAATACGCTATGAAAACCGAACCCATGGGACACATGAACTTGAATCCTGGTGATGCGAAACTTCTAGGACTAGATAATCTAGATCCAATTAAATTAAAAATGATATCTACATACATTCTTTCAAAGCCAACATCTCCAACAGAGGTAGCATTGTCATGTGTACAAATATCTACCATTCAAAGAAGTGAATCTGTGCATTTCATTGACTCCTCTCTCCCATCTATGCGCCAAAAATACCTACGTGAACATTGTGTTTCTGTAATGCATCCTATAGATACATATTGCGATTGTCCAAGTGTCATGGAGAACTTTACCTTCTATGAATTCTGGAAAAAACACAATGTCCAAAAGTCAAAGAAAAAAAACAAAGATAACATAACTATCGTAGATTCTTTTGGAAATTATGTATATCCATCAACACGGATTGTACATTTCACAGATTGCCACCCTGTTTATCATTTTGAAGGATTTTTTTACAACCTTCTACTAAAGAACGTAAATTTTAGAAATGAGAATGAGCTCATTTCTAAAAAAAATTATACAAAATCTTTCTTAGAATGCCATATCCGAGACCTCATAAAAACATAAGAAGACACCAAATCTCTTATCGATCAATATTGCAAAGTGCACTTGCTAATTGATCAAAATCGCCATCAACTAACAAACATGATACTCCAAAAAAGCCCATTACGTGTTATTCAAAACTCCTTCATGGCTTCAACTGACCTTCATGAAGATACCAATATACATAACATAGCACACACAAAATTACTTCAAATGATGAACGAGTTCAAGGACTTCGATAATGCAACTCTTTCTTCTGAACAACAAGAAATTTACGAAAAGATTAATGGATCACCCACAGGACTTCATGTCATTTGTGGTACTCTTGGTTCAGGAAAGACATTTATGATCAAGTACATTACTTATAATTATGTAAAACAAGGAAAATCCATTGTTCTAGCAGCAAACAGGAGCAGCTGCAATGAGACTAAGTCGATTAGAAACTACTGTCCATCATTAGTTTGCTCTACCAAAGAGACACAATATGTTTCATGCCTCCTTACCAGTGTCAGCAGACGAATGATACATAGAATTGCAAAATGCGGAAGTCAAACAATCTTGCAGCCTTTTGAAAATAAAAAGATGATCTTATTCGGAGATATGTCCCAGTTGCCTCCAGTATGTAAATGCAAGGTGCAAGAAAATGAAATTTGTAGAAAATGGTATATTGGAAACTCGGGTTTTTGGACAATTGCAACCTTTTCATTCCTTCACACATCAATGCGTCACCTAGAAGATCCAACATACATAGAATTCTTAAACATAATCAGGATAAGACAACCAATGGTAGAAGACTAGATTCAGTATTACCTAGGTAATTTAATCATAAGTGATAGTGAAGCAAACGATTTCATTGACAAGGACACAACTATACTGTGCACCCATCAAAAAGACACAAAATACTATAATGAGCTCATACTATATAAGAAATTCAATGAGCATCAAATTAAAAGTGTCACTGTGACATCTAATGCAGATCAAATCTTAGAATTACTACAAGAATGGATAATGGATCCAGATTTCCACTCCATACAACAAATAGAAATAGGAGCGAAAGTGATGATCACAGAAAATATAGATCTCACAATCGGAGCTACAAATGGCACTATTGCAAGTGTCATATCACTAGAAATAGATAATAACACAAACAACATTTTAAAAATTCATGCCAAGATCCTATCAACAAATGAAAAAATCACACTAAGATTATCAAAACATAAACAAAAGGTATTAAACTCAATATGGTATCACAAAACAACTTTTCCAATCACAGTAGCATATGCAATTACGGGACACAAGTCACAAGGATGCACACTCAAAGGAAAGGCTCTTGTAGTAATACAAAAATCATTTGCACTAGGCCTAACATATCCCATGCTTTCACATGTCACCACTCGAAACAACTTAAGAATCTTAAATAAAATCAATCCATCTAACTTCATTCCAATGCTTCCATAAACTTAAAAAAATAAGTAATCAATAGAAAATCCTTTTATTAAATATTCATCAATATAAGACAACAGAAACTTTTGATATACAAACTAATATGCAGGATCTATCAAATACTTTTTTGAAGAACAGCCAACAATAAAATATGGCAACATCAGATGAGGTACGTTTTCAATATTATGCATTGTAGTATTTCTTCACATCTAGGAAGCTACAATATTCCTTCCCAACCACTCTCTCCAACACATGTTTTGTGAACGATGGCAGTAGAGCATGCTTAGTGATGGCTTTTCTGCAAGAGTCGATCAAATAATTCTAATTATAAGCAACTAGCGATTGGATGAAACAAATTAAGGAGAGAGCATGAGAATTACCCAATGCCTCTAGTGGCGCCTGTGACGAGGGCGATTTTGCTATGCAGGCTCCATGGCGATGGAGGCGAGGGCGTAGAGGATGCCATAGCTACGAAAGTCAAAGAAATCGTAGCTCTTATAACTGCAAAAAAAGTCTTCTACTAGATAAGAGCTAGTAAAGTTATGAACTCAACGTCTTATAGAAGCACTTTTTATGGACCATATCAACCACCCTCCCTTCCTCCCTCACTTTCTCGCCTCTATGTTACCTGATTTATTATATGTTTATGAGCTTACTCCCCTAGCCAAATTAGATAGTCCTATGTCCTTAAATTATTTTACATATTCATAACGTTACTCCCCTTAATGATAGGTGGTTCATTACATGGTTCATTACATATTTATGAGTCTCACTCCCCTAGATGATAGGTGGTTCCTTGACCAATAATTGGTTCAAAGAAAGATGCTATGTTACATGTTTATGAGGTGACTTCCATAGATGGAATATGGCTCCTTGGCTATCATTGGGTCTAGATTAAAAAAAGAAACCTTTCTTTTTTTTTAAATTGAAAGAGGTATGCTTATATATTACTTCAGAAAAAGAGAACCTTAGAAAAGTGTCAGACAAAAGACATCTCCCCCAAAATGCTTTGGAGACAAGCTCTAGCCCTCTCCTCTGACCAGCTGGCCACTAGCCACTTTACTTGTATCCCTATATCTACTATTGCTTTCTTACATGGTAGTGAGAAGGACACCGTGTTGTTTACAGACGCGTCATAATGGGCAACCCAGATTCGGTGAAGAGTATCATAGCAGATAACTTCCCAAAGGGTGGCCCTATCTGGACCTAGATCAGCTCCAAAGATGGTTGCACCGTTAGAGATAAATTCCATGCCCAGGATCTTGGCACATCGCTCATGAATCAACCCCCATAGGTTACGGACCCAAGGGCACCCCCAAAAGAGGTGTGTGAGGGTTTTCGCTGCACCTTTACATATTTTGCACCTGTTCATCCACATGTAGCCACGGCACAAGACTACCTATAGGAAAGTAGCCTCCACAGATTCTCCAGAGAAAGCAGTTAATTTTGTTGAAGGGCGTCGACTTCCACAACCGCTTGAACTTGCCACTCCTCGTGGCATCGAAATCCTCTCTGAGCCAACGATCGTTGAGCTTCATGTGCCAGGACTCCTTGTGTGCCATCAGCTTGTCAAGGGCCTTAGCAGTTAGCTTCTCCAATGGTATATCCACACCCCACACCCATTCTTCAGGTATTGAGCACTCGGAAGGATCGGGATTAGTAGGCCAGTCAACAGGGATCCTGGCCATTATATTGCAGATTAGATCCAATTCATCCTGTGATAGCGAGAATTCTGCTCTAAGCCAGAAAGGGGGCATCCAGCTGCCTTCATTCGAATCCCAGAGATCCTCCCAGGTAGATAATCCTTACATTGGTATCCGACCTGCTAGTTATCTATCTAGTGGCAAGCAACCTGGCCCGGTAGTGGCATGTTTGCAGTAGGCAATGAAAAGAAACCTCTTTCTCTAGATTGTTTTTGCTCCATCACACTTGAGTGCTTGGATAGGTTGGGCATTTGAAATTTCTAACACTTGTAGTAGCTTATCGAGTGAGCACAATAGCTTATTGGGAGGTCTTTCTTGAAGGACATTCCTTGAGGAATGATGTGTGGGTAATTATATCTACTATCAAGGTCTAGAGTCAGCTATAATTATTGGTTTTTTTGCTTCTTCAATTCTTTTCCAGAAGATTATATCTATAAGGTTGCACCTCAATGTCAGCCTTCATGTCATTGTCGATGCTAGAAAGTATATGGAAAGCTGATGTGTAAGAATCTAACAAGTCAACATCAACCTTTGGCAATACCTCATGAATGATCGTAAAAGGCATGCAAGGTTGGAATCTCCTTTGGCTTGTTGTTGGTGATGCCTCACCCACCCACATTTGGTAGTATCAAGGACCACCCGTCTTGAGCCCATGATACAAGCAATAGGTCTCCAATGCGAGCCACCGTCCTTGTGGGCTAGCGCCATCCCGAGAATTTTACATGCTCAACTAGTTTTCATGAGCTATTACACTGTATAGCATCAAAATTAAATTGTTCTTGTTCTCTCTTTGCTCCTCTCAACACTATATTTGGTTCTCAGAAAATGAATATTATTGCTTGCTCCACTTGAAATATTATTTTAACAAAATGCATTTGTTTGTAGAAAAGATGAGACAGAATATAGAGGAAGTATGTGACCATAGGGAAATTTTGCATAGTGAGATGAGAAATGAGCGAGATGGAAATAGAAAAGAGCAAGTTGAGCTAGATGGTGATATAAGAAAAGAGCAGGCGAGTGTGAGAAAAAGAAAGTGCTTTTGCAACGACTATGAGAGAAGAAAGAAAGGGCTTTCCGGAAGATGAGAAATGAAGAGGCAAGATGAAAGCAGGAAGAGAAAAAGACAAAGATGATGAGAGAAAGTAAGTGCCTTCATAGAGATGTGAAAGATTTGAAATAAAGTGATTGCGAATAGGATTGATATATTTATTATATTCTCATCATGACACATTAATATATAATTATTAGATTCTCATCATGACACATTTCATATAGTCGAGTGAAAGATTTGAAAGCAAATATTTTTCTGATGTATTGATTTACACACTGGCGTAATGATTAGACACAACCTATCAAAACTTGATAGTGTAATTCTTTTGGATATCATGCACAGTTCGGCACATGGCACTCCAAGCCTTTACTCCATGGGCATGCAACCATTTTGAATATGGTGCAGAGCTCGACATGCGTCACTCCACACCTTTACTTTATAAGGCCTTTATTCCATGGGCATACGATCATTCTGAACACAATGAAGAGCATGATTCATCCCACTCTACACCTTTATTGAGAGGAACAGAGGAATACAATCCTTTTCTAGATAGTACTACACTATATGACACGTGGGAATCTACAAAATCGTGGGATCACCATACTGGTTCTCATACGTCACCAGATCGCTTTGGTTTATAATTCTATGACAATCGTGCTTGTTCAACAAGAGAGCTACTTTAGCATTTTTAAAGATATTTAAAACCACTAGCATGATAGTTATAGCTATTTTGGTGCAAGAAGTAAAGCAACCATTTTATCTTGCAATGTACCAAACTTCCCTTGAAAATCATTACCCAAAGCAAGAATGTTTCCCCATTGCCTAAAATAAAAAATCTAAAGTTGAATGTTGCCTTAAGGACCCACAACTTGCAAACCAACATAGTAGATAACAATGGGTATAGTTCACATTAACCATAGGCGAATTGGCAAATATGCCAACCTAGTAGCCCAAGTATCACCCCAACCATGGTGGTGGCTAGAATACAAGGAAAGCACTTTTTAAAGACACATCTATGTGGAGTGTTAGTGCATGGAATTAAGTCCTTTGCAGATATATGGATTGATTCCTTGCATCTACATGATAGCAATCAAGTTGTAACATCTATTATGAAGGCAATTCGCAATGTACATGCAGAAAAAGGTTGCCTGCCATGGACTTTGAGAATACAAGCTGATAATTGCTGGTGAGAAAATAAGAATGTACTCATGTTTGCATTCTGCTCCATGCTAGTTGCTCATCGAATCTTCAATGAGGTCGAATGTGGATTTTTGTATGTTGGGCATACACATGAGGATATCGATTAGGTTTTTAGCACAGTCTCAAGGGAGCTTAAATGCAAGGATGTGGAGACAATAGATGACTTGGTAAGAAGATGTGGCAGGCAAGTTGGTGGTCGTAAGGAAAGTACAGTATGTGAGAGGCTCGAAAGAATGTATGATTGGAAGAGCTTCATTCTACCTTTCATACAAACGGGTGGTGATGCATTGACAGGTCATACCAATCCACACTACTTTCGTTTTTTTTTAAAAGATGAAAAACCCGTAATGCAATGGCAACAGTATTCTCATGATACAAAATGGGAACCTGAAGAACCTTACAGTTTCTTAACTTCAATTCCCAGCAAGGAAAGGTATCCAACATGGGCTCCTATACAAGAATTTAATGAGAGGTCTAATTGTGAAATAGAAGGATTAAAAGCATTTATTACATACAAAGAGGAAATGCTCCGGAGATATCCTGATTCGAAGCCTACTTGGAGAGAACACACTACCACTGTAATTAACAAGACACGAAATTTAATAAAGGACCTTGAGAGAATGCGAGGCTCAAAGGATGTCAAGGAAGAATGCAATATGTTTTGGTCAAATGTTCATAACGATTTGCGCCATCTCCAGTCTTTGAAAATGAATTTGTATCATTACTCCCACGTCCATATTGTGGACCAAAGAAGAGAGAGTTTATGCCACAAGTAGATATAGAGGTCGATTGTTTTGTTGTGGTTCGGCCATCGGATGATGAATATGAGAATGTGAAGTTTTGGGTTGCAAAAGTAGTTGATGTGCAAAGAGATGACCAAGGGAGAGCTACAACATTTACAGCGGTATGGTATGAGCCAAAGGGCAGGAAGGAGAATATGGATAACAACACATTATATACTAATTGTATAATGAAGGAGTGGGTCCCAAATGATGAAGTGGTCTCTCAAGTTTCGACGGAGACAATCATAGTGTCTTGGCATTCAAGGGCAAAGAAATCAAAGAAGCACATGGGATATGAGGTAGAAGGAAAAATAAAAATACCACAGCAAACTATTTTGCATATACACGAATTTTTAAGGATGCTCGCCATGGAGGAAGTAGAAGGAGATAGCGCAAATGAAGAATGTCCATGATTAAAGCTTTGTATTGAAGTCCATTGAAGGATTTTATTTGGGTACTTTTAGCCGGAAAAGAAACCGAGACCAAAGGCTAGAGACTAAGTATGGCGACGCTCAAAGGCCATAGAGAAAAGGAGATCACGAGGGCGAAGGGATGTCATAGGGGTGAATAAGGAATTAGAAGTGGAGGGAAGGAAAAGGGAGACTATGACACAAGGGGAAAGGGAGAGTGGGAAGAGAAGCAAGTACATGATAGGAAGAGGAATGTTGAGATGTAGACATCAAGGGAAGTGAACCATACTTTATTGGAAAGGAGGGATGAGAGGGAAATATCAAAATACTAGCTAGGTGGCTTTACAAGAATGAGCGTGTCCCATCAAGGAATTGCCCCTTCCTTTTATAGCCAAAAGAGGGGGTCTCTCCACATTAATGTATCCTCCCACATGCATGGTGTGTGTGGAAAAGTCTCCCATGTGGGCTAGGTGGGTACGCACTCTCAATTGTATGCGACAACCCTTTGCCTCAATTTTCCGCATAAATCAAGCCCCATATCTCAAGTCTATGATACTCCCTAGGTCTCTTCCAATTTTATAATAGGTTCAAACCTCTAGGAGGACAAGTGGAGGGTTGGCACAAGGAATCTTGCCACCTTGTCCTACTTTCCCCATTATTTAACTAGCTCTCTTTGTCCTTCTATACCTCCCCCACATGGAGGGAATAACTCAATATAATAGCCATCTCCACCCATTTTATATTGCTTCTCCCTTGGACTTTGAGCCTTATCTCAATTATTGCATCCTAGGTGGAGGGGTGGCACATGGAGGAGCCATGCCACCTTGCATTTTATAATATTACTATTATGGATTATGTACAACACACCTTATGGGTCCTCTTACATGGAAGAGTGGCACATGGTCATGCCTTGCCACCTCAACCTTGGGCCCTATGCACACCATATTTGATTATACTATTGCCACATATACAAACACACATACATATTAATGCCTTTTTCCTTAGATAATTTTATCCATAACAGTTCCCCCCCCCAGGCAGGGAATGCACCGCATTTCCATGCCTGGGACCATCACGCACAAAGAAAGGCTTGAGGTAGCGCTTGTTGATCACCTTCTTGCCATATGGTTCATGCAGCTCCTGAACTTGTACAGACCCATTGCTACGTTCTTTGATGACTTTGTATGGACCAGCCCACAGTGGCAGAAACTTCTTATCCATTTGGTGGTCCAATCTGTTATCAAAGCATAGCACAACATCCCCCTCAGCAAAGTGTCTTACCCATCCCTTGCGAATCTTAGCATCCAATCGGGCCTTTTGTCGATTCTTGTGGATCTCTGTTTGATGTAGTGCAAGGCGTCGGGTCTCATCTAACTTCTCAAGTTGTACCAATCTGGCCTCTACATGTTCATCTTCTGTCATCCTCTGTTCTTGCGCCAATCTCAAGGCTGGAATCTCTATCTCAAGTGGTAAAACTGCCTCAGTACCATACACCAACTCAAAAGGGGTGTGACCTGTAGATGTTTTATGAGTGATGTTGTAAGCCCACACTGCTTCAGTGACCTTCTGATCCCATTGGCTCCTATTCCCTGCGGCCATTTTTCCTATGGTTTTACAGAGGAGGCCATTGGTCCGCTCTGTTTGACCCATGGATGCTGGATAATAGATGCTGGAAGTGTGATGATCAATGCCCATGCGATCCATGAGTAACTCCACTGCTTCATTTAAGAATGGACTCCCATGGTCAGAGACTATCTCCATGGGTGTCCCAAACCTTGTGCAGATACGTTCAAATATGAAACTTGAAACTGCCTTGCCATTTGCAGCAGAGAGAGCGATAGCTTCAGCCCACTTAGTGACATACTGAGTGGCTACCAAAAGATACTTCTTTTTGTGGGCAGTCATGGGCAAGGGACCGACAAAATCTATTCCCCACTTCTGAAACGGATGGATGGACATCACTGGGTGATGTTGCCCGGGACGCAAATCCTTCCTACCAAAGAATTGACATGGTTCACAGGTTTTGCAATACAAGGTGACATCCTTGAACAATGTCGGCCAATAGTATCCAGCATGTAAAATCTTCTTAGCTGTATAGTCACTGGCATAGTGGCCTCCACAAAACCCATCATGATAATGCTTCAATACCTTAGGCACTTCATCTGCATCAATGGCCCGTCTGAGTACCCCATCCATGCCTTGACGGTACAACACCCCATCAAGGAGGGTGTAGCGCCTACTATCTCTGTGGATCTTCTTTCTCTCATAGCTTGTACTTTCTGAAGGAAAGGAGAAAGCGGTCAAAAACTTATATATACCACCATACCAAGGATCCCCAACTTCTATGGCTGCTACCAGGGTTACATCAAGGCACTCCTCTAAATCAATCAAAGCATTCTTCAAGTTGGAACAACCCCCTTTTACAATTTTGAAAGAAAAATCATATTCTTGTAGAACTGCCAACCATTTGGCCAACCGGCCCATGGGATTTGGTGATTGAAGAACCTGCTTTGCAAGACCAGTGTCAGTGAGTATAAAGAAGGACCTTCCAGCCACATAATGCTTAAATTTCTCAATGCAAAACACCAAAGACAAGGCATGCTTGTCGGCCTCTGAATAGCGCCGCTCAGTGTCGAGCAATTGTCGAGAAGCAAATCAAACGGGATACATGAACCGATCCTCCCCTTGCTGGAGAAGAATACCTGCCAGAGTGTGCTCTCCAAACCCAGGATTGATATAGAAGGTCTTTGACCAGTCTGGATTGTGCAGAATGGGTTCTGAAGCCAGAGCATTCTTGATTTGTGCAAACCCATGATCACAATCCTCATTCCAAGAGAAATCAACCCCATCTTTTAATAGCATAGTCATGGGCCGTGTCAAAGCAGCATACTGATCAATGAAGCGGCGATAGTATCCTGCTAGATTGACAAATGAGCGTACCTGACGTTTGGTTGTAGGTGGGGAGAGCTTGAGGATGGCTTCTACCTTCTCGGGGTCAGGCTTGATGCCCTCGGATGAGACAACATGTCCCAATAACCTCCCTTGAGTGGCTCCAATGGTGCATTTCTCAGGGTTGAGACTGCCATTTGCATCATTGACCCTTTGGAAGGCCAATCTAACCTTCATGATGTGCTCCTTACATGATGAGAATATACAGAAATCATCTAAAAACACCTCCAAGAAATCCCCCAAATAAGGAGCAAACACCATCTGCATGAATCTTTGAAAGGTGGCAGGAGCATTGGTGAGGCCAAATGGCATTACTTTGAATGCAAATGTCCCCCAGGGTGTGGCAAATGTGGTTTTAAGCACATCTTCTTCGGCAATTCTGATTTGATAAAACCCAGAGTAACCATCACAGAAAGTATACATCTCATGACCACTTACCTTCTCAAGAATGAGGTCTTGAAAGGGTAGAGGATGATGATCCCTCTTGGTGGCAGCATTGAGCTTCTTATAGTCGATGCAGACCCGCCACTTATTGTTTTTCTTTGGGATGACTACCACTGGTGAAACCCATTCAGTATTGTGAACCGAAACAATAAACCCAGCCTCTACAAGCTTCTGCAACTCTGAGCGCAAAGCGTCGGTCTGTAGGGGCCCTAATCTCTGATACTTCTGAGCCACAGGCTTTGCATCAGGCTTCAGCTCTATCTTGTGCTCTATGGCAGTCACATGGCGAAGGTGGTGGTAGCTAGTTGCAAAGAGGTCAGGGAAATCTTTGAACATTTCAAGAAACTCATCTTTCTCACCTGGAGTGAGGTCTGGAGAAAGCATTGATTCGAGCTGTTGAGGACTAGCTGTTATCTTTTCTGCAGGTGGTAGGGTCGGAGACACCCCCATCATGTAAACTTCCTCCTCTGAGAATTCCTCCCCCCCGTCTGATTCTTCCATGGACTCGGACACTGAAGATGAGAGAGTATCACTGTCATGCTCCTCTTCTTCTTTCGGTTCCATGGCACCAGGTTGCACAGGGATTTTCTCCTTGGAAGCACCAAAAGACATGTGTCCTGTCTTCCAATAGCTGACTGCATCACTTTTTCTCAACCATGGTCTCCCGAGTATGGCAGGGTAACTTCTGCCTGTATCTTCAATGTCCACTACATAGAAATTGACAGTGGTGGTCAGCCCGTTGACAGTGATGGGCAAATCCTCAATGACTCCCATGGTGGCGAGTCGTCGACCATCTGCTACCTTGATTCGAGTGGAGGAACGCCTTGTACATTTCAAATTCAATTTCTTCATGATGCGGGGCACCATGATATTACATGCAGCTCCCCCATCAACACACACATTTTTGACACGGCAATTATCTATGATTACATCTACTGTGTGTGGGTGCCGATCAATTTCTTCAAAGATAGAAGATACCTCTCGTACCTTTCCCTTTTTCTTGCTCTTCCTTGTTGAGAGACCTTGCTGCAGCTCACATCTCACCTTAGGGCTTAATGCTATTAGTTGAGGGAGTGTGATGCTCAAAGAACGATGAGCAAGGTCTTGAACGACAGAATAGTCCTCTTGCCCTGAGCCGATGGGAAAATCCGAGGGTGACCACTTACTCCTGCGAGATCTTTTAGTCTTCTCTGTTGGTGGGTCTGCCATCTCAGCGTCTGAGGGCTCTGAGAAGGACACCTTCTTCCTGGGGCGGCCCGGTCCACGGTTTGGAGAGGGGTCCGAGGTAGCACGAGTTCTTTTCCCGAGATCAAGAATCTCCACATCAGAATCCTCAGTGCTGGACTCACTTAGAAGATTCACCCTTGGAATATTGGGGCATTCTGTGCGATAATGACCCTTCTGGTGGCACTCGTAGCATACAACATTAGCACGATCTCTTGGAGGGCGGTTGGCTTGATTTCTGATGCCCACCATCTCAAGCCGCAAATCATTCAGGGCCTTGGCTAGGTCATTGACTCCAGGTTCTGTTGCAGGGGAGGCCTCTTTAGTTGGAGGGGCCACGGGAGTAGAGAGGAGGGGGGCTCGTGGGTGAGGCTGGGGAAATCTTCGAGGTGGAGGATGAGGATATCCACCTTGTTGAGGGTAAGCAGCTAAGGGAGGACCATACATCTGAGGTGGAGGCGGTGGATACATCCCTGAGGGGTGGGGGTATGCCCCTGAGTTAGACCCCCCAGGTTGTTGTTGCAAGAATGGAGGGGGATGCGGAGGGACAATCGTCTTCTTTGAAGTGGGGTCAGACTGAACTTTGTCAAACTTTTGAGCAATCTCATGTGCTAGCACCATAGTTTCTGGATTCTCCCATTTAAGCTTGAGGCGGAATTCATCACTCGCTCCTGCTACAAGGTAGCCCAGCACATGCTGAGTCATTCCAGCTCGAAATCCGGCATTGTCCTCCTGTGTGGCAATCAAACGGTCCAGGAGCACGGCCGCTCGATCCACATATCGACGCGCCGTCTCACCTTCTGACTGCTTCAAATTTGCCACCTGCAGGTACACATTCTCCGGCTCCTCTTCTTTGCCGAAATACTCAATCATTGCTGCTGTCAACCTTGGCCAGCTTTGGCAAACATCTTCGGTTTGCTTCTCATACCACACTTGAGCCAAACCTTCTAGAAATGTGGGGAGAACCAATAGCCATCTGTCTTCAGTAAGAAAGTTGAGAGAGACACAACGGCGTTTGAAAGCCACAAGATACTCATTTGGATTTTCTTCTACCCGTCCACAAAACACGGGAATGTCTGCCATGCTTGGAAGATGGAAAAGAGTGGCTTATCTATGGACGAACAATAGTAAGAGGAAGCTTGAACTGAAAATCGGGTGAAGATACATCCAAAAAGCACACATAGGCAGGGTAGGTTGTGACTGGAGTAGTGTGAAATATTACACGAGAAGAATCTTCAGCATAGAATAGCACATAGACAATCTTAAAAGGACCAATCCTCATGATATCACTTTGATCATTACATGCGAGGGTTAGAGGTGCGGCGTCGCATGAGGTTGTTCATCAAGGCAAACAAGAATGCCATGACAAATGTCAACAGTTGGAGAGCTTGCACATCACCTTCAGCTTCTTCCAGTTCTTGTAGTCGCCATTCTATTTCTTCAAGGGGTGTGCGGTCTGGCATCCTTCTTTTGAGCAATGTCCTTGAGAACCCTCCTGATGGTCTGCCGAAGTCGGTGAACTCGTATCAAGTAGGCCCAACACTTAGTTTCATGATGACCACAACCTTTGCATTCCTTACAAACGATCACCCTCCTTCATGGCTTGCGGCTTTGTTGGGGTGGCGCTTCCACTCGCATCATGCGTGATTGAAATACAAGCTTCACGTGCCAAGAAATCAGCAACAAGATTTCGAGCTCGAGGGATATGCTGAAATTTTACCTCTTCAAATTGGTTGCAAAGTTCCAAGGCTTGTTGATGTCATGGAACCAAGCCTTTGCTCCGCACCTTCCACCTTCCACTAACTTGTTCACACACTAGTTGAGAATCTCCTTGCACCTCCAATTGCTTGGCATGATGTTATTGTGCCTTTTGTAGCCCAAAAATGAGCGCTGAGTACTCAGCTTGATTGCAAGTACTTGCAGGCGAAGACTTGCTGTAACAAAACTCCTCACCACTCGGTGAAGTGAGCTTCACACCCACGCCAGCCGCCTTGGTCGAAGGTTTGTAAGCTCCATCAAATTGAAGAATCCAAGATGTCATCACACCAAGACGAGAATTCGGACATCCCAAGTTTCTCGGTAGTCCAAGATAGGTAGGAGGAGAGGGTGGGGAGAATTCAACACTTGAGCCAAACGTTCAGCACCAAATAAACTTGCAATTCTTTGTTGATAGTTTATCTTAAGCCCAAAAAGAATTACAATTTGAAGCTCGAAATGAGGCACAAAAGGCTGATTAGGTACAAATGGATTCCTTGGTCGAAACATTACCAACCATAGCCAAGGCCTAGAAACCTTTGTAATGAGATTGTGAAATGACCATTCAGGACGAGCTTTTCCACAGGAATCAACAAGCAGATGCGCCAAATCTCCCCCCAAGCTTGGGGAACATCCCACCCTTCGAAGAAGGAAACCGTTTTGATTACCTCTGAAGCAGCAAGTAGTTCGATCACCGCACAATGAGTAGAAGTAAAGTCAAAATCCTCCCAGCGTATCAGTAGTTCGTCACCCTGAATTATCCACGGTGTGTCATTCCACCCATCATCACCATCAATAAGGCACTGGACAATCAGCCGTTGAAGGTCGACATGAAGATCAAGGAATACATCTCGTGCATTGGTAGCCGTAAGGTGCGGAGGAATAGGCACCAATTCCTTAAACGCGTCGAGAAGTGACATAAATGTCCACTCTTCTCGTGAGGCGTGCGTCCGTGAAGTGGGCTTGGAGAAGTTCTGAATTGGTGATCTAGCAAGAGAAGTGGGTAGAGAACATAAAATGAAATATTTTTGCTTTTTACAACAAGAGCAAACTCCTTATGGTTAGAGAGTTACAGCTCCCGCAATTTCAATATATGAACAAAAATCATTACATTTTTACCACTTCCAACTTGTTGGCCCAATGATAAGACTTTCTTTTATGAAGGGGGAGGTCTTGGGTTCCAATCCTACTCTTTAATAAAAAGAGAGGAGAGGAGAGGAGAAGGAGAAGAGAAAGAGAAAGAAAAGGAGAGGGAGAAGAGAAGAGAAGAGATAGGGGGGGCGCAGGATCTGCTGTTACTCTTTTGCAGGGGCTCAGGAAACAGTCCGCAACCAGAGCAGTCCAGAGAACTATCGCGCGGAAAACTGTCCGCAACCAGAAATCGCAGCAGTCCAGAGAACTGAAGCGCAGAAAACGCACGAAGCGAATGCACGTGCAGTAGCTTAGAAAGAGCACAGATGGTATAGTTTTGTTGATGTAACCCGTACGAATAGAAGCTTCGCCAACAGCCATGGAGATTTGAATCCCAGCAGCCACACCAAAGCTTTTAGCCGAAAAAGAAACCGAGACCAAAGGCTAGAGACTAAGTATGGCAAGGTGTTCATATTGCTAATATGGTGTACTTTTTCATTTCTAGGTATGTGAGCTCAAAGCAAATAGATCCCACCACGCTTGAGAATGCTCGAGTTATGTCAGTGGAGGTGGTTTGTTTAGTGGAGGAGACATTTCCACGTTCTATTCTCACAAGCCAACTACATATTATAGTGCATTTGGTGGATGAGATTGCTATATGCGGTACTATAAATGCACGATGGTTGTTTTTCCTCGAGTGCTTCATGAAGACCTTGAAGGGCTTCGTGAGACAAAATGCAAGACCCGAAGGTAGCATGGCCGAGGGTTGGTTGGTACAAGAGTCACTTGTATATATTTCTGAGTTTCTTGTTGATGTGGATAGCTCTCTCCCACGACTATGGAGAGATGATGAAGACCTAAGGATGACCTCTATTGTGCCTCAAGGGAAAGGATGCAACAAAGTAATAGACACGGAGTTGCATAATAGTATCAACCTCTATTGTGTGCTTAATAGTAATGTGATGAAAATATGGGTGACAAGATACGAGGATGAAAAGGCAAGAAGACAAGAAGAAAGGACCCTCTTTCATACACACCACAGATCTCGTGTGCCATATATACCCTCAGTATCTAAGACCACTTCCAAAGGATATTCATGTGGATTGGCTACTTGATGAAATGGAGAAAGCAGAGAAAGACAAGGGGATGCATATCACAATGGAAGAATGGGAGTATGCTAGGGGATGCATGAGCAAGGTCGATATATAGAATGTTATGCATAAGTTAGGAGCTTTCAATAATTTAGATTGCTTATTTAATTGATTTTTTCTTGGTGTAGTGCACTATGTTCAATGCTATATGGTGTGAGGGCAAGCATTTTTGAACACAACGGATTGATGATAAGAGAAACACACAAGATTGCGGCATCATTGCTAGCTTTGAGGGAGCCAATGGAGCCATGGATGATTATTGTGGCATAATCCAAGATATTATTAAGCTTGACTTTTGATGCTTCTTTGTGTATGTTTTGGATGTAAAGTGGTTTAAGGACGTGGTGGAAAGAGGCCCTAATGCAACAATCAAACACCATGCAAGTGGCTTTGTAACTATTAACTCCACAAAGTTTTGGCAAAGTAGGTAGGACACACTAGTACTACTGCAACAATGTGAACAGGTACTGTGCACACATATAAAAATACTCGCTTTTAAATATTTGATACCTTCGATGCAAGGAAAATAACATGATTGTATTTGTGTTTGAATTAGGTTGTCTATCAACCAATGGTGGATAATACTAGGGGGGTCTCAAGGGGGTTCACTATGTATAAACCCTCAATATCATGTGCGTTCAAGGCCTATTTGTAAAATCCCTTATTTGTTATTTTTCCATTAATAAAATGTACCCTTTTTCTATACAAATCTATAAATTTTTTCCAAAATCATTTTAAAAACATCCTTATGTATATTAATTTCTGTAAATTTTAAATATTAAAAATATCCTTCTATTGAACTCACGTGATAGGGTTACATATGATGAATGACCCCCCTAAGGGATAATAATAGATGGTGGATGTCACACCTATTACGCCACATTCCAAAGTGATGTACATTTACTAATATGGAGCGTATGGAGGATGATCATGGCCATGGACGTGATGATGACCGTGATACGAGAGAGGAGGATGATCATGAGATAGGAGATATAGATATTGAGGCCATTACCCGTGAGGACGAGCCTACCATTGGTGATGCTGATTTCGATGAGCACATGAGTAGCACAAGTAGTAGTAGGTTGAATGTATTTGTAGATCTAAACACTTGTTTGGATTTTGAAGTAGATAGTTTGGCAAGGGTTGATCTCATTGAGGAAGAGATTGAACCGTAGCCCATCATTGATATTGGCAAAACTATTTTACATATTGTCTCATTCTCCTCACCTCACTTAATTCTTGTATATGTGGGCTTGCAAAAAAGCATTGATGTTTTTGTTAAAATTATGTGCTTTGGTAATCATGGGCAATGTTTGGAAAGCAGTGATGAACACCAAAATCTCACTTTCTATATTCTCTGTTTTGCATCTAAATACGCGTCTAATTCTCAGTGTAGATGCGCTAATAGACATGCTAATACATGTGCAAATAGACACGCTAATAGATGTAGTGTTAGACGGGCCCGTATTTTCTCAGTGTAAACGTGCAAATAGACGTGTCAATACACGTGCAAATAGACGAGCTGGTAGACACGCTATTAGACACGCTCGTAATTTCTCTATTCAAGCAACGCCTATAGACGCGCCCGCTATTTTATACGTCTATCAAGCACGTCTATAGTTGCTTTGTGTTGTTGTGCTACATGTGTGGATTTGTTTTCTCTTTACCATATAGTTAAGCTTTCTTTGAATTGAATTCTCTGGCCAGTTATTAAAATCATTCATGTAAGGGATATGTGCATCTATCTGGTTTGATACGATTTCTATGTCTTGTTCATCTAGCCATAACATCATGTGTGCATGAATAGATCCTCAATTTTGTAACTCATATCTTATGATATGATGGTTGACACTACCTAGTAGTCCTTTATCACACAAAATATATCTTGCTAAGAATTGTTGCAGTCTAACATGGAAGAGCACTATGCATTCAACTGGACAATCTCTCCATGTGAAGTCTTTATTGAATTGTTTAGCAATGGTTTCTATTTGATCGATTTCACACCATCTCGTGGTTGATACGTCATCTACAGTAATTGTAAGGAATATATTGGGAAGGCCCCATCTGTCAACCATTGCCATTAGATCTTTCAAGTTTCTATGGTGCCATGAAGGAGATCTAGGAATAGAACTTGGTATCTGAAACTTAAGAATACGTCTAATTATCCATTTGTTTAGATATTCTTGGACCTTGTCATCTTTGGTGGTTAATATCTCTTTGTAATACTGTAGTTTGAGTAGAGTTTGCTATTATAATAGATTGATGTATTTGGTACATCAATAACAACTATGGTTTGTAAAGAGTGAACACGGAGAACAATGTTGATATTCTCATTTTTAAATATACGTTGAAGAACATCTTGCCATCATGAGCACCATATCTGAAAGGATAGAGGAATGGGAATAATGCATACTCTAGTGTTAATTCGTCACATTGTGACAGACCTTCCATAGATGTTATGAGTTGATGCTCAATAATTCTTATTGAATCATGAAGTACAATCGTGCCGACTTCAGGTGATGTAATTCTATTGAATTGATTAGTTGTAGGTAGCATGTTGATTTGTTCTAGTAATGACAAGTAGTTGTCCTCATGTGCAATTTTCATAAGATCAAATGGTGAGTCAACAGACTGTCTTTCAAGAATATCATAAATAGCTTCTGAAGAAAGAACACTTACTCCTAGTTTTGGATGCGGTCGTTCATACATTGTCAAGTATTTTTTAAATATGGGGTTTGTTCTAGAGTTAAACGCTAGAACGTCTTTTGTTGTTGATAGTAAGTTTGTTGAGTTACTATAGAAGGTTTTCTTGGTGATTCCAACATATTAGTGGATTATCCAACATCGATCTCCTTTGTAGTATACCTATTGCTAAAGATGTAATACCTTTAGAAATGTTTAGGGATATATCGATTATAGAAAGCATTTGCATTTGAAATATGTCCGCACCTAATACATTTTGTAAATAGTCTGGATCATAGGGAACCGAGTACAACTTTCTGAATGGACTATCTATGCATGCTTTATAAGCCATTTTTTATCTATGTCCTAGGCCATCTTCTACATGCAAACTTATGAACGTATTGGATAAGTCATATGGTGTTATACTTGATTCTAGTAGTGATATTACCGATTTTATCTTTGTAAAAGAACCTGTGTTAAATTCTATTCTACCACAATATACACAATATTGCATCTTTGAAATATATTGAGAAGTCATTTGGTTCCATTCTTTTATAAATTTATCCATGAATAGCCATGAAGAGAAACTCGGTTGTAATCGTCTTTTCTAGTTTTCTATGCTAATGTAGGAAGCAAGTTCTCTCCTTTCAATAAGTAACCTTTTCATATTTGTAAATTAAATTATATGTTGAAGTAGAAGCACCTACTTTATTTTCCCGTTGTGGATGAGAGTGTTAAAAACGACTTGAAATTCACCAATTCGAACAATTTGCAAACAAAATATCAAGGTTGTTAACACTTTATATTTTTCACTCAAAATTTATAGCGTCTCTAGTTTATGTTGATACCAATTTGATTATAGCATATAGGAATTTGAATGTAGCATATAGCATTTTGAATATTAAACATGGTAAATGGCTCTTTCCTTTTGCACATAGGAGTTTGTGTTTAGCATACATTTTTATGCATATATTTTGTAGCTATTTGAATTTGGGATATAGCAATTTTAATTTATCACTTTGTATATATTTGGTGGCAATTTGAATTTGAGATATAGCACTCTGAATTTTGTACATAGAATTTTTCATTTAGAATTAGCACTTAGCATTGATCAACTAGCACTTTTGCATAAATTAGCATATAGCACTTTGTATACAACACATAAACAAATAAACTTAACCATACATTCGTGTGGGGGGAGAGTCGGCACATTTCCTCTCCAAAAGTTATAAGACCAAGGAACGTGCCCTTCCTTGGGTTCATATCATTTTGCATTTTACACATAGTATTTTGCATATAGTATGTAGCAATTTGAGTTTGGGATATAGAACATATCACTTTGCATTTTGCACATGGTACTTTGTTTTTAGAACTGTATGATTTTGTATTTTGTACCTAGTATTTTGCATCTAGCACATAGCATTGAGCAACTAGCATTTTTGAATTTAGCACATAGCACTTTTTATTGAACACATAAATTAATAAACTTAACCACACATTCATGTGGGGGGAGAGTCAGCACATTTCCTCTCCAAAAATTATAAGACCAAGGAATGTGCCCTTCCTTGCATTCATATCATTTTGCATTTTGCACTTAGTATTTTGCATTTTGCACTTAGTGAGTTTGTGATATAGAACATAGCATTTTGCATTTTGCACATGGTACTTTGCATTTAGGAATGTATGATTTTGTATCTTGCACATAGTATTTTGCATATAGCATGTAGCAATTTGAGCTTGGGATATAGAACTTTGCATTTAGTATATAGCAATTTTCATTTAGGTATTAGTGTTAAAATGGCTAACATGCCATATCAACATCCTGGGTGGTCATTGTTCTAGGTATATGTGCATTGAGCTATATGGTGCATGTAAGAAAACAATACAATGTCTGTGCTCAACAGATAACAAGATCTCGTATGCAAGAGAGAAAAGTAGATAGTATGATTACTATAAAACTGATACAACAGATGGCGCTACCTCCCAGCTGTGCGCTCATGTGTGAGAAGCTTCGATGGCATGTTGGAAACAGTAGAGGACCGAGGCTGGATGCTAAGGAATCAGGGTTGCTATAGCCAGTGATGATAATGGGCTTCACGGGCTTGCTCTTATATAGCCACCAATTGTAGTCGGTTAGACCCAATTGGGTGATCGACCCAGTCCGCCCAAAACGGTCAACTCGAGGTCAGACTGGAGGTCAATCCTGAAATAGGCCACTGACCACATGATAGAACCGTGGCATGGAATAGAGTAACTGACCTACAGACACTGTTCAGCCCAGAGCCATCCTGGATCATCTGGGGCTCCAAACGGGCCCCGCAACCTGAGAGTGGGCTACCCCGGGAAATGCTCCGTCTACCCTCAGTGCGGTCAGTCATGGGATGCCTTCCCACAATTGCATGTAGCCTAGTTGGTAGTGTGCCAACTCTATCTAAAGTCGTCCAGCCATCAAGCCACACATGGCCCCCATCTGGTGTCCAAACTAGGACCTACCGGATAACCGAGCTACTCAAATGCCTTCTCCTCATATGGGGGGCTTACAAGTAGAGTTAGTTGGTTCCCGCATAGTTATACGAGAGTGGAGCAATGATATCTAACACCCCCCCTCAATGTCCACCCGTAAGTGAACTACTTTTTTGGCCCAATGCTAAGTCGATGAAGATGCCTCTCCAGTAAGTCTCTTCCAAGAGCCTTCGTGAAGATGTCTGCAGCATTCTCTGTAGTCAGACAGTACACCAAGTCAACCTCTCCGTCCATGATGAGCTCGCATACAAAGTGATATTGAATCTCAATGTGTTTTGTGTGAGCATGGAACACAGGGTTCTTTGCAATTGCCATGCAACTTTGATTGTCACATGATAACTGTGTAGGCTTGTTCGGCACTACACCCATGTCCCCTAAAATCCTCCTCAACCACACTACCTTACAAGAAGCAAAACATGCTGATTTGTACTTAGCCTCGGTAGAAGAAAGAGCAACTATAGGTTGCTTCTTATTGACCCATGACACAGCTCCAGATCCAAGTAAGAAATAGTATCCTATCACTGATTTCCCGCTGTCCACGTCTCCTACCCAATCCGAGTCATAGAATCCGATCAAGATGTTTCCCTGTAAATTTTGTAATATGAAGAAGGCACTTTACAGGTTGAAACAGGCAGCGGATTGATTCCTACTTTCTGCAAAACAGGTTTAGGAGGAGCCCATGTGATGCAAATTTGTATATTTATAGAGAAGGAGGCAGGTGTATGATCGTGGTCCTTTATGTGGACGACCTTGTCATAACAGGGAACCATGAAGAGAAGATCTCGTAGACAAAGCAGTTGCTAGGAAGAGAGTTTTAAATGATAGACCTCGGACTGATGCTTTTTTTTTGGGGATTGAAGTTTGGCAAGAGATAAAATAGATCTTCATCTCATAGTTGAAGTATGCTGGAGAGATACTGAAGGCATTTGGCATGGCTAAGTGCAAGACAGTTGGCACCCCTATGGAGGTTGACGTGAAGCTCTCAAACGAGGATTCATCACCACCAGTGGACGAAGCGAAGTACAAAAGGCTTGTGGGTAGTTTGATTTACTTGTGCAACACGCGGCCAGACATCAGTTTTGCGACTGGTGTACTAAGCAGGTTTTCCAATAAGCCTCGGGAGGACATTGGAGGGCAATGATGCGGGTGCTGAAAGACATCAAAGGCACACTTGATTATGGCATCACCTATACCAAGGGCAACATCTTGACCGGATTCTGTGACTCGGATTGGCTAGGAAACGTGGGCAGCAGGAGATCAGTGATAGGTTACTGTTTCTCACTTGAATCTGGAGCTGTGTCATGGGTCAGTAAGAAGCAACCTACAGTTGCTCTTTCTTCTACAGAGGCTAAGTACAAATCAACATGTTTTGCTTCTTGTGAGGTAGTGTGGTTGAGGAGGATTTTAGGAGACATGGGTGCAGTGCAGAACAAGCCTACGCAGTTATCATGTGATAATCAGAGTTGCATGGCAATTGCCAAGAACCATGTGTACCACGCTCACACAAAACACATTGAAATTCAATACCACTTTGTATGCGAGCTCATCGTGGATGGAGAGGTCGACATGGTGTACTATCCGACTACAGAGAATGCTGCGGACATCTTCATGAAGGCTCTTGGAAGAGACTTGCTGGAGAGGCATCTTCATTGACTTGGCATTGGGCCGAAAAAGTAAGTTCACTTGCAGGTGGACATTGAGGGGGGGTGTTAGATATCAATTCTCTACTCTCGTGTAACTATAAGGGAACCAACTAACTCTACTTGTAAGCCCCCCATATGAGGAGAAGGCATTTGAGTAGCTCGGTTATCCGATAGGTCCTAGTTTGGACACCAGATGGGAGCCATGTGTGGCTTGATGGCTGGACGGCTTCAGATAGAGTTGGCACACTACCAACTAGGCTACATGCAAGTGCGGGAAGGCATCCCATGACTGACCGCACTGAGTGTAGATGGAGCATTTCTTAGGGCAGCCCACTCTCGGGTTACGGGGCCCGTTTAGAGCCTCAGATGATCCCGGATGGCTTTGGGCCGAACGGAGACCATAGGTTATTTGCTCTATTCTGGGCACCGGTTGTATCGTGTGGTCGGTGGCCTATTTTGGGACCGACCTCTAGTCGGCCATTTTGGGTGGACTAGGTCGGTCACCCAATTGGGTCTAACTGACTATGATTGGTGGCTATATAAGAGCAAGCTCGTGAAGCCCATTATCATCACTGGCTATAGCAACCCTGATTCCTTAGCATCCAGCCTCCATCCTCTACTATTTCCAGCATGCCATCGAAGCTTCTCACACAGGAGCGCACGGCTGGGAGGCAGTGCCATCTATTGTATCAGTTTTACAGTAATCAAAATTTTGATTCTCTATACTATCTGCTTTTCTCTCTTGCATACGAGATCCTGTTATCTGTTGAGCACAGACGTTGATTGTTTTCTTACAGAATGGTCACTAATTCAACTGTGAGCACCCATATGAGGTGGAGAATGGCTTCATGATCCTGGGTAGGTAGGCTTACCTGGAGTGGAGGGCAGGAGATGTATCCAGAACTATACTGAGCAGCAACATTGTGGAGCAGCATATCAGGACTATGTGACAGCATAGTAATAGCCCATAAGAGAACTTCTAGGGCCTATTTATAGGCCTACCAGTAGGACAGCAGTAGGTATAGATTGGACGCAACATCCAGGCTAGTCTGAGTTCTTCTTCCTCTCTTTCCTGCTGTACTTCTCTGAGTGAGGTTTCAGCATGTGTGTGCACCTACTTTGTGTGAGAGATTAGTGAGAGTTTGAAAAACATTCTACTGCATAGGGTTACTGTTTAGTAGACCCTTTAACTCTAACATGGTATCAAAGCCAAAGGAGGTACCCTCTTGATCTGCTCCAATAAACTGATTGAAGGCATCCCTCCAAGAAGGAGACTCCATTTCAGTAAGGTGCTGTAAATTTCGTTTTTTGTTGTAGTGTTGCACTCAGTTCAAAGATTGTCAAGTCTTTCATAGGCACGTGCAAATGGACTGAACTGCTTATCCTGTCAGCTGGCCGTGAAATTGTATAGCATATATTTTGGGATGGATTGAACCACGTGACCTACAAGCTCCCTTGGCTGGGTGCTCTTATATGACAGTAGCCATCTCTTTTTATTGGATCCTTCAACATTGACATTTTCAAATCTCCTCCATTTTAGAGCAACATGGTTGTCTTCCCTCATTTCATTTGGATAGACATTGAATGTCTTCTTTGCATTCAATGTTGTGCCGCTCACAGTCTCCCTTTGGAAAAACCACTGGCTCCCATAGAGACCTTAGGCTACAAAACTTGTCCTCCCTTGCAACACATGATGAGGATCTAGGTGGCCTAAAGAGTGCACATTCATCGGAGAGGCATGGCCATCGATCCCCATGGAGCAATGCTCCAACACAACCATATCTCAAGTCATTCATAGCTTTCTAGGCCAGCAGGTCTAAGTCAATGTGTGTTTTGCAACAACAAACATTTTTGTCTTTGAGTTTCCTGATGTACCAGGGCTTACAGTGCTCAAAGATCCTCTGCCCAATTGAAATGTCTAGATTCTGATCCATAAACTTGAGATACAACTCCGTCTACTGACCCAACATGTGGGTCCTACTAAAAGAATACAAAACATAGTCTTATCAAAGTATATAATGAAGCAAAACAATTTTCAACCACCACGTTGGTTTAGGACTATCACATCAACCACCAAGTTGGTTTAGGCACCACTGACCTGCATTGTATCTAGCATGTGTATGATGTGCTCCTCAAAAACCTTGCATCCCATCTTTTATTTGGAGGAACTCTCGTATTTTTGTGCCAAAACATCGTTTCATTGTAGCAATGACTGTTGTACTTAGGCAGTCTCTCTCTTTCTTGAGTTCTGTTGAAGTCTGTTGGCTCTTTCCTACTGCTTTCATAGGAAGAGCAGGGTTCTCTCAGTATGTAGGGTTCCAAGGCTTTTTGTCACCTACAGATATATTAGAGTTTTTGATTGTAGTATACGTGTAGCCTAGGACCTCGAGTCGTGTTTCGGTGAGAGACATAGGCTTAAGTGTGGTAAGCAAACAAAGTGCATGCATGTGTAAAAGGAACGTAAATCATCTTTGTTGAGGTAATGAAGGCTTTCACCTTCATTGGGGGTTGTAGGGTTTAGGAGGAGTTTAAGGGTTAGAAGGAGGTTCCAGGGTTAGAAGGAGGTTCCAGGGTTCAGAAGGAGGTTCCAGGGTTTAGAAGGAGGTTCCAAGGTTTAGAAGGAGTTCCAGGGTTTAGAAGGAGGTTCCAGGGTTTAGAATGCCACATCAGCATGCACAGTCAGCAGTGCCTTCTAAGCACATAGCCTCTTGTTAAGCACAGTTTGAATTATGCATGTGAATCCCTGTGCCACATCATCAAGACCCCCTCTTCTTCAAAAAATCTTCAACAAGCCGTAACTCCCTATCTAGGAGGAATTTGCACAGGCTCCAAAAAGGAAAAGTGATCATCTTTTCAAGCTCTACACGTCTGTTAGATCATAATCATTGTATGCAATTAGACACTACCAATATTGAAAGAAATCAATTGGTAAGACCACTGCAACAAATGACAAATCAAAGCATGAATGCAATAAGCATGCCAAAAGCACAAGTGCATGAGATGACCATAGCACAAAGCATGGAATCCACACATAAAGCATCAAGGCACATGGAAGAACAAAGCATCATGCATGAAGCTACAGGAAGAAGATTTCAGATTGAAGAACCAATAGGTCAACTACACAGCATCGTCATCAAGCCATGAGCCAAAAGGTGACATCAATGGAATGCATTGAGAAACAAAAAACCTTGCCAACCTTGCCTATATTTTGTAAATCAAACTTGACCACCTGAGAGTAGCTATGAAAGCACCCAGGGGAGGTATTGACATGTAAAAACCACACTTGACCACCTTAAGTAGCAATGCATGCACTAAGGGGAGGTGATGGAATGTAACTCACATCTGACAACCTTGCAGTAGCCAAAGGATCATAGCACCAAGGGGAGGTGTTGAGAGTTGTGGTGCCATGAGCACATGTAGAGCAAAGGTATGAGTAAAGGGTAAGCTGCCACATGGCATGGAGGAGATATCCCACATGTGAGCAAGCATATGGATGTAAGTACCCTCACCTATAAAAGGGACGTTCATTTGAAGTAATAGATTCAATCAAGCACTATGCACTATCTCAAGATTCTCTTTATGAGTCCAAGATAATCTATCTTGGAACCTAATTGACTTGAGGTACATGTCATGAGCACTCTCTTCATCATGTTTCCACATAGGTTCCATCCACCTTAGAGTGCTCCATAGATCCTGAGGCACACATGTTTTCTCACTACCTTAGTGAGGATAATGCATATTATTTTGTTGGTGGATTCTGCCAGTCCATTCCCTTGGGGGTAGTAGGGTGTGCTTTTTCTATGGATTACCATGAAGCTAGATAAGAGTTCTTGGATTACCTCATTGACAAAATGTGTGTTGCTACCCGACACAATTTCAATGGGACATCCAAATCGGGTGATCACATTTTCGTATAAGAATCTTGATGTGCTTCTGGCATCTGCCTTTCTGACTGCTTTAGCTTCAGCCCATTTTGTAAAGTAGTCAGTGGCCACAATGATGTAGTGTGCCTGTGTTCCTTTTATTGCTCGATGTATGGGACCCACATAGTCAATCCCCCATTTTTCAAATGATTTTTGTGCAACAACTGGTGTTAGGGGATTGAAGTCTTTGTGTTGTGGTTTAATAGTCCATTGGCATACATCACAGCCTTTTACATATTCATAGGCATCTACCCATAGTGTTGGCCACTAGTAGCCTGCGAAATCAGCTTTTCTTGCTGTGGCTTCCCCTTGGAAATGTCCTCCTGCAATGCCTTCATGGACTTCACTCAGGATTGGCATGATCTCATGAGGCATTACACACCGTCTTAATATCTGGTCCTTGCTCATCTTATACAGTTGTCCTACAATGAGTTGATAGGGTGCAACCTTTAGAATCAAATTTCTGGCATCTACTACTTTCATTTTAGGGGGTGGTCTTCCTACCATCAAGTACCCAATGATATCTCCACACCATTTTGGAACAGCATCCATTTGAAATAGTGTGGCATCTGGTAAGTCCTCTTCTACTCCAATGGCTTCTTCTCCGGAACATACTCGAGACATGTGATCGGCAATGTAGTGTTCTTTGTGGACCACTATTTTGAAGTTGAATTCTTGAAGCAAGAGGAGCCATCTGGTTATTCTTCTTGTGGTACATGGACGGTTCACAAGATAAAGCAATGCTTGATGGTCGGTGTAGAAGACAAAATCATTTTCCAGTAGATAGTGCCGAAATTTCTTTACACTATACACCATTGCTAGGGCTTCTCTTTCTATGGTTGTATAGTTGATCTTTGCATCATTGAGTTCTCGACTGGCAAAGTAGAAGGGGTAGTCTTTCTTATGTTCACCAGGTTGACAAAGCACACTCCAAATTGCATACTTGGATCCATCAGTATGTACATGAAAATCAATATCCCAATTGAGAGATATAAGGATGGGTGCTGTGATTAGGTGCCACTTTAAAAGCTCAAAGGCTTAGTCGCACTCTTCGGTCCATAAGAACTCCACTAATAATTTGTAAAGTGGTCTAGCTATCATGGCATACTGCAATATAAATCTTCTATAATAGCTGGGATGTCCCATAAAGACATGTACACCTTTGGAATTTGTAGGAGGAGGCAATTCCATGATGATTTTGATTTTGTCCATGTTAGTTGCAATCCCATGTTGAGAGATGATGTGTCCCAAAACAACTCCGTGGATGACCATGAACTGGCATTTTGTTGGATTTAGGGAGATGTCAAACTCCCTGCATTTGATTAGTACTTCTTCAAGACATTTGAAGTGGTCCTCTTTGTTTGAATGGATGCACAAATCATCCAAGAACACCTGTAAAATCTTATTAAAAAATGACTTGAAAGCTGTGAACATGACTCGCTGGGCCGGGGCATTACAAAGGCTGAATGGCATGAATCGATATGCAAAAATACCCCATTTTGTAGCAAATGCTATTTTTGATTGGTCTTGAGGAGCAATTTGCACTTGGTTATAGCCACTGAAGCCATCCAAGAAGCTATATATTTCGGATTCTGCCACCTTTTCCAACACTATTTCTGTTAAGGGTAGGGGATAGTGATCCCTAATTGTGGCGGCATTCACATTTTTTAAGTTTACGCATATTCTGAGCTTCTTGTTGCATTTAGGTACAATGACAATGGGTGAAACCCAATCAGTGTGCTCTATCTCGTAGATGAATCCGGCATCTAGGAGTTTTTCCAACTCGTCATAAACCATGGTGCCATATTTAGGATTTGTGCGATAAGGTCCACATACCTTAGGGTGAGCACCTTCCCTTATAGGTATTGTGTGTACTGCCACTTCTGGTGAAATTATTTTCATCTCTTTGTATGACCATGCTAGGCAATCATGGTATTCCATTAGGAGTTCTTTGAGTTTGGTTTCATCTTCTTGATGAAGCTATTTCCCAATGAAAACCAATTTTTCTTCCTCCCCTTCAAGGGCGAGGTTTATTGTGCATGTTTTTGCCAATCCCTCATAGATTGGAGTTTCACCAATGCCATCGGTTTCTTGAACTTTAGATTCTCTGAGTGGTCTTGGCATTGCTATTGGTGCACTACCACTTGTATAATTCTTGAAGTATTCTAGCACTTCTGCCTCTGATGGGGTTGAACTAGCCTAACATGTGTCATGTGTACTAGGTGGCTTAGTTGCATTTATTAATTTGTTAGGCTCTTTTTGACTTTGTTTTTCTGAAGTCTCTTGATCGAGCATCATCCGCACATGTGGCTTATATTTCCAAAACTTCTTACATTGGGAACTGTGGGGTAACTTTTCCACTAGTAAGGTGTTTCCAAGTAAGGGTTCATTTGCTGTGCATACTCCTTCCAGTCCCTAAGGGGACCATTCAACAGGTGATGATTTTGATTTTGAAGGAGTTGACTTTGCAAGGTACAATTTGATGATCCTTGATTGGACTCGTTCGAATTCATTGAAGTGCTCAGCCTTAGCTTTTCTACGATTTTCTCCTTCAGTTTTCTTGCGGGATCTTCAGCTGTTATTCAACTTAGGAGGTTCAACTTTTGGGAGCTCGACTGCCATTAGGGCATGTAGAATGGCTAAGTCATTATCAAATATTTAACCTTCAATTTCAGCATTTGCAGCCTTTGCTTCAAGGTCCCAAGGAAAATTTGAGTCATCATTGGTATGGGTACCTTCTTCAGGTTCATTATCCCACTCGAGGTTAGCCATAAAGAATGGCATCTCTAGATCGATTGGTTCTTCATGTTGGAGTGGAGGATCTACCTATAGCACCTTAGCATCGATTTGTGAGAAGATGGGGTCTAATGAATGGCAGTTGTCGATGGTTGCCAACGCTCTAGGCACAATTCGTTTAATAGCTCCTGTCCCCACATTCACCCTGACTACAGTGTCTCGATTCTAGATTGTCAGTTTATCAGCTCCCCAGTCATGGAGAATTGATGCTTCCCGTAACCAAGGACATCCTAGTAAGATTTGATAGGATTTTTTGGGGAGATCCAAGGTTGTGAATTGAAGGGAAAAGTGGACTCCTGCGATCTTTGTAGACACGCCATTTACTATTCCCAAGGGTTTAGCCGGTGAATCATCGGTAAGGCGTATGTTGAAATTAGCCTTTTGCATTGGTGGGAGACCCCATTCTTCGTAGAGCTCCTTGGATAGGACATTTACACCTGCTCCACCATCCACTATGGCTTGGACTTCATTATATGCCTTGTGGATGAAAGGCACAATAATGTTGCATATGTCATCTCTCACCCATCCGCATAGGGATATCTTCAATGTTGTTCATAGGTGGAGGGGGATTTGTGAGTTCAACCCATCCTTTGAAACTCTCCCAGAGATTGGGACAATTCCGTAAGAGGATTCCGATGGGAATTGACACAGGGCAACTCAGGATGCTAGAGAGTGCGGCTCCTTCAAGTTGACATGGCGGTACATTCTGTTGTGGAGTCTGTTGTTGGAACAAAGGCTCGAGTACAGTATCATTACTTTGTGGGGCCAAGTCATGGATTGGGTCTTGAGCTTGTTTCTCACCCTCAAATTGAGCTTGTTCCTAGCCTCAAATTGGTGGAGGGGGAGGGGGAGGGGTTAGGGGGAGGGGAAGATGGAGGGGGGAGGGGGAGGTGGAGATGGAGGGGGGGGGAAGGTGGAGATGGAGGAGGAAAAAAGAGAGAGAGAAGAAATAAAAAACTTGACAGACAGAAATCGAAAGGGAGGGAGAGGTGGTCACCTGAACGCTCTCCAAGTCTTTCTCAGTGTAACGAGATTGTTGAGGAACAATGGACGGTGGGTGGATGGCTGGGTTATCGCTACAAGATGGGCTTAAAGTTACTTACAATGTGAGGATGGGAGTAAGGTAGTGGTCGATGGAGAGGGAGGAGTGTCTTGCGTAGGGCTTGGAATGAAGAAGAGAATGGAGTCAAAAGGTGAAAGATGAAGAATGGGGGGGTGGAGTTGGTTTTATAGGATTTGAGTTTAGGTTTGGGGTTTAACCGTAAACTCTTCCAAGCCATAACTCTTTATGGATAGCTCGGTTTGCTTTTCTGAAAAAGGTAAAATGATCAAAATTGCAAGCTCTACACATTCGTGTCCACTACCTAGCCTGATTGTTTATCATGTGGCTTCTATTTAAGAAATAAAGAAAATTTCTTAAGGTAGTAACCCAAGGTTGATGCTTGGGGTTCATATGTTTGGCTAGAAATGGAAAAAAATTTTACTCTCCTTGCCCTTGAGTGTTATGATCATGAAAGTTCAAAGTAGTTTGTTTTTTACACATACCTACGTATGTTTACTCGCTACTTGAGATGCTAGTCTCCCTGGCAACGGTGCCAAATGTTGGCTCTTTCCTATTGCTTTCATAGGAAGAGTAGGGTTCTCTCAGTATGTAGGGTTCCGAGGCTTTTTGTCACCTATAGATATATTAGAGTTGTCGATTGTAGTATACGTGTAGCTTAGGACGTCAAGTCGTGCTTCGGTGAGAGATGTAGGCTTAAGTGTGGTAAGCAAACAAAGTGCATGCATGTGTAAAAGGAACGTAAATCATCTTTGTTGAGGTAATGAAGGCTTTCGCCTTCATTGGGGGTTGTAGGGTTTAGGAGGAGTTTAAGGGTTAAAAGGAGGTTCTAGGATTAGAAGGAGGTTCCAGTGTTCAGAAGGAGGTTCCAAGGTTTAGAAGGAGGTTCCAGGGTTTAGAAGGAGGTTCCAGGGTTGAGAAGGAGTCCAAGATTAGAAGGAGGAGGATCCAAGGTTCAAAAGGAGGTTCCAAGGTTTAGAAGGAGTTCCAGGGTTTAGAAGGAGGTTCTAAGGTTCAAGGTAGAATACATGGTGGAGAACTCGTCTCCCTTGTAGATCATGGAGTTTTAAGGGTTGAGGAACAAAGGGTTTAGGGGGAGCATAGGAGTGGGAGAGGAAGAAGGTGTAAGATCATGGGGGAAAGAAGAGAGAGGCGGGAGGAGGAGGAGGGAGGAGGAGGAGAGAGGAGGAGGAGGAGGAGGGACGAGGAGGAGGAGGAGGGAGGAGGAGGAAAGAGGAGGAGGAGGGAGGAGGAGAGGGAGAGGATGGGTTGCAAGGTTGGAGGAGAGGGGAGGAGGAGTTGCAAGGTTAGGACATGATTTTGGATGTGGAGTGCAAGGAAGCATGGACACTTGTGACAAATGCTTGGAATACCAAAGTAGACTCAACACAATGCCCCAAAGAGTGTGGGCTTCATTCCATTATGGGGTATCTATACAAGTTGGAGAGTTTCTCTCTTTGCATGTAGGAATTGTAACACAAAGTTGTAACACAAAGTTGTATCACAAAGTTGTAACACAAAGTTGTAACACATTCTCTTTCTACATGTAGAAGTCGTATGTAGAAGTTGTAACACAAAGTTGTATCACAAAGTTGTAACACGAAGTTGTAACACAAAATTGTAACACAAAGTTGTAACACATTCTCTTTCTACATGTAGAAGTTGTAACACATTCTCTTTCCACTGGAGCCACGTTGGTTCTTTTAATTGACAACATCTTTGACATTGTGCGCCCAAGCCATTTCTCCTTTATTTTAGGGGACACCAGCATAGTAAATGTCACCCTCTTTGTAGCTAGCTAAGCTATGCACCCCTTTCACTTTCTGTAGGCCATTTCTCGGGCTAGAGAGCATCGCTTGTTGGGCGTGCATTTCCTGAGGTGTTGGTAGGGTTGTTACTCTATGAACTTTAGGGTAATCACTTGAATGGCCTGATGTTGCTGCCTCGAATCCTCCCACCAATCATGACACCATAGCTCGTGTTCTTCGCTCCGATGGCAATGATCGAATGCATGCATCTACAACTGCTTCTTGTTGCTGCTCTGCAAGGAGTCTTCTTTCTTCTCATTGTTTCTCCCTTTGCAGATGTTGCAAAAGTGTCTTTCGTTGCCGATTCAATATCGTGCCAGTGCTTTCCTCCACCCACACTCAGTTCCTTGTGCCTTGACATGGCTTTTCAGCTTTGTTGTCTCACAGCCTTTGTCTACTTCTCACTCAAGCCATGATGAGCTGCATGTTCTACTGACGCCATGGCCACGATCAATCCAAAATAAACTTAGAGAACCTAGCTGGTGAGGCAAGCAAAGAACATAAGACAATTTACCCGAAAGAAGACAATGGAAAACCAAAGTCTATGCAAGGTCACATTGAGGTGCATGCGGGTTGCAAGGCATTTATAGGTCTACAGGTACTTTATCTTCCAAGATTTGATGGGTGGTAGGTGTGAAAATTTGAAATTCACGGGAGTAGAAAAATTTCAACCATGGATGTTTTTATCAAAGCTATGCTTATATATTAATATAAAATATTGGCAAAAGTTTATCTAGCTTGGTTTTCTAGTTTTACAATATGGATAGGATGCAGTACACTTTTATATATTTTCTTTTGAATGTTGAAGTAAAAAATGTAAATCTTGGCAAAACATTAAATTTTTTTCATAAAAGTTTCAAAATATGGTGAATCTTTCAAATGTTTACTTTTAATTGGGCATACAAACTTTCAATGCCAATATAAAAGTTTCACTTCTTAATGAAACTAACTTGAAAAAATCATCCATGATTTCAGCCGCCGGTTTTCCCCCCTCTAGCGATACACGTCGGCAGAATTGAATATCCCAAACAAGTTGCAATGTGGCCTAAAATGCTTCAAAACATGAATAGGCCAAAGGGAATGCTATCGGGTTTGATGCTATGTATTATTAAATGCAAAGAAGTTTGGCATGCTTATGAGCCATATAGCAAGCAAGTGCATGGAAAAAGAAACAATTCAAAATTGTAATTAGTGTTTGATTTATTAATATATCTTTTCACATGCACAAATTGCACTTTTCCAACTTCTTCCATTTTAGGGTGAATCTAGATACTAATCCCAGCAACTATCAATGCTTTAAGACCACCATGCACTAGTCCCACTAGTTTGGATTCCAAATTTTCAATCTGTTTTGGTTTTCATTAAATCAAAAAAATGTTATGGAGCGTGCACTCAGATGGGTATGCAACGTTTTATCACAACATTGGAGGCCCGCTAACCCGTGCCTAATGTTCTAATTTAAGTGTGTCCTTGGGTTGAGGAGAATATTATATAGTGCAATTTTGAATGATTACTTGGTTGCATGTATGTATAGAACAAAATTTTGATGTTTTTGAATAAATTACTATATCTTATAGTCTTCAGGATGCATGCTTCACATGAAACATAGCACATGTAATGCTTTGATGGTCTTGTTCCAAATCCTTATTCCATAAATTTTTGCTCTCATGTTCAAGTTTGAATGTGTACTACAACTTGAAGACAAAGTTTGCTAAATTCCATTGAGCAATGCATAAGTTATGGGTGATGCAAGATACCTATATATAGAAAAGTCCCTGAACCTCACCAAAAATCGCTACAGCTAAGCAAACAATGACCCTATATAAGATTTGTGGCATTTGGCATTTTACTACATTACTCTCATCTGCCCTTGCTTTGCTACTTTTCTCCACATGGTCTGATACTTTGCTCCACACCCCTCCTCTAGCTCTTTTCTGCCCCTGCTCGACTTTGCTCCATACTCCCTCCTCCAACTCTCATCACTCATTTGCTCCCCTTCTCATCTACTGCTCACCCACTCATCTTCACCATGCATACTACCACCCCTTCTTGATGCTCTATGATCCCAATGTTATCTTCCTTCTCATATAAGGTGATTGCGTTATTGCACTCAACTGGAGTACAAATGCTGGCACTAGTGGAGACCCTTCATTCCCCCCACATTTACATGTCACCACCTTAGATGACATGCTCACAAAGGGTCTCTTTAAGGCTGTGATGTATGGGTTCCCCTTAGATGTCGATGAAGGCCTCAATATTTTCAGAGCATAGTATTCTCAACTTGTTGGGGGGGCATAATCTAAATCCTGGCAATGTGCATGGTCTTCGGCCTCTTTGTCGTATCCTCCTTTGGCTCCCTTAAAAGTTTTAATGCAATAAGACAGACTGGCAAGAATATTGAGTTGTAAAAATTCCCTCTTGCTCAGATGAGGCTCTCTAACAATGGGTGGATGTAATCTTTTGGCCTTTAAGGCTCTCAATGATCTTTTGGCTCATTGGATTTAATGTTTTGGTCTTTAAGGCTCTCAACAATTGCTAAGGTTTTATTATATTTATGCAATCTCTTTTTGTTCAATTTGAAGCTCTCAGTATGCACTATTGTTAACTTTTATATTTTTGAATGGTTATGGTCACTAGCTACAATCTTTTGCCCTTTAAGGCTCTCAACAATTGCCAAGTTTTTATAAATGTAAGATCTTCTATTTAATTTTTGCTCGGTATGAGTTGTTAATTTTTATATAACATGTTATTGGATGTAGATGTACATTGTAATCTCTTTTGGTCAATTTTCACTCAATAAATTGTACTTTTTTCCTCATTTATATTTACTACAACAAGGAATAAAATACCAGTAAATCAGAACTACAATTTCCTTGGTTCATGACCAAAATAGTCCTTAAATAACTCCAATGACCCACCGTTGTGGTTGCATGGAGATACATCTAGAAAAATACAATTAAACTTTCAAAAAAATGCAATTGATGATATGGCCCTTGCAGGGTCCTCTCTAGGAGCAAGGGCAATATCGACATGCATTATACAATATTTCAATATTTAGGATGCCACTAGAGAGAAATGGCATGTCAATATGTCCCTTGCCCCTAAAGGGGACCCCTCAAGGGCCATACCATGAATTGCATTTTGCTTAGTTGCACAATGGAATACATTTTTCTTGGTACACAAATATATAACTCCAAGAACCAGTGTGGTGGCTGTCATAGATTTCCTTCTATTTGGCAGCGTGCTACTCATCATAGACCTCCTCCTGTAATATGTAAAAATAGATAATGGAGCTATAACTCCAAGAACCAGCGTGGTGGTATCTCTAAGACAACCTTGAATTATGGGTAATGAGAGGTCATCAGCAAGCTAGAGACTACACTAAGGCGATGCTTAGAATGATAGATTATGTCTCATTATTATGACAAAAACTAGTGCGATGGTCTCTCCAAGCCACAACCTATGATTTGCATGGGAAAGATGCAGGAAAAGGCTACACGATGATAGGTGGTTAGGCCAAAGGTTGCGCTGCCGGGCGGTGGTGTTCAGAATGATAGATTGCATCTCATTATTATGCCAAGAACCAGTGCAGTGGTCTCTCTAAACCAACCTTCAATTTTAATGATATGCATGGGTGCGGTGCCCAATGACAGGTGGCAAAGTTATGGCAAAAGGCTGCATGATGATAAGTGCTCAAGCGACTCAGGTGCTACATGAAGTAGTGCAGAGATGCCATGTGTTGAGCTATGCGATGTTCAGAATAAATATATTGCATCTCATTATTATACTAGTGTGCCATCATGACGTCATGAAAAAAATTGGTGAGAGCGTGGGTCCATGCAAAATTCAAATATTCACCCAAGAGTGCATCGCATCGCGGCCCCAAAATGGCCCCAAAAATAGTCCCGCAATTGGCTACACCCAAGCAAACGTTGACCCCTCTTCTCTTTTCTCCTCTGTTTTGTCCTCTCTTTTCTCCTCTCTTCTCTTATTTCCTGTTTCTCTTATTTCCTCTCTTCTCGCTTCTCCTCTCTTTTCCCTCCCTCTTTTGCCATCTCTTTTCCTCTTCCCTTCTCTCTTTTCATTAACTCCTCTCCTTTTCCATTTCTCTTATTTTCACATCCTCTTTCTTCCCTCTGCCTTCCTCTCTTTCTCTCTTATGTCCTCTCTTTTCTCCTCTTCTTTCTCTCTTTTCTCCTCGCTTCTTCCTATCTCTTTTCCCCTCTCTTTTCCTCTTCCATCCTCTCTTTTCCTTCTCCCTTTCTCTTATTTTCACATCCTCTTTCTCCCCTATCTCTTTCACTTTTCTCCTTCTCTCTTCTCTTATTTCATCTCCGAGTCTCCTCTCTTATCTTTTCTCCTTGAGGTCCCATCCACGTCAAGCTTCAACAGCCTGATATTGAGAAAGCATATGCAGACTTGTGTCATTGCGACCCTCTTCAAATGATTCTTTCAATTCCTAAGAGTCTCGGTTGTCTCAAATGCATTTCATACTTTTGTTTTCTATTTCATAGTAACTTGAGGCTAAGGCTCGAGACCCAAGAATTCAAAGAATGATTTGAGTCTCCAAATGCTTGCTAAATCTGAGACTGCACAAGTACAAGGAGCCTATCTTTTTCTCTATCTTTTCAAAAAATTTCCTTTATCTTGGTTACAACAAATATCCAAGAGAAGGCTCCCTCTCATATACTAGAAACTATAGCTAACACCTAGGGCGCCAAGTCAATATGTAATATGTTACTACCCTTGTTCAAAATCCAGGGTGTGGGGGGACAAGGTCCATACATCATACACATGGATTTCCTTTTTAAAATTCAAATATGTAAGGGCAAAATATGAAAATTTCACGTCCCCCCTTCCACAAAATATAAGGTATGTACCTTGAAAAATATGCAAGATTTTAAGATTTGTACATATTTTTCATAATATGTGAGGCCCAAGGGGGGGCCGGTCTTTTGGATGAGGGGGGGTAATTTAAAAAAATACACTAAATTATGAAACACTATCTCCTTTCATATTAATGTAACTTTTTCATGTGCTACCCAACTTTCAAGGTGTAGAGACATATTTGAAGCTCTTTTAGTGTAGATCACAACCATGTTAATTTGAATAATTTCTACTCATGGCATATTGTTAAATTCATCTCATACTCAAGATTTTGATAGGTTTTCTAACTAAAGGGAGTTGGTGCCCTAGGAGCTAACATTCTCCAAGTCATAGTACTTTATTAACTGTAAAGACATTCTTCATTGTTTCTTTGATGAAGTGCTGCCCTCTCCTTTATCATCTCTCTTCTTCTTCATATCCTTCACCTCTTTCCTTTTACTCCTTAGCCCAAGGAACTCCCTTGGGCATGTGGCTAGATGTGCATCTCCTCAATAGAATCCTCCAAGATCTCCCGATTGGTCTTGTTCTAGTCGGAATGATCCTTGCCCTCGGCGTGTCAATTTGGACACGAATGCACACAAGGGAGCGATGATACATCTACCTCCGCATTCCTTATATGAAAATATTGACTGTATAGCTTCTAGGAGGGAGTGGTGTGAGACAAAGAAGAGAGGAGGGGAGACTTTAAAGATTGAGGGAGGATGAAGTAGAGAAGGGAAGGAAAAGAATCAAACGTACAAATGTTGAGGAGGATAAAGCAGATAGGGTGATAGGGGATGTGATTGGTGCAGATTGTGGAATAAAGGAGAGTGGATGCAATAAAGTTTCTTTTAGGAATATATTGGCTTGTGTGATATATAAAATTTGTTGAATAGAAGTGAATGTGAATGTAGCTTGTTTGTACCATGAATTCTTTTACATATCTTGAATGAGTGCCCTGATATGATTTGTAATGTGTTTCATATGCCATTATTTGGTTCTCTTTTTTCAAATACATAAAAATTTGGAATGCCCTCCTCCATGATAGTCTTTCAAAAACCCCAACCTAGTTCCCCATGTTGTTGTCATTCAGGACATCCAAAGTCTGTTATCGGATGTAGCATAAAAGATTGCGCATGATGTAGATTGGGTAAAGTATAACATCAAAGTGCATGAGCATGGGTGGGGTCCAGACCAATTGGGCATGAAGCGGCATTTTTGAGGGAGGCACAGAACAACCTATGGGATCTCCATAAGCTTTGGAGAGACCGCTTTGATTGACTACACAAAAAGGAGGACACTATAAAAGACATAATGGTTTGTGTAGATGGCTTCTTGGACCGCGAGTACATAGTCTAAGAAGAGTATAATTATATATTAGAAGAAGTGGAAGATGAGGTCCCAAGTGACCCATCAAGTGGTGAGGAGGACGAAAGTATTTCGAATAGTAATGCAGAGTAGTAGACCTCCTCTTCTCTTTTGTAATTTTTGGAGAATGTCTCTTTTGGAGACAAATTTTGTCTAACAATACTAGTTTTGCGAGAATTTTTGTATATGAAAACTCTTTTGCATATACATTTTGCATCTACCTTCCCTTCCCTTCCCTTCCCGCGTGGAGGAGGAACCGTCCAGTATCCCCTCCGTCTTCAAGTATTTCCTTGAATCTGCAAAAACTATCCGGAAACTCAGAAAATATCTCGTTTCCGCGTTTTTAACCAAAAAACCGAGTTTGATCCTGGTTGTTCCATCTCCTCCTCGGGCAAATCGTCGGCATGGTTCACCACATTTATCAGAATATTAGCACCGGCTTGATTTAGAGTTCTCAAGCGATGTACCGCAGATGTTATCGGGTCAACAAGGTCTTGCACCGCGAACGCGAGATTACTATCGTCCGGGGGAGGTCAACACTCTTTTAGACCCAAATTTGGTATATAAATACTCTTTTGGATACATATGGTAATGTAACTTATGGTGATATATGATAATATACGATGAAGTCTTAAGTAAATTGTCTTTTCATAGTGTTACTAAAGTGAACTTGATTCTAAGTAATGAATTTTCTTTTAAGTAAAGTGTAAGTATTGCCTTTTAAGTAAATTGCCTTTCTGCTTCTTATTCACTCTTGTGTTTGTCTTTGTTTGCGTGTTTGTGTCTATGTTTGTCTAATCCCCCCAAATTAGACATGTTGGCACGTCACACATCCAAAAAGTATGGAGCCTGTGATCATGGGACCCCTCATAGAAGGAGACTTCATCAGGGATTTTTAAAGTATGTTTTTTAATAGAAAAGAACGTGTTTTCAAATAAAAAATGCTTGTGGATGTTGAAAATGCAAAAAATGCATTTTTAATAACCGGTCAACATACACCACTTGATCGGCTATATACTGCTCGGTGTATCCCAACACCCACTGGTATTTTCTTAAAAATATCAGACGGTGTTGGGATACACTAAGCGGTGAAAAAAAAACCGGTAGATGAATCACTACATTGACTGGTATCCAATACACCGATCAGTGTATTGGGATTACACTGATGGTGTATTGCTACACCAATCGGTGTGCACCGATAGAATACATATGGCATGCATGCATTGGCCCCAAACACCTACTGATGTGGAGACATACTGGCTGGTATGTGGAGTTTGATTCTATAAAAGGGCACCTTCGCGTCATTTTTTTCACCTTCCATCGAAATTCATCGCAGATTTCCATTTTACTTGTGTAAGTAATGCCATCTATTGCACTAGTGTGTGTAAAATACCGACATCCGTCAATAGAGCATGATGTTGCAAATGATCATGGTGCAGATAGATGCTTACTCAAGAGAGAGAGAAAGATGTGGGAAAATGTGATTTGTCATCCCACGCCTATTTCAACAGGTAGATTACCACGTTCATAATCATCCAATTACATTGGGATGGGGCAAAATAGTTCGATGATTTCTCTCTCTCGAGGTCTAGCAAGATTGCATGGAGTATTCTAAGTTAGTGTCTCAAATAGCCACATTGATTTTGGATGTAGAACTGCAAATGATTTAAAATATTGTTGTGTCCTAGAACCTAAATGATATGGTAGTATCTAGAACATGATTACTAATGTGAATATATATAGAACTTATATAAGTTTTTGTATGTTTCTCTTAAAGCCTTTATTGGAAGCATGGCTCCAAAAAAATGAGGAAGAAATCCAACAAAGGCTCGTGATTATATGTTACGATGTTGCCTGAAAAGAAGTGGAAATGCAACTTTTGTCATGAAGAGTACTGAGGCTCCGGCTCAAGAATGCAAAAGCACTTCTTGGGTAATAGCAACAAACAGATTGGAAAATGCAAGGGGCCAGGAGTTGAGTGAATTATAGCCACTCTAGGCAGACAAATGCCTAAAAGTATGGATAATCAAGTAGATGATATAGTCACACGTCACCAATCCCAGCCTCAAGAACGTATGCCTAATGATTTACTCACACCTCCAACTAGTCAATCCGTAGATGTGCCACTCCAAAGTAGTGGTGTGGCCTCATTCACATAGATGGCAAGATGCTCTATGAAGTATATGGATAGTGGGCAATGTAGTGACATTTCTGGTTCACAATCACATGCGCATCCGCAATAAAAATCTTTGGAAGAGTTATTTAGAAAACAACATATAGAGAAAGCACAACAAGATGTTTTTGAGGCCATTTGTCACACCGGTTACCCACTAAGCATGGTTCAAAACCTGCATTGGAAAAGAGCCATGTCATCTATAGCAAAGGTGGGTCTAAACTTTACGTTGCCCAGTTACAATGTTGTCCACAACAACTACTTGGATGCATACTATGAGAGGATGAAACTAGAGATGGAGCAAGTAGTATACGATGGTATTGAGAGAATGGGATGTACCATTGTTAGTGATGGATGGAAAAATGTCACGAAGAGGCCTCTTATCAATATCACGGTCATGACATTTAAGGGAGAGGATTTTCATCAATCCATTGACACAAGTGGTAATGCCAAGATCGGTGAATACATTGCCGAACAATTGGAGGCTATAATCATGGATGTTGGGGAGCATAAAGTTGTTCAGATAATCACTGACAATGCAAAGAACTGTAGGAAAGTTGGAAATTTTATAAATTAGAAATATCCTACCATTTGGGCATCACCGTGCTCTTGCCATTGCCTTGACCTTGTGCTTGAGGATTGGTATAAATCAGTGGAGACTCTGTGGTTCAAAGCCATTGTAGACTAAGTTGCATTAATTTGCTCGAATTTTTTTTTCGACGCGAAAAATCACGATTTTCCCAAATTAAAACAAATCCAATGATTTTTCCTAATTTATTCGTACAAATAGATTATTCGTACGAATAAACCTTTATTCATACAAATAAACATATTCGTAGGAATAAACAATGTTATTTGTACGAATAAACGTAGTATAAATTTGAAACAATTGTTATTTTTGGTATTTGTACGAATACATCCAGTGGTATTCTTGAGCCACTTGCTTGCCTACCTACCACCTCTTAGTTGCCTACCTGCTACCTCTTGCTTACTTCCATACCTACCAGCTCTCGTCATAGGTACCTTACTGTACCTTACTTTTATTATAGTCTTTCATTAGTAATCAATGTTTCTCTCTCTCTTGTTTTGTTTGACTGGCACTCATCTCTCTTAGGAGAGTTGTGTGTTGCAATCTTTTTAAATTGTTCAATATTTATTTTGTATTGTATTTAAGTGTGTAGATAGGCTGGCACTCATAACTCTTGCAAGAGTTGTGTGTTGCAGTCTGTTTTTATCGTGTGTTGCAATTTTAATTATAATATAAATAATTATCTTTTACTTGAGACTGGCACTCATCTCTCTTAAGAGAGTTGTGTGTTGCAGCCTCAGTTTGTATAAAAATGTTTGTTTGTAGGAACTCTTGGGCTGTCACTTACATCTCTCTTAAGAGAGTTGTGTGTTACAGTCCAAGCTTAGTGATGTTTTCATAGATGCTTATTTTGGCACTCATCTCTCCATTGAGAGTTGTGTGTTGCAGTCTAAGTTTAGAGATGTTTTCAAGTACTTAGTCTGGCACTCAACTGTCCCTTGATAGTTGTGTGTTGCAGTCTAAGTTAGATATCATGCAACATTGTCTTAGACACTTAGTCTGGCACTCAACTGTCCCTGGATAGTTGTGTGTTGTAGCCTAAGTTAGAAATCATGCGATGTGCTTTTAGACACTTAGTCTGGCACTCAACTGTCCCTTGATAGTTGTGTGTTGCACTTGAAGCCTTGTATTAGATGGTGAAGTCCACGATTAGGTTATACCTAGGTCATTTTTTGTGTTTTGATTTTTTATAGTATGTTACATGATTTGAGGCTTGACCTTGAGTTGAGAAGTTATACCTAAGTAATTTCTTAGACTGCTTGCATTGATTTTCTTATTGCACCTGGCACTAAATTCTTTTTTGAATTTTGTGTTGCAGCTTACTGCATATGAGATGGCCCATGCAGGTGAGAAGAGAAAGTGTTAACAACTTGATCTCACAAAGTCTCAGAGGAAGGTGCTGAAAAACGAGAATGTACACTTCTTAATGAATGTTGATCAGGACATCATTGAGACAGCTTTCCAAAATGGTGAAAGTGGTGTACAAAATTCTATAGACAGTATTTGTACCACTTAGCGATGGAGGGCCGACGATGCCTCAGTCAAATAGATTGAGACATAAACTCATGTGACACAAAGTGGGAGGGTCCTACTATAGATGCCAGGGTCACGTACATCAAGAATGCGTGGGAGGTTACAAAGGCAAAGGAGCTGCCTCGACCTCCCTTCCATCAATGCACAATGCACCACAAAGGCAAAGGATCAGACTAGTTTTCATCTCCTGTATTTTCACCTGCACCACAAATGCACAATCTATCTGCACAAGCAGATACATTCCCATCTCCTTCATTCTCTCTAGCACAAGCACCACAAGCATCACATGGCTTGCGTGATCATGTAGAAGTGCCAAGACCCATGCAACCCATATTGCTTTAGTGACAAGACAACTGATTCACGCCTAGTGCAGCCGTAGGCATAGGTATGAAAGGAATAGTCAACATGTGCAATATTCTTATTGCTCCCTTTGAAAGGGACAGGATTTATGCATGTAAGGTGCTGAGGGTTTCTGTGCCCGTTGATGCATTGAAGGCCAGCGCATTGGAAGAAGACACATGATTGGGCGATGTTGTACATCCGGCATCATCCGGGCAATAGGTCTAGTCCATGACGAAAATCCAATGATACTATTTCCGTTCTGGAATGGAAATCATTTGGAAAGATGGCTAACCTACCTTGAACATGACGGAAAGCGACCATCTCCGGTGTTTCACAGAGATGATGCATAAATGCCTACTAGAGCTCCACGGGTCCGTTAGCATGTATTTGATATTTTAAGTGCACTAGTTCACACTATTCATTACATGCACCAACACAATGTCTTGCATAATGATTTGCATGCGCAAAACATTATGCTACACTTCTTGGAGTCATCCGAAGAGGTGTATCTAGGCATTTGTGATTGGGGAATGATGACCCCATGTAGCACTAGAAAGCACTATCCCACATTACTCAGTGACAGCCCCAACACTATGCGAAGCTCGATTGCTAGGTTTTGTCACGTTGCTCTAGAGTGCCTTTGCACTAATCCCCCACCTTTCCATGTTGCACAGGATGTGTATGCCATGTCTCATCACATCCTGAAAATCTTGGACATTTGTGCACCATGGCCAAGTACGGGGCTCGCAAAAGCTCTAATCGAGTGCTTACGACTCATCACAGCTCGTGTTTTGTTCTCCAATGGCAATGATGGAATGAGGATGGAATGCATGCATCTACAATCACTTCCTACTACTGTTGCTCTACAAGGAGTCTTCTTTCTTCTCTTTGTTTCTCCCTTCGTAGATGTTGCAAAAGTGTCTTCCGTTGCTGTTTCGATACCATGCCATCTCTTTGCTCGACCCACAATCTATTCCTTGACTTGGCTTTTCATCTTTCCTATCTTGCAGCGTCTACCTGCTTCTCTTGCAAGCCATGGCGAGTTGCATGTTGCCATTGATGCCATGGCCACGATCAGTCTAGAATAGACCCAGAGAACCTAGTTGGCGAGGCAAGCAAAGAATAGAAAACAACTACCCAAAAGAAGACAATGGCAAACCAAAGTCTACGCAAGGTCACGTTAAGGAGCGTGTGGGTTGCAGGGCATTTGCAGGGCAGGGATAGGTTGCAGGTACTTAATCTTTCAAGATTTGTAATGTCATGATCAATCTCACTCCATTTTGCATGGCCATTGAATTGGAAGCTATTATCCTAGTAGAATTTCAGGTTCCAAGTTTGTTGTCATTGCAAAACATCATCTTGGTGAAGCTAAAGCAATACATCAATGCTTAGAGAAGCTGAGTGAATTGGATGAATTATGTTTACAAGCTATGTGGACACAATAGAAGGAGAAATGCTTGGCATGATAGGTATATTGTGCCCAAAAATCTAAAAAAGGATATTCTTGTATTGTTATACAATTCCACGGGTAGTAAGATGAAGCTTGGTTAGGATGGTCCATGCAAACTAGTGGATGTTCATGATAATGGTACTATTGAATTGGCTGATCTAGAAGGCAATTTGATTCCCAAGTTGATCAACAAGTTCCAACTCAAGACTTACCGAAGTGCCACATCAAGTTTGGTCATAGTGGTGGATAGTCCACAATGGCTTAGTCGAGTGCAACATGGCATCAAGCCTATTAAACACATCATTATTAGCACTAATCTTGCGGGCTACAACAAGTGGGGTTTGATTGAGGAGTTACGCGGTATTCTTTAATTGTCATTGGATCATTGACAATGAGCCATTAGTTCATGCGACACTTCAGTGTCTTCATCCTGTTCACTCTTTGTCTTCATGTTCATAGCTATCCTTTCAACCCCCGTATCTTTTTTCTCATTGCCTTCTTGGCCTTCTCCAATCCCATCATATAGCTATGGCTTTGTCCTTGTCTAGCAAAGGTGAAAGATCTATAAAGCATTAGCCAGAGTCTGACAGTCACACCACCCTGCCCGATTGAGCAGCCTTCCACAATAGTGAAGATGTTGAATTCCAATAAGTTGTTGGTGGATATGGAAAACTTGCCATGGGCCAATATGTGGAGTCATCATGTGGCACATGAGCTTCTAATCTAATATGAATAAGATACACATAACATTAGTGTATAGGGATGGAGTATCCACCTTGACAAGTGGCTTTGCCTAGAGATCTTTATATTGTCTCCAAGGTAGATTGGTTACTCAAAGAAAAAAAATATTTGCTTTCAAATCTTTCACTCGACTATATGAAATGCATCATGATGAGAATCTAATAATTATATATGAGTTATATATTAATGTGTCATGATGAGAATATAATAAATATATCAATCCTATTCGCGATCACTTTATTTCAAATCTTTCACATCTCTATGAATGCACTTACTTTCTCTCATCATCCTTGTCTTTTTCTCTTCCTGCTTTCATCTTGCCTCTTCATTTCTCATCTTCCAGAAAGCACTTTCTTTCTTCTCTCATAGTCGTTGCAAAAGCACTTTCTTTTTCTCACACTCGCCTGCTCTTTTCTTATATCACCATCTAGCTCAACTTGCTCTTTTTAATTTCCATCTCGCTCATTTCTCATCTCACTGTGCAAAATTTCCCTATGGTCACATACTTCCTCTATATTCTGTCTCATCTTTTCTACAAACAAATGCATTTTGTTAAAATAATATTTCAAGTGGAGCAAGCAATAATATTGGTTTGCTAAGAACCAAAGATAGTGTTGAGAGGAGCAAAGAGAGAACAAGAACAATTTAATTTTGATGCTATACAGTGTAATAGCTCATGAAAACTAGTTGAGCATGTAAAATTCTCGGGACTGTGCTAGCCTACCAGGACGGTGGCTCGCATTGGAAACCTGCTGCTTGTATCATGGGCTCAAGACGCGCTAGTTGAATCTCTCAAAGTTCTATTATCGTGAAGAAGCTAGCTTGTAGACTTGAATTTTTACAAAAGATGAACTTGATGAAGAAGCTACCATCGAGTGCATCTTGAATGTAGAAGTGAAACTCTACAAATGCCAGTCGTACCTCCAAAGCTTTTCTATGCATACAAGCTTGGTACAAAATCACCTATTTAACACAGTCTCTGCAAACAGTTATTGAAGGACAACTTTTTCTGTCATGACTCCGTGCAAACATCTAATCGGTTTCTGTAGGCAGGCAAGCGTCAGCTAAACGATGCGCTGTCATCCCTCCATCTATTGTAAAAACGGCGCCTGTGGTGTAGGAGGAGCATGGCAAACACAGGAACGCCACCGCTGCAATCTCCTCCGCCTCGCCGAGGCGCCTCATCGGTATACTTGCTTGCATCAGGTTCTGAACCTCCGCTGAGAAATCCTGCCGTCAATTGATCAGAGGCGTTTAGGCAAACACACATCCAAGCAGATATTAATTAGACGTATGGATCAAGAATTGAGATCCTATGAGAAATAACCTTGCTGAGCATGTCCGTGCAGATATATCCTGGAGCGACTGCGTTAACTCGAATATGGTCTTTCGCCCACTCACACGCTAGGCTCCTCGTAAGTTGATTTAAGGCTCCTGCATGCACAACCAAGGAATGAAAAAAAAAAACCGTGGAGAAATTAAAAGAATAGCAGCCCAGCGGCGCCCGTACGCATAGAAACTGTGCGTGAACCTTTTGTTGCACAATAGGCAGCAGCATAAGGACTGAATGCCACAGACCCTGCAATGGAGGAGATGAAGACGATGCTTCCTTCAGCAGATGCCTTTGCAGGCCTGCTGAGGTGGAATCCGGAGTCGAAATTTGTACGCATTAACAACGATAGTTCCTCCGGGACTGTTGACTAGCCTACTAATCCCCATCCTTCCGAGTGCTCAATACCTGAAGAATGGGTCTGGGGTGTGGATATACCATTGGAGAAGCTAACTCCTAAGGCCCTTGACAAGCTGATGGCACACAAGGAGTCCTCGCACATGAAGCTCAACGATCGTTGGCTCAGAGAGGATTCTGAGGCCACGTGGAGTGGCAGGTTCAAGCGGCTATGGAAGTCGACGCCCTTCAGCAAAATTAACTACTTTCTCTGGAGAATCTGTGGAGGCTACTTTCCTATAGGTAGTCTTGTGCCATGGCTACATGTGGATGAACAGGTGCAAAATATGTAAAGGCGCAGCGAAAACCCTCACACACCTCTTTATCCACTACGCTACTCTTCACCGAATCTGGGTTGCCTGTTATGACGCGTCTGTAAACAGCACGGTGTCCTTCTCACTACCATGTAAGAAAGCATGTAAGAAAGCAGTAGTAGATATAGGGATACAACTAAAGTGGCTAGTGGCCAATTGGTCGGAGGAGAGGGCTAGAGCTAGTTTCCAAAGCATTTTGGGAGAGATGTCTTTTGTCTGACACTTTTCTAAGGTTCTCTTTTTCTGAAGTAATATATAAGCATACCTCTTTCAATTTAAAAAAAAGAAAGAGGTTTCTTTTTTTAATCTAGACCCAATGATAGCCAAGGAGCCATATTCCATCTATGGAAGTCACCTCATAAACATGTAACATAGCATCTTTCTTTGAACCTATTAATGGTCAAGGAACCACCTATCATCTAGGGGAGTGAGACTCATAAATATGTAATGAACCACCTATCATTAAGTGGAGTAACGTTATGAATATGTAAAATAATTTAAGGACATAGGATTCTCTAATTTGGCTAGGGGAGTAAGCTCATAAACATCTATACTATCTATTAAGGAGGGGGAGAGCCAACCTTGCCACATGTCACATGTAGCCAAGCTGCCACGTGTCGAGCTGGGAGGGTTGAAGGAAAGACATCAAACCATGAATGTTTTGGAGCCGTCAGGAGCCGTCACGCCTTCAACGCCATGAATTCGCCTTCAACGCCTCCCGTCTGTGCC